>NC_135331.1:59892308-60207568 GCF_023851605.1 Tamandua tetradactyla | reverse complement strand
ATTCCCTCTATCATTTTAAGGAAGTTCCCTTGTATTCCTATCCTTTGAAGTGTTTTCAACAGGAAAGGATGTTGAATCTTGTCAAATGCCTTCTCTACATCAATTGAGATGATCATGCAATTTTTCTGCTTTGATTTGTGGATATGGTGTATTACATTAATTGATTTTCCTATGTTGAACCATCCTTGCATACCTGGGATGAATCTTACTTGGTCATGATGTATAATTCTTTTAATGTGTTGCTGGATTCGATTTGCTAGAATTTTGTTAAGGATTTTTGCATCTATACTCATTAGAGAGATTGGTCTATAGTTTTCTTTTTGAATAATATCTTTGCCTGGTTTTGGTATGAGGGTGATGTTGGCTTCATAGAATGAATTAGGTAGCTTTCCCTCCACTTCAGTTTTTTTGAAGAGTTTGAGCAGGGTTGGTACTAATTCTTTCTGGAATATTTGGTAGAATTCACATGTGAAGTCATCTGGTCATGGACTTTTCTTTTTGGGAAGCTTTTGAATGACTGATTCAATTTCTTTACTTGTGATTGGTTTGTTGAGGTCATCTATTTGTTCTTGAGTCAAAGTTGGTTGCTCATGCCTTTCTAGGAACTTGTCCATTTCATCTACATTGTTGTATTTATTAGCATAAAGTTGCTCATAGTATCCTGTTATTACCTCCTTTATTTCTGTGAGGTCAGTGATTATGTCTCCTCTTCCATTTCTGATCTTATTTATTTGCATCCTCTCTCTTCTTGTCAATATTGCTAAGGGCCCATCAATCTTGTTGATTTTCTCATAGAACCAACTTCTGGTCTTATTGATTTTCTCTATTGTTTTCATGTTCTCAATTTCATTTATTTCTGCTCTAATCTTTGTTATTTCTTTCCTTTTGCTTGCTTTGGGGTTAGTTTGCTGTTCTTGCTCCAGTTCTTCTGAGTGGACAGTTAATTCTCAAATTTTTTCCCTTTCTTCTTTTTTGATATAAGCATGTAGGGCAATAAATTTCCCTCTTAGCACTGCCTTCGCTGTGTCCCATAGGTTTTGATATGTTGTGTTTTCATTTTCATTCACCTCGAGATATTTACTAATTTCTCTTGTAATTTCTTCCTTGACCCACTCATTGTTTAAGAGTGTGTTCTTGAGCCTCCACACATTTGTGAATTTTCTGACACTCTGCCTATTATTGATTTCCAAATTCATTCCTTTATGATCTGAGAAAGAGTTGTGTATGATTTCAATCTTTTTATATTTGTTGAGACTTGCTTTGTGACCCAGCATATGGTCTATCTTTGAGAATGATCCATGAGCACTTGAGAAAAAGGTGTATCCTGTTGTTGTGGGGTGTAATGTCCTATAAATGTCTGTTAAGTATAGCTCATTTATTGTAATATTCAAATTCTCTGTTTCTTTATTGATCCTCTGTCTAGATGTTCTGTCCTTTGATGAGAGTGGGGAATTGAAGTCTCCAACTATTATGGTAGATGTGTCTATTTCCCTTCTCAGTATTTGCAGTGTATGCCTCACGTATTTTGGGGCATTCTGGTTCGGTGCATAAATATTTATGATTGTTAGGTCTTCTTGTTGAATTGTTCCTTTTATTAGTATATAGTATCCTTTGTCTCTTTTAACTGTTTTACATTTGAAGTCTAATTTGTTGGATATTAGTATAGCTACTCCTGCTCTTTTCTGGTTGCTATTTGCATGAAATATCTTTTCCCAACCTTTCACTTTCAACCTATGTTTATCTTTGGGTCTAAGATGTGTTTCCTGTAGACAGCATATAGAAGGATCCTGTTTTTTAATCCATTCTACCAGTCTATGTCTTTTGATGGGGGAGTTCAGTCCATTAACATTTAGTGTTATTACTGTTTGGGTTGTACTTTCCTGTGTCATTTTGCCTTTTGTATTTTATATATCATATCTAATTTTCCTTCTTTCTACACTCTTCTCCACACATCTCTCTTCCATCTTTTCGTATCTGTCTCTAGTGCTCCCTTTAGTATTTCTTGCAGAGCCTGTCTCTTGGTCACAAATTCTCTCAGTGACTTTTTGTCTGAAAATGTTTTAATTTCTCCCTCATTTTTGAAGAACAATTTTGCTGGGTATAGAATTCTTGGTTGGCAGTTTTTCTCTTTTAGTAATTTAAATATATCATCCCACTGTCTTCTTGCCTCCATGGTTTCTGCTGAGAAATCTACACATAGTCTTATTGGGTTTCCCTTATATGTGATAGATTGCTTTTCTCTTGCTGCTTTCAAGATCCTCTCTTTCTCTTTGACCTCTGACATTCTAAGTAGTAAGTGTCTTGGAGAATGTCTATTTGGATCTCTTCTCTTTGGGGTGTGCTGCACTTCTCAGATCTGTAATTTTAGGTCTTTCATAAGCGTTGGGAAATTTTCAGTGATAATTTCTTCCATTAGTTTTTCTCCTCCTTTTCCCTTCTCTTCTCCTTCTAGGACACCCACCACACGTATATTTGGGCACTTCATATTATCATTCAATTCCCTAAGCCCCTGCTCATATTTTTCCATTCTTTTCCCTATAGTTTCTGTTTCTTTTTGGATTTCAGATGTTCCATCCTCCAGTTCACTAATTCTAGCCTCTGTCTGTTGAAATCTACCATTGTAGGTTTCCATTGTGTTTTTCATCTCTTCTACTGTATCTTTCATTCCCATAAGTTCTGTGATTTGTTTTTTCAGACTTTCTATTTCTTCTTTTTGTTCATTCCTTGCCTTCTTCATGTCCTCCCTCAATTCATTGATTTGGTTTTTGAAGAGGTTTTCCATTTCTGTTCGTATATTCAGAATTAATTGTCTCAGCTCCTGTATCTCATTTGAACTATTGATTTGTTCCTTTGACTGGGCCATATCTTCAATTTTCCTGGTGTGATTTGTTATTTTTTGCTGGCATCTGGACATTTAATTACCTTAATTAGTTTATTCTGGAGATTGGTTTCACTTATCTTACCTAGGGTTTTCTTGCTAAATGAGTTTGTTGTCTATCTGTTCATTGACCTTCAGTTCAGCTTTTTCTGGGCCTCTAGCTTAAGTTTTGTTTAACAGAGGGTAATTTTTCAGGTCTTGTTTTCTTGTTTCTTGTCCTGCTTCTAAGGTGCCTTTTTCCTCCCCACCCTTAGGAGGGTCTACATAGGTATTACAGACTCCAGCTGGGTTTTCTCGGACTAAGCTGGCCTCCTTTCGGGGGAAGGAATCACCTGCATCAGTTTTCCCTGAGTGTGTGACCCAGCAGGTTGAAAGACTTTCCTGTGAAGTCTCTGGGCTCTGTTTTTCTTATCTTGCCCAATATGTAGCACTTGTCTGTCTGTGGGTCCCACCAGCAAAAGATATTGTGGCTCCTGTAACTTTGGAAGGCTCTCCCTGCTGGGGGCATGGTGGAGACAGAGGAAAGGTTGTAGGCTGGTTTTAATGGCTTCAAATTGCAAAGCCCTGGGGTCTGAATTCCTTGAGAGAGGGATTCCACCTGAGTTGTGTTTCACCCCTCCTGTGGGGAAGGTTCAGGTTGGAGACAGCCCTGAAAGCAGCCTGTTTCTGTGTTTGGGGCAGTTGCAGCATGTGTAACCCCCCTCTGGAAAGCCGCCTGTGGGTAGGGGTGCCGGCCGCCGCGTTTTGGGGAACTCTGCGTGTGACTTGGGGAACTGCGCACAGCTGTGGGAGCTCACTGTTCCAGAGACTTGCAGCCGGTCCAGCTGGTCCAGACTGGAGTACGCTGTGTTTCCGGTCACTGTCGTGGCTCTGGGAGATGTTCTGTACTGTTTCTGGTTATTTAGTAGTTGCTCTGGAGGACGAACTAAAAATGCACGCACATTACTAAGCCGCCATCTTGGCCCCCCTATATCAAGATAATCTTGTCCAATAAAAAGGGTAATCAATGCCTCTCTCCAGATATCACATTGGATCATTATAATGGTATTTGTAAGTCCATAGATAGTATTTATTTCCATCCCTCTTATCCTTACTTCTACCCGACTCCTGGAAAAATAAAAATAGTTTTTCAATATTCTGAAAAGTGATTTTGTTCAGATCTTCAAGACACCGACTGACAACAAACATTTCTAAGGAAAAAGCCAAAGTAAGCCATGCAATAGAATTGTCTTTCTGCCAAATTCATACTTCCCAATGCTGCTGAAATGGTAATTAACAATTTTTATGTTGAAATAATTGTAGATTCACATTCAGTTGTAAGGAATTATACAGGAAGCACATGTACTCATGCAAAGTTTAACCCAGTGGTTACATCTTACAAAGCCATAGTGCAATATAATGACCAGGATATTTAAATTGATATTGATACATCGATAACACAGAACATTCCTCATCACCTTAAGCAACACTTGTGTTGTACTTTTATAACCACACACATTATTATCACCTGAAACCCTTTCCTGACTATTGGAAAACACTAACTTGTATTCTACCATTTCTGTAACTTTGTCCTTTCAAATTGTATGGAATCATGTATCATAAAACGTTTTGGAGGAACTTTTTCCACTTACTCAACATAATTCTCGGGCAATTAATCTAGTTTATTTGGTATCAATAGTTAGTTTCTTTTCATTTCTGACTGGTATTCCATGGTATACATGTACCACAGTTTGTTTGACAATTGTTTAATGAAAAAACATCTAGGTTATTTCCAGTTTTTAGTTATTGCAAATAAACATGCTATAAACATTCATATACAGGTTTTGTGTGAACATATGTTTTTCTTTTTCTGTGATAAAGGCTCAGGAGTGAAAATTATGGGTTTCATTTGTTTGCTTACTTTTTAAGAAACTGCCAAACTGTTTCCCAGAGTCGCTCTATGACTTTATATTCCTACTATCAATGTAGGAATGAACCACATTCTCAGTATCCTCTCCAGCATTTGGAGTAGTAACTGTTTTTTATGTAAGTAATTCTAATAAGTATATGGTGATATTATGTAGCTGTAATTTGCAGTTCCCTGATATTTAATGATACTGCACATTTTTCATGTGCTTATTTTCCATCAGTATATTTTCTTCAATTAAATGTCTCTTCATGCCTTTTTCCAATTTTCTAATTTAATTTCTTGCTTACTTTACTAATAAATTTTGAGAAATGCATATCTATTCTAGACAGTAGACCCACACTTTCATAACATAATCCCTGAGATATCCAAGCTTAAAAAGAAACTCCCTGCCAACACTCTCACAATAAATGGAAAAGAACAATCAAAAGATACTAATAACAAGATAACAAAGATGTTAGAATTCTCTGAAATAAGGATTTAATGCACTTATCATGAAATACATCTACGTATGCCCTAAATACTTGAGATATTTGAAAAGACAGAAAGTCTCAGCAAAAAAAAAAAAGAGAAAAAGGCAAGCCTCCATAAAGAAACAGAAGAAACAAAGAAGCAATTAATTAAAATGTTAGAACAGCAAAACAATTGAAATAAAATGTCAATACATGTCATCAATATGAGAATGGAGAAGACAGGAAAGAATCACTGAATTATGAGATAGGGCAGTGGAAGATAGCTAATCTGAGTGACAGAGAGAAAATAAGCTAAAATTAAATTAACAGTTTCATGAACCTGAAAAACCAAAAAGCAAAAGATCTAACATTTGAGTCTTCAGAGTCTTGGTGAGATGAAAAAGAGAATGGGACTAAAGGTATTCAAAAAAATAATGGATGAAAGCTCCATAAATTTGGAAAAATATATAAACATGCAAATTCAAGAAGCTGAGAAAACCTTAAATAGAACAACCCAAAGATATTTGCATAAACATTTGTCCTCATCAATATTCTAGGAAACTGTAGAATAATTGAGAGCATCAAGAGAATTGAAACTTGTATATTGAGGGAAAGCAATGCAAATAACAGCAGATTGATCATTAGAAACCTTGGAGACCAGGAAGAAATTATAACATTTTCTTAAAAGCTGAAAGAAAGAAACTAGTGAAAATATTCTTCTAAAATGAAGGGGAAGTCAAGACATTCTTGAACGTAAGAAAACTGAAATAATTTGCTCCAGTAAACCTACCCTAAAATACTAGCTACAGGAAGTTTCTAAGTCAAAAAGAAATACCAAAAACAGAGTCCAGAAACTTACAAAAAGAGAAAGAACATGGAAACCAGAAATATGAGTAAATACAATAGAATTTCCTTTTCTTAATGAGCTTTCTAAAATAGGCTAGGTGGTTGAAGCAAAACATATAAAACTGTCTGAAATGGTTATACATATAAATAGAGTAAATATTTTCAGGCAATTATAATATAAAATAGGGAGTATATGATATAAATTGAGATAATGTTTCTTAACTTCACTCAAACTGATTATGGTGGCTTAAGTTATTATCCCATATTTAGATATATTCTTGGTTTTAATCTGCATTCCTGTGGATATGAAGCTATTATAAATAGGATTACCTGAAGAGGATATTTTTAGTTAAGATGTGGTCTAACTGAATGAGGTTTCTTCTCAATATGGATTACTGGAGTCCTTTATAAGCAGAAGAAATTTAGAAATAGTAAGAGAAAACAAAAGGAGGGAGCCAGAAACTGGAAGTCAACAGAATCCAGAAGAAAAAAGAGAGGACATGGGTATGTTATGGAAAAGCCAAGGAACTCAAAGACTGTTGGCCAATGAAAAAACTGTTGACCCCACTGAGAAAGAAAACCTGCTAGCTTCTGAAACCATGAGCCAGTAAGTTCAGGTGTTAAGCCAACCAATTATGTGGTATTTGGCGTAGCAGTCTGGAAACTAAGACTTAAATATAATAATGACACTTGTAAAGTGATGTGACACGCACACACACACACCCATATACTCACAAACGTACACACACAACAGATGAATCAAAAGAAATTCTAAAAATCTGTTCAAATAATTCACATGAAGGCAATAGGTAAAAGAAAACACAGAAACAAAAAAAAAGAAAAGAAAACCAAATATTAAAATGGCAGACACCCTGAAATGTCAGTAAATTTATTAAATATAATTATTCTATTAAACAATTAAAAGAAACATTGGCAGAGCAGAGTAAAAGAAACATCATCCAAATGTGTAGTCTACAAGAATCTCACTTCAAATAAAATTATACAGACAGGATGGAAGTAGAATACTGAGAACAATTACATTATCCAAATATTAATGAAAAGAAAGCAGAAAAATCTGATATGTTGTTTCTGTCACACTTCCAGAGTGGCTGATGAGGACCTTCACAAATCCACTTCATAAACGTAGCAAGAACATTGAAATAAATAGTTAAAATAAACTTTTTATGAATAATGTAAAATCATCAAAAGCCTGAACCATTCAAGGGGCACTCATTTATTAAAATGGCTGAATCTTGAAAAAAAACTTTGTGAATTTTTTCTTTATTAGAGAAGTTTTGGGTTTACAGAATAATCATACATAAAATACAGAATTCCCCTATTTCAGCCTATTATTAGCACCTTCCACTTATGTGGTACATTTGTTACAAATGATGAAAGCACATTTTTGTAATTGTACCATTAGCTGTAGTCATGGTTCAATTTAGAGTTCACGGCATGGGTTTTTTAAAAAGTTTTAATCCGCTATCATAGATACAATTAATATTTCCCTTTTTAATCACATTTAAATACATATTTCAGTGCTGTTAATTTTGTTCATGAGGTTAGGCTTACAATGTACAGGGCTCCTATTTGGAAATGCTTTGTGGCATTTTAGACAATTTCATTTCCACCCCTTTGCCACAGCTCATCAGTGACCTTGGAAAAACCAGCAGCTTTGCAGCCACTATGGGGAACAGAATGATGAATATTCAATCCATGAAAAGCTGCATTGTCAGGGTTAATCATTAGTAGACTTGACTCAGAGATCACACTTTGTGAACAGATTTATATTTACGTCATTTGACACGCAAATATTCAGTAACAATTATGTAAGATCAGAGGTGGTTGAGGAGGATGGAGCTAGCAATAGGCTGGACAAAGAGCTAATAAAGAAAATATGAGGAATGAGATGAGCCTTTCATTCTTCTAACATGTTCCTGGGAACCTAGAAATTAATGGATATATGTAGACTGCTTAGGCTCTGGAAAACTCTAACCACCTCTGACTGATGTTGAGTTACTTCATAAATAGGAAGTGAAGTCTAAGGAAAACTTTTGATTTACTAGTCAGAGATTTTAAATCCCTCTGACTGATGTTGAGTTACTTCATAAATAGGAAGTGAAGTCTAAGGAAAACTTTTGATTTACTAGTCAGAGATTTTAAATCCACCATTTTAAATATGCTTGAAGAACTAAAAGATGCACTGTACAAAGAAGTAAAGGAAAGTACAAGAACCATATTTCATTGAACGCAGGCTATCAATAAACAGAAATTATAAAGCAGAAATAAATAGAAATAATAGAGTTGAGAATTTCAATGACTGAAATGAAAATTCACAAGAGGAACTGGACAGAAGATTTTAGCTGGTAGGAGAAAGAATCATCTAATTTCAAGATTGGCCATTGGAGAATATTCAAAGGAACAGAAGGAAACATTCCATTTAATAACAGAAGAATACACATTCTTTTAAAACACACTTGGAATATTCTCCATAGTGATCATATATTAGGCCATAAAAAGGCATTGATAAATTATAAATAATTTGCATCCTACAAGGTATGTTTTCTGATCACACTGGAATGAAATTAGGGCAATAACTGAAGAAAATTTCAGAAATTTGCAAGTACATAAAAATTAAGAAGACACTAATATTTTTAAAAAGTACAAAAATTAATCACTGAAGAAGCAAGAAAATACTTAGATAAAGTGAACTAAAACTTAACACCACAAAACTTAAGAGATGGCTCTAAAGCAGTGTTTAGAAGAAAACGTATATATGTAAACACCTACATTTAAAAATGAGACATTTTAAATCAGTTAACGTAAACATCTGCCAAAGCAAATTAAGATGAAAAGCAAGTTAAAAACAAGGCAATTGCCAAGAAGGAAATAATAAATACTAGAAATGGAATAATAAAATAGGGGACGTAAATAAAGCAGAGAAAATCAATGAAAATAGCTTCTCTGAAAATATCAAAACCACAATTTAAGTTAGAATTAAAAAGACACAGAGAGAAATAGAAAAAGACAAAGACTTAATTTACTAAAATCATAAATAATTGAAGAAACATCACTACCAACCTTATAAATATAAGGATTATAGGGAAATACAAAAAATACTATATGCTGATAGATTAAATAATAATCTAGATGAAATGGACAACTTCCGAAAAAGACACCAGTCACCAAAGCTAACTCAAAAAGAAATAGAAAATCTGAACTGAATCATAATCAAAACCTTTCACAAACAAAAAGCCAGGCACAGAAGAATTCCAGGGTGAATCCACCATTATGTGAATAATTAATACCAATCCTTCCAAACCGTTCCAGAAATAAAAGAGGAGGCACATTTCACAACTCATTCTGAGACTCCGATATTAGCTTGATAGCAAAATTAGATAAAGAAAACACAGGAAATACAGATAGCAAAATTAGATAAAGAAATACATTGTAGTGAATGAGAAATGACAGTACAACGTATAGAAATTTTGGAGAACCAGATAAAGTAGTGTTGAGAGGGACATGTTTAGCAATATGCATACATTGCAAAATTAGGAAAGCCCATATCAATGTTCTGAAAACAGACCTCAAGAACCTGGAAAAAAAAAAAAGCAAAATGAATCCAAAGCATGAAGAAAGAAGGAAGTAAGAAAGATAAGAGCAGAAGTGAATGAAGTTCAAAGTCGAAAAAAAAAAAAAAAACGTAAAGAAAGTAAATGAACCAAAAATTTGGTTCTGTAAAAAACTCCCTTAATGATGACAATGAAAAAATAATAGACGCATATTCAATTGCAAGAATAAAATAATGGATATTACTAAGACTCTGGAGATCTCAACAGTACCTGTTTAATGCAGATGACATGATTGGCTATGTAGAATGTTGCAAGAAATATACAAATATCTACTAGTGCTAATAACCTAGGTCAGCAAGTCTGCAGCATGTAAGGTAAACATACAAAATCAAATGCATTGAGAAATGGTGGCTCAAAGTGTATTAAGGAAATATTATGGATAATTCTATGCATAAATTTGATAGCTTAGAGGAAATGTTCCAATTCTTTGAAAGTTACAAACTAATGTAACTCACCTAATAGGAAGTAAATAATCCTATGGCCTTATAACTATTAAGTAATTTGAACAATTAAATTAAAACCTGGGGAAGAAATCTCCAAACCTCAGTGGTTATATGAAGAATTTCATTAACATAAACATAAGTTAACATAAATTCTTTAAATGTCTTTCAGAAAATAAAATAAAAAAGAACGTACGTGCAGTAGTCAGTGTTCTCTAGGGAAACAAAACCAACAGGAGATATCTGTAAATAGGATGAGATTTTATAAAAGTATCTCACACAACTGTGGGGATACACGAGTCCAAATTCTACAGGGCCTGCTGGAAACTGGCAACTCTGATGACGGTTCCCCATGAATTCTCCAGGAAAGCCTGGCTAGTTGAAGCAGAGACAAAAGTTCTCTCTTCTGATTGCTAAATTCATTGTCTCTCTCTTAAAAGCCTTCAACTGATTGGGTTAAACATCTCTCATTATGAAGACACTCCCCTTAGCTGATTGAAGATACAATAAATCATAAATGTAATCAACTGACTCCCAACTTGGTGCATGAATATGACCATAACAATTTTCCATGCTATTTTCTGAAGCTACTGTCATAGAGACCCAAACCAGACAGTAAAGGTATGAAATAAGAAAACTACGGGCCAATATTTCTCATGAATACAGATGCAAAAATCTATGACAAAATATTAACAAATATATGAAAAATTTTATGTACTATGATTGAGTGAAATTTATTTCTGTATGCAGAGTTGTTTCAGTATTCAAACATAAATAAAAATCATATGATCACATCAAACAATGTATAAAAAGCATTTGATAACATCCAACACTGATTTATGATAAAAAGCCAAAATATAGGAATGGAGGAGAACTTCCTCAACTTTACAAATAACACCGACAAAACAAACTAGCAAACCCAACAACTAACTTTATTTAACATTGAAAGGCTTAATGAGTTCCTCCTAAGATCTGGAACAAGGCAAGAACATCCATTCTCACCACTCTTATTGAACATATTCCTAGTGCTGGAAGCTCTAGGCAGTGCAAGAGGACAAGAAAATGAAATAACAAGGTATGTACGTCTGAACTACGAAGAACGATGAAGAATGAAATACAACTGCACTTATTTAAATGCAGATGACATGATTGGCTATGTAGAAAGTCCTAAGGAATCTACAAATATCTACTAGCTCTAATAACTTGGGTCAGCAAGTTTGCAGCATGTAAGGTAAACATACAAAATCAAATGCACTGGGCAATGGTGGCTCAGTGGCAGAGTTCTGCCTGCCATGCGGGAGACCCAGGTTCAATTCCCGGTGACTGCCCATGTTGAAAAAAAAAAACAAACAAAAAAATCCCACACAAATGTAATTCTGTACAGTAACAATGGGCACATGGACATTGAAATTAAAAAGTCACTAACAGTTAAAATCACTCAAAAAATAAAAGATACCTCAGTGTAAATCTAACAAAGTATTTTGCAGAATTTGTATGCTGTAAATTACAAAACACTGATCAAAGAAATTCAAGGTGCTCTAAATAAATAGAGATGCACACTCTGCTCATAGATTGGAAGTTTCACATTAGGGAAGATTCAATTCTCCCTTAAATCAATATACAGTCTTAACACATTTCCTATCAAAATCCCAGCCTGACACTTTAAAAAGGCATAGATTATTCTAACATTTACATGAAAAGGCAAACAAAATAAACTAGCTGATAATTTGAAAATTATTTCAAATAATTTTGAAAAGGAAGAATGAATGGGAGAAGTCAGTATACCCATTTAAGACACAGTATATAGCTATAGTAAACAGGAACCCTGCCACGCTATTGTCATGGTTAAACCAAACCAAGAATAGGAGAAAATCCTTGGTACCTAGGGCTAGGCAAAAAAATTCTTCTTAGATTTTTTTACTAAAAATACACCCATAAAGACAAAATTGGATAAAATGTAGCTCATAAAATTTAGTAACTTTTGTTCTGAAAAACACTCTGTAAGGATATAACAAGATAAGTTCCAGACTGAGAGAATATATTTGGATATATCCAGTAAAGTATATTATCTATTATATATGTTAAAAACTCTCAGAATTTAGCAGTAAAGAAAATCAAACAATCCAATTAGTAAAAGGGAAAAAGATATGAAAAGACATTTCATCAAAGAGGATATACGGATGGCAAAAAAGAATACAAAATTATTTCAAAACCATTACTCATCAGGGAAATGCTAATTAAAATCACAATGAGGCATCAGTACATACTTATTAGAATAAACAAAATAAAAATTAGTGACAACACCAAATGCTGGAAAGGATGTGGAGAAACTGGCTCACTCATACATTGCTGGTGGTAATGTAAATGTGTACAAGTCTCTGGAACAGTTTGGTAGTTTCCTATAATACTAAAAATGCACTACAATGCAACCCTGAAATTGCAACCTTTGACATTTGTTCTAGATAAATAGAAAGCTATGTTCACATAAAAACCAGTGCAAAATATTAATAGTGACTTTATTTGTAATAGCAAAAGCTGCAAATGACCTAAGTGTTCTTCAGTGGGTGAATGGTTAAACAAATTGATATATTTGTACCATGGACTACTATCTGCAATAAAAGGAACATACCTTTGGTTTGTGCTACAATCTGGATGAATCTCCAGAGAATTATGGTGAGTGAAAAAGACCAATTCTGAAAATTCATGTACTGTATGATTCCACTTATATAGCATTATTGAAATAATAGAATTATAGAAATAGAAACTAGATGAATGGTTGTCAGGATTTAAGAAGGCTGCAGAAAGTGGTGTGGATACACATGTGCTACATCCTTTCATTTCTAATGCAACATCAGGGATTCTTGTGGTGATGAAAATGTTCTGTATCTTGACTATATCAACATCAATATCCTGGTTGTGATAGTACACCATTATTTTTCAAGATATTTCAATTTAATTTCTTATAATTACTTGTGATTCTATAATCATCTCAAAACAAAAAGTTTAGTTACAAAATAAATAAAGTTATGAAAGACAGACTATTTGCAGAAAAGTTCAACAATGTAAAATATAGTCATTAGGTAATATAAATATTTTATTCAATATAAAGTTAGAAAGCCTCTATAGGAGGACTATGCTATTCAACATTATGACTTTGCATTGTATATAAAATGTTCTTCCTGAAAGTCGGATTCTTCACCAAGATATTCTAAGGCAAAAATAATGATAATTATACATATATATATATAAAGCATAGGAAGCAATAATATCTTTGGCAGTCAAGTTAAATGCTTTTTCAGTAGATATACATTTTATATATACATAGGTAATTCAGTGTTTGTAAAACCTTTTAATGAGGAAATAGGTCTTGCTTTTTTTTTAGTTAAAAAACCAAGTCCAAAGAGACATATAAAATAATTATTCCCAAACCCTTTTATACTAAAAATTCTACAAAGCAGTTATAATTTTAAGGCATAAATTCTAGGATGGAAAAGTAAAAATATATTCTGAATTTTCCTAAATGCATTAAACACTCAACAATGAGAGGTTCTTATACCTTTTTATCTAACATTCACAAGTACTTTGATATAATAGCAGTAGAAACTTTTAGTTGCCAATAAATATCAACCATGCTTACACTGCTGTCAGCAATACAACTAACAAAGCACTTACATTTTACCATCACTCAGGGGGAAGAATATAAAAATATGTCCTGTTTTTAGCCTTATTTTCTGACCCTAGGATAGAAAAGAATTCAGCAGTTGCTAATACTGAATTTTAAATCAAAGAAGATGAAAATTACATATAGTCAAAGAAGATACAATTTAAATATATTCCAAATAATATACTTCATTTCCATATTTCTATTGAAATAATAATGGTGAATTAGAAATGAAGGGTTGGGGTGAGCCACGGTGGCTCAGCAGGCAAGAATGTTCAACTGCCATGCCAGAGGACCCAAGTTCATTTCCCGGTGACTGCCCATGTAAAAAAAAAAAAAAAAGAAGAAGAAATGAAGGGCTAAGTCAACATTATTTAGACTCCTCTGTTGCACCTAATGACTCACAAATACTGTAGGTCACTAAAAATAGGCCTCCAAATGAGAGTAGTAGCTGCAAGAGCTGACTCAGCTCACAGTTTATTTGCTTTATCTCCCAGCTCTCTCTGTAGTGGTGGTTTGGTATGTGGGTGCAATTCTGCAACACTGTGTTGAAGCAAATTGCTGACTAGAACATGCATTCCTGTGTGACATATTATTTTTGAGTGTTGTTGTGCTTTCTAGCTGTTGTTTATATACTTGAGGGACAACTTGTTTTGAAAGCAAAAACAACAAATCAAAGGCTAAGTGTTATTTCCTTCAAAACCTAAGAAGGATTGATCCATTAACTTCTGGCTTCAACTACCATAATAATTTTCTCCTTTTAGGTGCCACTGAGTTGATTCATGTTCCAATAGTTTTATTCACTATATCTTAAGTAACATGAGTACAAATATCCTCCCTTTGAAAAAGGCAAATGATCTATTAGTATTGTGTTAAAATAGTTTTATCTTCAAAAATGCCCAGAGAGGTTCTCCGTGGCCATCAGGGTTCTATATAGCACAGTTTTAGAATGTCATACTCAGAATATTGAATGGCCACAAGAAGGAATGAAATCAAGTGGCATGCAACTAGGTTAATGGACATTGAGGAAATTACGTTGAATGAAATAAGCCAGAAACAAAAGGACACATAAGGACTAATATAAACTAACCACAATCAGCAAACGCTGAAAATTAAATATGAGTGCATAGATTATCAAGGGGTAGAAAGTGGGTAGAGATTGGGCAACTGATAATTAAGGAGTACAGAATGTTCAAATGACATTCGGTGCAAAGGTTCCTAGAATGCAAGCTCTTACATCAATCACACTTAGTCCAGAGTTTTTACTGCTATTTCTAAATTCTGAAGTGTTATGATCTTTGTGTATAACTTGGCAGTTCCCTGGAACACTAGATATCTGTCTGTGTTGGTTTAAATGAATTGTGTATCCCAGAAAAGCCATATTTTCATCCTAACCCAATTTTATAGGGGCAGCCATTTCCTTTAATCCTGATGCTACACTGTAAGGCAGAAACTTTTGATTAGATTATCTGCATGGAGATGTGGCACACCCAACTGTGGGTGTAACCTTTTGATTAGGCGGAGATGTGACTTCACCTATTTCAGGTGGGTCTTGATTAGTTTACTGGAGACCTTTAAAAGAAGAAACATTTTGGAGAAAGCTTAGAGCTGACATAGATGCTGACACTTGGAGAACAGAGACAAAGATGTTTGGAGATGCTTGGAGCCTAGCAGATATCACCATGAGATGATAAGCAAGCTGAATGTGAGAGAGCCAAGGGAAGCCAAGATATTAACGCTATCCCTGGAGAAGCAAAGTGAAGAACCTCCACAGGTACAGAGGCTGAAAGCAATGGAGACCAGGAGCAAAGGACCAGCAGATGCCAGTCACGTGACTATCCAGCTGTCAGAGGTGTTCCTGACCCATCAACCATCCTTGAATTAAAGTATCTTTCCCTGGATGCCTTAGATTGGACATTTTTATAGGCTTAAACTGTAAACTTGTAACTTATTAAATTCCCCCTTTTAAATGTCATCCCAGTTCTAGTATAACACATTCCAGCAGTTTGCAAACTAATCCAGATGTTTGTACCAAACTGGAAGCAAAGCATCCTTCGTGGATGGAAGGCACAGTGTGAGAGTAATGAACTTGGATATTCAGTAGAGAAAATTTCCAAACTAAATGTGGAAAATGCAGTCCATCAACTCCTTGCAGCTTATAGTAAAATAAGGAAAGAGAATTCTTGGGTACAAGGAAACCAGAAATTGATGGTCTGGAAAATTCTGATCTCCCAAAAAGTGAGAACCTAGTGAATAGGGCACCACATGAGGATTTAAGCAAATATGGAAGCAGTCAGCCATTTCAGAAAAAGCCAGGGTTGGAGATTGAGTAATCCAGAAGGGATTTGTGGAAAATCTTATTTTCTGATGGTTGTGTATCCTGCATACTGCATAGAAAACAAGCATGAGTGTTGTGGGATCTGTATAAGCGGAACCACTGCCACTCTGAATTAAAAGGAACAGAAAAAAGATAATTGAAGGAAAAATTACTTCAGAGGCAAAGTCATGGAAGCTAAAGACTGAAGCCAAGAAACTTCAGGGCAGGAGACCAGACCAACCTATACATATGGAGAAAACAAGTTTGCCCAAGAAATAGAGGGTGGATCTTCCACTTTGTTCCTCAGGAAGAGTTGTACCAAAGAGGCCTCAGAGAGGGTGGAACATAAAAACCGGAGACTGGGGGAACTTGGTTGCCACCCCAGTATTCTGGAGGGATTGAACAAGTGCCCCAGAGTTGGTAGATATCCCAGGTGCTGTCCTGATGTATGGAAAGGGTGGAGCCAAGAAAAAGGTGATCTCCCCAATAAAACCCAGTTTTGCAACACACTCTAGCATTTGGAGAGAGAACAAGGCTGCTGCATAGGCCCTTGGAAATAATGGGACTGCTGCTTTCTAAAGCCCTGAGGACAAATGACTCTCAGATTTTGAAATCTAATGGAGTTTGCCCTACAGATTTTCAGAATGTTTGGTCTGCTGGCCCCTGTTTTCCTCTCAGTTTCTTTCTAAAGCCCTGAGAACAAATGACTCTCAGACTTTGAAATCAAATGGAGTTTGCCCTGCAGGTTTTCAGAACATTTAGTCCGGTGGCCCCTGTTTTCCTTTCAGTTTCTCTCTATGGCAATGGAAGTATGTATCCTATGACAGTCCCTCCTTTGTGTTTTGGCAGCAGATAATTTGTTCTGACTTTCACAGGTCCAGAGTCATAAGAGGATTTTTTTTTTGCCCTAGAACAGACCTGCCTTTAGCAGACTTTGATGAGATGGAGTACTGGTCTTAATTTAGTATTGTATTTGTATTGTTAATGAAATGTTTTAAGGTTTTGTGATATTGTGATGGAGTGAATGCAGTTTGTGTAAGGAAAAAAAACATATTTTGGGGGGTCCAAAGGGTCGAATGTGCTGATTTGAATCTATTATGTACCCCAGAAAAACTAAATTTTAATCTTGACCCAATCTTGTGGGGGCAACCATCTCTTTTAATCTTGATGAAGTACTGTAGGGAAAGCTTTTGATTAGATTATCTCTAGGAAGATGTGGCACCCCCAACCGTGGGTGAAACCTTTTCATTAGGTGGGATGTGCCTTTACCCATTCCAGCTGGGTCTTACTGGAGCCCTTTAAAAGAAGAAACATTTTGGGGAGAACTTAGAGCTGACAGAGCAGAACTGAAAGGGCAGAACTGACACAGATGCTGACACTTAAAGAACAGAGACAAAGATGTTTGGAGATGCTTGGAGCCTAGCAGATGTCACCATGAGATGGTAAGCAAGCAGAATGTAGAGAGCCAAGGGAAACCAAGAGATGAATCCCTGGAGAAGCAAAGTGAGGAACCCCCACAGGAACAGAAGCTGAAAGCAATGGAGACCAGGAGCAAAGGACTAGCAGATGCCAGTCACATGACTACCCAGCTGACAGAGGTGTTCCTGACCCATCAGCCAGCTTTGAATTAAGTCATCTTTTACTGGAAGCCTTAGATTGGACATTTTTATAGGCTTAGAACTGTAAACTTGTAATTCCTTCAGTTTCCCTTTTTAAAAGCCATTCTAATTTTGGTACATCACATTCTGGCATCTTGCAAACTAAAACACTGTGTGCCACCTGAGACTCAAAGTTAGACTTTAACAGCTCTGAAAGTCAGTATTACTCTACACAACAACTATTAAAGAAGCTGAAAAATAAATCAGACTCCAATTAGAGATATGAATGAAATGGATCTGGTTAAGACTAAAGTAAATCAGAATACAAGGAAAAGGATGACATTGTCAATATTTTAATACTTCAACCTTTGTGTGAGATCAAAGGAAAAGAGATGTATTTGGTCAAAAATTTATGTTTTCTGTAGTACACTATCTAATTCAACCTCTCTGGACTGTTTATTTAAACAATCTAATTGCATGGAACCCAAAAGAATGAATGAGATCTTATTATTCTTTACAGGCTAATGTACCATGGATACATTCCAGAGTATTGGGGGCAGAAAATTAAAAAAAATAGTTGCTAATACCCCTTGTGGGACTGGAGAAAAACATGGGACTGATTAACTTCCGTACCTGAGGAATATTTTATATTCACTCAGGCATTAGGGACTCCCAATTTAACAAGCCAAGCCCTCATTCTTGAGGCTTACCCTTATAAATTTATTTCCACAATAGCAAAGCTAGGCCTGCATGCAATTATGCCTAAAAGTCACCCCCAGAGGACCTCTTTTGTTGCTCAGATGTGGCCTCTCTCTCTTCAAGCCAACTGTGAAAATGAACTTGCTACCCTCCACTCTAAGTGGGACATGACTCCCAGGGGTAAAGTCTCCCTGGTAATGTGTGACATGACCTCCAAGGATGAGCCTGGCCCTGGGATTGTGGGATTGAGAATGCCTTCTTGACCAAAAGGGGAGAAAGATATGGAACAAAGTGAAGTTTTAGTGGCTCAGAGATTCCAAATAGAGATAAGAAACCATTTTGGAGGTTACTTTTATACAAGATTTAACCAGATGTTGCAAAATTTCATGGTATGCCAAACCCCAACTACATACTTGAAAATCCTAGGGAGTGCCCTATCTAAGTCTCTATAAATTTTTTTCTTAGTAGGTTTAATTTTTCATAAACTTAAGGCCTCCAGATTTTTCCCATGCCAAATAAGCCCTGAAGCCTGGAGGTACCAGTGTCTCCCAAGAACATCAACTACTTTCATTTCTCTACCCCATAAGGTAACACCCCTTTCCAACATGAAGTTAAAAGATCACTGCAGAGGGTTGGCAACTGTGACTCAGTGGCAGAGTTCTCGCCTGTTGTGGTGGAGACCCGGGTTCAATTCCGAGAGCCTGCTCATGTCAAAAAAAAAAAAAAATCTTTGCAGAGATAGCCCTGAAGATTGAGAGAAAGATCATAGGAGAAGGAGGATCTGTAACTGAGGAATTAGGATTCAACAAGTAACTGTGACTACTGAGTCATTATGTAGATATTTCTTTTTAGTTTTTAGTATTTTAGAATAGACAGGAGGAAATACCTTAAGTTGTTGAACTGCAATCCAGTAGCTTGGATCTTTGATAATGAGTTTTTTATGTTGCAAAAAAAAGTCAATTGCCCATGTTTATATGGATCTACTTCTAGATGTTTTGTTCCACATAAAACTATACAGTGTTAGTTAATCTACCTCTATTGTAAGTCATAAAATTGGGTAGAGTGCAATACTAGTGGCCAATAAAAGGGAGGGATAAGGGTTATGGTATGTTTAGGGTTTTCTTTTTCTGAGCAATGCAAATGTTCTAAAAATGATCATGGTGATGAATGCACAACTATGTGATGATACTATGAACCACTGACAATACAATTTGGATGGATTGTATGGTGTATGAATATATCTCAATAAAATTACATTTATTAAAAACATAAATTACTGTTGTAGACAAAATAAGAAGATGCCAGATCATAATCACATATAAGGAATCAAGGTTTGTATTGTCATGAAGAAACCCAAAAGGGGTACTTCATCTGAAACAGCAACTTCAGTTAAAATCTGTCATTTTATTATATGCTATTATAATTTATATTCTCTAAGACTTGACAATTTTTAAATTGTTAATTTTCTTCAGAGAGACAATAAAAATTACTATCCAACTGAAATATTTTGGGTGGTGGCATTGATCTTTGGGGATAATGGTTTTGTTTGGTTTCATTCTTTTGGTAGCAAGAGTTCCAAGGACTTTGCCCTGCCAATTTCAGCCTTCGTATTTATAACTGTGGCTCTAGAAGCCACTGTGGGAAATTTTTCATATATAGGGCTGTATTATTTTCACATACACTTGGGATATTTTCACAGGACGGTCTCTAGATCGTACTGGATCTATTGTGAAGTTTATATTAGTTAACATTCAATTAATCAGCAATCTATCAATAAGCTTCCAATCTGACCACTGGACTACAGATTGCATTCTGAGTTGTCAGGAATGAGTTTTTGTTCAGCATTTTGCGTCCAATAATTACATATATTGATATTTCCAACACAATAACCTTAGTTAATGTCCACTGACCACTGTCAGGGAGGCTTGGAGAAAAAGTTCACAAACTTTGATTCTGTAATTATTATAGGATCCTTCCTCAACACCTCTCCTTTCACTCATGTTGTTCAAGATCAGCTCTTCTAAGTGAGTGGCTTTATGAGAGTGGCTTTTCTCGCCAGACCATAGAACTTTTTTTCTGTTGTGCAAATTAAGTTGGACTTTCGTGAGCTGTTAATCTATGCACTTCCTTAGAATCTCATGATCAATTGGTTAATTCCAAAAATATCTCGGCATTGACCATTCAGAGAGGCATGTTAGATTTGCTACCTATTCTGCTAATCACTACCATTACCCCTGTATTTTTCAGCCTATTACTTGACTTCTGCTAGGCTGGAATCCTGCCATTACCAAAATAAGCAGAGACCATGTGAACTCTCACATCTCCCACCAGCATCCCCAGCCTTTCTACTAAGCACTTTTCAAAGATGTTGGTTTTCTAATAACCAGTTTTTTTTTTCTCAAGTCTTGATGAAAGGCACTTCTTTAAAATTATATGAGGAAATATATTTAAGGAGATAAATGATAAGATTGCACCAGATAAATTCATCTCAGGGCACCTATATTCATATTGTTTTCAATATGATATATGGAGAATTTATATAATCTCCAAATAATTTATTTTGAATTACTTAGTAATTGTATGTGTATAATAACAGTTCTTGGCTGCCAGAACAATCACATTCAATTCAATATATCTGTGTGCTATATATTTATTGATACAGCTAAATCAAAAAGTATATTTTTCTTACTTGGTTCTTCTCCCCCCCCACCATATATTATCCATATTATTTGGTGATATATTACAAAATTCTTCAATTATGTGCCCTATATCTTAAGTTTGAAAGATAGATTTTTTCCATAACTTTATAAATGGACAATGAATGAATGCTGAGATATAAACTGATTTTATGTCCAGAAAACACCCCACAAAATGTATCAGTAGGGACCATGCACTATAAGGATAATTTACTTACTTCTTTTGGGAGGTTTTTTTTTTTTTATGCTAAGGGATTAAAACATCAAGTAAGATAATAAACCAGCTTTAGGAAACAAGTGAAACCCACTGGCGCTGAGGTTTAGGATTCTCTGTAACCTTAGAATACTTTTGTAAAAAACATTTCAAATTTTCAGTGCCCCAGTATTCTTAATAAATTCCTTATCTTCCACCTAGTGAAACTATGCATGCAGCTGACTCTATAAATTGGTGTTCTGCATGATCAAATTTTAAATTTGCTTTTGGCTACTATTTCTCTGTAGCTCATAATAAAAATTTTTAGCATCATCACAGAAGTCCATGACTTTCAGTCCCTGCTTTGAACTAGAGAATTTATAGACTCAAGATTATGGTTCTCTTTTTTCACACTGTGTATCAAAATTAGATGCAATCACTTCAATTCACAGTTCTTACATTCCTCACTCCTTTCATATGGCAAAGGCAGATCAACCTCTGAAAGCTTTGCTTTCAATGGGTATTTTTTTAAAGATGACAACAGCCAGTAATTTAATTAGCTATTCTGACACTGAATGATTTGGGCTGTCAGGGTATCAGTCCTGAGTATTGTCCTTGAGGATTTATATCATATTCAACTCCTAAAAGAGTAAGTAATCAAATTATGATAATGTCCCTTTTCTGCAACTCACTTTGGGTGCCAAATTCTATGCATCCAGGTTCTTGGCTACACATAAAGGAAATAAGATATGCCTAATATAAACAGAGGATAAAGTCAATGGAAGTATATTTCTGTAACTTGGAATCAACAGGATGCTGGAGTACTGAGCTTTGAATACAGCTAGCTGAAAGGAAGCCAGAACATGGCCAAAGTTCCATCATGGGTGAAATCCTCCAAGAGCACTAATTCTGGTTCTCATAAAGTCATTGCCACTGGTTACTTGGCAAAATTAGTCTCCAGCTCATACCCTGGGCAATATTTAACTGTTTTGTGTCTATGTTTTTCTCCCCCAAAATTCAAAGTCCTGAGTGAAAATATGTAAGAGATTCTCTTAGACCACATGATTACAAGCCAGCTCTCAGGAAATACACTGTGCTTTTAGCTTCTGTCATAGGGGATGGAGATAAATATCTTATCTACCCTAAGATTTCCCCACTGAGGTGGTTAAAATCTGCATAGCCAGAAAGTGCAAAATGACTACGAAGGCATAAATGAGAACAAAAGTTGTCCAAAAAAACTTAAGCCTCAGGAATATGCAGAAATTTAGCATTGTTAAGGAGCGATCCCTGAGTATAAGATTTTGCACCCATTTTATTGAAATACTTGAAGAAAGAGCATACATACGTCATACATATACAAGAATGGAGACACCCTCTCCCCCCCGCCCCCCCCCCCCAGGTAACTGGCTTTTGGAACACAGAGACATCTAACATTTAATTATAAGTGTTTATTCACATGAATATCTTGAACCACTTGAGCATAATTACAGATTGTTTGTAGCTGTATTATTGGGATCTGGTATATTACTTAGAATTATACTTTTCAGTGAATTAATAGTAAGCATATATGTATTGGAGTACATCCCATAATACATAAGACATACTTTCTGATTCTTTTAATAATCAAATTCTGTCTCTTATGAACTCTTACTAGATGAAATATTTCCTTTGAAAATTGCAATGCCAAGAAAATTAGGTGATTCTACTTTCATGTATCTAAAAATAACATGTGCAAGTGAAAATTTGCCAGTCAAATGTGCAAATAATATGGCTATAAAATAAAGAAACATCATCAAAACAGAATGTGCCAAAGCTCTTATCAAGAGCTACTGTATAATTTGCCCTATTAAGAATCTTCTTGTTACTTAGTATGATAATTACCATTTACGTCCCTTGAGATATCTTGAAAACCTTAATAAACATAAAATATATTGAGTTACTGTTTTTCATCAGCACTGTAGTAAATCATTTATGTTGTCATTATCATTTTGTTTTAACTTGATGATATTTTTGTAGAGTATATATTTTGTTTTCATAAATAATCTATTTTTTATACTGAATATGTCAAGTTTACCTTAAAAGAGATTATTTTTCTTTTTTTAATTCTCCCAGAATAGTTTACTTAGGGTGATACTTTTTAAAAGATTAACCAAAAAAGCAGCTGTGCCAGACATCTTTCTGGGCAATAATTGGCATCTTAATCATTTTTCTACTGGAAATGCATATTAAAATATCTTGATGTTTTTTCAGCTTTGATAATATCTGTATGCTTATGAAGTCAGCCAAAACTTTCAGATAATCACATATTTTGGTCTGACAGTATATTTTGATAATACTCCCAAAGGATGCATTTATCTATTTTAAATTTTACCTCTTTGAAATATCCTGCTTTCCTCTCTCAAACATTTCTCAAGTTTTCATACGCAGTGTCTATATCCAGACTGAGATTTTGTTTGCTCTTTTTATACAATATTTAACAATTTATATTACTGTTAAAAAACTTTGATGTTTTCAATCCATAGAAAGCAACTTGAATTTTCAAATCACAGCCCATGTATTCAAATGAAGATAATAATTTATTCTATAACATAGTCTATGTAGAAAATATAGCTTGAGCCCTACTAAAACTCTCAGTAAAGATCTTTTCTGAGAGATAAATTTCAATTACCAATAATGAACTTACAAAGGATTTATAAAATTTTAGCTGATAAAGTAACAATGAATACTGTAGTTATTCTGTTTTTATTGAGTTGGAAACACTTTGCCAGTGATTGCATTAGATTTTCTACTACATGCATCCTGTGGATAATGAGTTCAGTTTGCTTATTCCAATGTTAGAAATAATATAGTAGTTTCATTTTTAACCATTACGAGGAAAACAGTATTATGAGTAAACTCATTTGCACAAATTTATGTATAAGTTTTGTGCTTACCTGGTTTTATCTTTGAGCATAAACTCAGTTTTCTAGTTAGAAATAAAGTAGGTAATTCCTTGTGGATTCTATGTAGATAATGAAATTCTTTATATAGTATGATCAAGCCCACACTCTAAATAAGAAAGATATGTAATTTATTTTGTATGCACTGGAGTAAAAATAATAAATGTGAAGACAGTACTGCATTTTCTGATATTAATTTCTTCTTTAAAATAAAGTCTTATAACTCTTAACCAAGCTAACTGAGAGTATTGCCTACTAGTTATGCATGTAACAACCAAAGCAATCTTCTGTAGATACATAACACATCATGCCACTATCCCTCTTAAAAACCATCCAAAGTTTTCCTGTTTGAGTTAGAGTGAAATATAAACAGCGTACATGCTCTATACATGCTCTGATACAGCCACGCACTGTTCAGGCTTCACGGTCATCTGTCTGTACCTTTTCTTCATTTCTGTGTGTTCTGAATCACTGACTACCTTTTGTCGGTCAAATGAAAGAACAAGTACAGAAGCTCATTCCCTTGAGAGGATTTTAGAAGAAAACATTAAACAATAAAGAATTATGCTATTATGGACTTTAAAAGGGAAAAAAATGGCATTAGGCTATGGTAAAAATAAAACTTAAATGAATTAGTAAGAGAACAGTCAGATGGCTCCCTTAATATCATAAACATAAATTGAGGTTATTTTATACACTTTAAGGGCAACATAGTTTTCACGAAATCTTAGGAAACTTGCAACTGAATCCTTTATAACTTATAACAATATAAAAATGTTAAACGATTTAGATGATTTATCTATAGAATGAACCATAAACACTTGAAACTATTAAATCATATGAAGGTTTTATGCATGGGTAGGAAGATTAAAGTTTATTGAGACTTAGAACATTTTTGTCTTCTGTTTAGTGGCTTTGGAACAATGAGTACGTTAAATTGTGCTCACTTTAACATAGCTGTTGTTTTTCTTCCTCCATATTACTGTTCTTGCTGGCAAATGCCTATCGTTATAAAATAGAAAATGCTAATTAGAGGAAATTCTGAAATTTATTTTCTTTAGTAGAAAGACGTATATGCGTTTTGTCTACAGTCTTTACATTCTCTATTCCTTCTTCCCTGAATATTACCCTCTAATTTATTTGCATAAATGATTTCTCCTGAAAGTTTAAATCTCAGGTACAATATTGCCTTCCTAAAAATCCTTTATAAAGCCACACAATAAATTAGCAGTTCTCCTTTTGTTTTTCTTTTTTTTATAGCATATAACTTTTCATAGCACATATTACAACTAGAAGTTACTTATGTGTTCATGTCTTCATTATGAGTATCCAATATCTAACAAAGGGGTCTGAATTTTTTTTTATGTAAAACCTAGTGAATATTTTAGGTTCTGTGAGCCACAAACCATCTCTATTACATATCCTTCTTTTATGTTGCTGTTGATTTGTGTTTTGGTTTGCTATGTGTTTTTTAACAGTCTTTTAAAAATATAAACACATTCTTATCTTGTGGGCTATATAAAGACAGACTAGAAATGGAATTTGGCATGAAGCAGTACTTTGCTGATTCCCGAGTAAAGTTTTAAGATCCTTGAAGGCAGAGACTTTGTTTCCTTTATTACTACTTCTCCCAGGTTTAAAAGTGGCAGGAAAGGTATAATGTGGCTTATCACTGCCTTCTTCAAACTCCTCTTTCTGATAATTAGAATCTACAGGGAAAAAGCAAATAATTTGCAAGCCCATAAAAGAATTTTGATCCAGAAGTACTGAATAACTTGATAATCATTGTACAGCTAAAAGGATGCATATAAACAATTATAGTAAAATATGAGTTATGATGGAATCATAAAGATAGACGATAAAGATTGAGATGGTGTGTAATGATAGTGCCTAGAGTGTATAATGATAGTGACTAAATGTACAAATTTTAAAAATGTTTTTGCATGAGGAAGAACAAAGGAATGTCATTACTGCAGGGTGCTGAAAATAGATGGTAATTAATATTTTAAAATTTCAACTTATGTGTGAGACTAAAGCAAAAAATGTTTATTTGGTACAAAATTTATATTTTGACTAGTGCATCTCCTAATATAACTTATGTAGATAGTTGGTTGAATAACATAAGTACATGGAACCTTGGGTAGGACATGAGATTTTGTTGGTTTGTCCAAAGTGATGCCCCAGTGAATCCCAGAGTGGTTTGATCAGTGAGTGGAAAAGTATTTGCAAAGTCTTTTGACTGACTTTGCAGTGGTGAGAATGGGGGAAAATTCAACCTCCCCAAGTTGAATTCTTGATATTCTCACAAGCAGTGTGGACAACCAAAGCTATAGGCTGAGCCCCCAGTCTTGGGGTTTGTTCATATGAAACTTAACCCCATAAATGATAGGTCAAGCCTACTCAAAATTAGGCCTAAGAGTCACCCCCAAGAGATCCTCTTTTGTTGCTCAGATGTGGCCTCTCTCTTCAGCCAACACAGCAAGCAGACGCACCACCCTCCCCCTGTCTACGTGGGACATGACTACCAGGGGTGTGGATCTTCCTGGCAGTGTGGGGCAGAGATCCCAGAATGAGCTGAGATTTAGCATCAAGGGATTGAGAAAAACTCTAGAATGAGCTGAGACCCAGCATCAAGGGATTGTGAAAACCTTCTCGACCAAAAGAGGGAAGAGTGAAATGAGACAAAGTGTCAATGGCTGAGAGATTCCAAACAGAGTTGAGAGGTTATCCTGGAGGTTATTCTTACGCATTAAGTAGATATCACCTTGTTATCCAAGATGGAATGGAGAGGCTGGAGGGAACTGCCTGAAAATGTAGAGCTGTGTTCCAGTAGCCATGTTTCTTGATGATGATTGTATAATGATATAGCTTTCACAATGTGACTGCGTGATTGTGAAAACCCTTTGTCTGATGCTCCTTTTATCTACCTTGTTAGCAGACGAGTAGAACATATGGAATAAAAATAAATAATAGGAGGGAACAAACGTTAAAATAAATTTGGTTTGAAATGCTAGTAATCAATGAAAGGGAGGGTTAAGGGGTATGGTATGTATAATTTTTCCCTTTTTTTTACTGTTTTCATTTTATTTTTCTGTTTTCTTTTTATTTCTTTTTCTGAATTGATGCAAATGTTCCAAGAAATGACCCTGATGATGAATATGCAACTATGTGGTGATATTGTGAATTACTGATTATATATGTAGAACGGAATGAGCAAATGTTAAGAATGCTTGCATTTCTTTCTTGTAATTATTTTTTAAAAATTAAAAAAAATATATATGAGTTATGGAGTTAGGCTAGGAATAAATCTGAATGGTTTGAACATTTTCTAATTTTATTACACTGGGCAAAGTGCATTCTGATGTCTGCAATATTCAACCTGAAAAATATTGTGAAGAATCCCTGGTTTATTACCGATCTCATTAATTGTATAATTTAAATGAGGGACCATATATAAAGCAATTGTCACATCCTTTCGACTGTCCCATGAATTATATAAATCGTGGTAGTTACTTTGTGGAAAAATGCATGAATGATTTAGGATCTTTGGGAACAGGCTTCTTATCCAACAGCATAGGCACTGTTAACAACTTTTTGATGTTTCACTTTTTCAATAATGTGGCAGTTTTGTCATTCAAAATTTGATATGACACTTAAAATGCAAATAATGTATAAAGAACACTTATAGAGTTAATATAAATATAGGTAGACAGTTTAATATGTAAAATATTTTTAATATTAAACTTATGAAAAACTAAGCTATCACTGGGAGTAGAAAATAAGAATAACTACTATTTTCCAAATGCCTACTACTTGCCAGGGTATTCACTACAAACTCAGAAGCACCATAGAGAAGCATTATATTTAATACTTAAGAATTTGAACGTTAGAGTCAGAGTGTTTAGGCTTGAAACCTGACATGACTAATTTTTTAGATTCTGTATTGAGATTGGGATTAGATTGGGAAATTATCTGAGCTCTCTGTGCCTCATGTTTTTAATCTATTAAATGGGTTTAATGATAATACCGATAATAAGGAGTTTTTGAAAATTAAAATGTCAGTATATGTAAAACATTTAGAACAGCTCCTGGCACAAATTGAGAGCTATGAAAAGCACTTGGTGTTATATCATCTGTGTCTTTTAAAATTTACTGAAAATGTTTTTAAAATTTACTGACAGAGAGATCAAGGTAAATAATGTATAATATGAGGATCAAGTCTACATTCTGAGCTAAATTTAAAATAATAATTTTAAATCACATTTATTTAGCTTCATCAATATCCTCCACAAAGAATCACAATGACAAAAATTTGGTACAATTTGATTATCACAAAGAAAATGAAGGCAATGGATTAAAATGCACTAGAAGTATAAAATCCCTGAATCCATAGTAATATTCAGAAGAGAAGAGAAGCTTCTTTTTTACAGAAAAAGAAAGCTGGAATATGTAAAAGAAAAAGAATCAGAAGAATCATCATTTTGCAACCCACAATGTAGTAACTGATTCAGACAGATTATCAGTGAAAGTTAAAACCATTGGATGAAAGTTTGTCGAAAAGAGGATAGTCTCATTGATTTTTATATCGACTCACTGATTATTTACTGGTTATAAAGGGGGATATGTACTTTTGCAATGGCAAGATTCAATGAGGTTTTCAAACTTTTAGTGATGAAATGCAATGAGTTGCACCTTATTCTGAATCTAATCATAAGGAATTTAACACACATATCTAATAATGCAGACGATACTGTAAAGCAATTGACCAAAACATGTCGTGGAATAAACAATTAATGTAGGGGGCATTTCTGGATTAAACAGATCAAAAGGTCATAAAAATGCAGACAATGCAGGAGCTTTGAATCTTACATTAAACAAAATAGTAGTAAAAGATATTCTGGGGATGGCTGGGGATATTTGAATATGCATTACCTAATCAATGTTCTCTGAGATTATTTTGCTTTAATAAAGTTTGTTCACATAAGGGGATAACTATATACATAGTCATGACTATATATATAAAATTATATATATATATAATTTATATTATATATATAAATATATATAATTTATATTATATATATAAATATATATATGTAGAGAGAGAGAGAGAAAGAGACCTAAAAATATCCAGAGTCTGTATGTAAAACTCAACCCACATATGATTCTTCCTACTGTAAATATACATGAATACTTGAATATGCAGATAAAATGACCATTCCAGCCAAAGGCCCAGCTAGCTTCTTTAGAAATTCAAATTAGCAAGATGAACCTAAAATCTCATATAAATTGAAGGGACCTAAAATAATCAAAATAATTTTGTAAAAAGACAAAATTGGAAGACACACGTTCTGATTTCATGATGTACTACAAAATCTTCAGTAATCAATACAATGTGGATCTGGCATAAGGATAGTAAAGATCAATGTATAGATTAAAACTCTAGAAGCAAACCTTCATATTATAGCTGATTGATTTTTAAGTGAGTCAAGACAATTCAATAGGAAAAGAATATTCTTTTCACCAAATGGTGCAGGGCAAATAGACATCCACGTGCAAAAAGAAAAAAATGAATTTGAGCTCATTTTTTTACAACATAAACAAAAATTAACTAGCATACATCATAGACTTAATTTAGGGGTAATTCTTAATGACCCAAGGGAGGTAAAAATTTTTATATGACACCCGAAGCAAAAGTAACAACAACCACCACAAAAACAGAGATAAAATAGACTCTATCAAAATAACAATGTTTATACTTCAAAATACACCATCAAGAAAGTGAAAAAATGGGAAAGTATCTGCAAATCATATATCTCATATGCTTGTATTTAGAATCTACAATGTATTTTAAGTCAATTTTATAGAGAAATATTTACATACCCTATAATCATCCAAAGTATAAAATCTATGGTTCACAGTATCACCACAATCACTTTTTGAACATTTTCACTACTCCAAAAAAACACATATAATAATAAAAACAAAAATAAAAATGAAAAAGAAGGTGGAAAATGGTGACTCAGTGGCAGAATTCTCACCTGCCATGCCAGACACCTGGCTTCTATTCCTGAAAAAGAGCACCCAAACATCCCATATCCCTTATTCCCCCATTATTTATTTATTTTTGTACTTATTTTTTTAATTGTCTGTCTATACTTGTTAAAGGGAGTGCCAGCCACAAGGATTTCACAATCGCATGGTCACACTGTAAAAGCTATATAGTTATATAATCGTCTTCAGGAATCAAGGCTACTGGATTCTTGAAGTTTCAGGTATTTCCTTCTAGCTATTTGAATCCACAAAAAAATTTAAAAAGGATATCTATATAGTGCATAAGTATATCATCCTGAATGACTTTTCAACTCCATTTGAAATCTCTCAGCCACAGATTTATATTGTTTCATTCCTCTCCCAACCTTTTGGTCAAGAAGTCTTTCTTAATCCCAAAATGCAGAACCAAGCTCATCCCTGGGAGTCCTATCCCATGTTGCCAAGGGTGATTTATATGCCTGAGTGTCATGTCCCATGCAGAGGGTAAGGCAGTGGGTGTACTTGTCCAGTGGACTTCAAGGGAGAGGCCTCATCTGAGTTACAAAAGAGGTTGTCTTGGGTGACCTTTAGGTATAATTATAAGTGGGCTTAGCTTCTCCTTTGCAGGGATAAGTTTTAGAAGGGCAAGACCAAAGACCTAGGGCTCAATCTGGCCATTCTATATTTGGTATCTTGAGGAACCACCAAACTTCCTCCCAGAGTGGTTGTACCACTCAATTTTCCCACCAGCAGTGAATAAGTGTGTCTCCTTCTCCACATTCTCTCCAGAAATTGTAATTTTCTGATTTGTCTTTTTTTTGTTTGGTTGTTTTTTTTGTTTTTGTATAATGGTCATTCTAGTGGATGTGAGATGATACATCATTGTGGTGTTGATTTGCATTTCCCCTATATCAGTGAAGTTGACCACCTTTTCGTATGTTTTTGAGCCATTTGTATTTCCACTTTGAAAATGTGTCTGTCCAGGCTTTTGCTCATTTTTTAAATTAGGTTGTTTGTTTTTTTGTTGTTGAGCTGTGGAATCTCTTTATATATTCTGGATATTAAGCTTTTATCTGATATGTGGTTTCCAAATATTGCCTTTCATTATGTAAGCTGCCTTTGAATTTTTCTGACAAAGTCCTTTGATGGCAATAAATGTTTGATTTTGAAGAGATCCCATTTATCTATTTCCTGTATCATTGTTCATGCTTTGGGTATAAAGTTCAGGGAACCACATACTATCACACGATCTTTAAGATATTTCCCTACATTTTCTCCTGAAAGTTGTATGGGTCTTGGCTCTAATGTTTAGGTCTTTGATATATTCTTGAGTTAATTTTTGCATAAGGTGTGAGATAGAGGTCTCCTTTCATTCTTTTGGATATGAATATTCAGTTTTCCAGACACCATTTATTGAAAAGGCTGCTCTGTCTCAATTGAGTTGGCTTGACGACCTTAACACACACAATTGTCCACAGATGAGAGGTTCCATTTCTGAACACTCAATTAGATTCCACTGGCCATTATATCCATCTTTACACAGAATCAGGCTGTTTTGAAAACTGTAGCTTGTAACAAACAGCCTTTAAAGTCAGGTAGTGTGAGAACTCCCATTTAATTTCTCTTTCTCAAGATATTTATAGCTATTCGGGGCACACTGCCCTTCCAAATAAATTTGGTTATTGCTTTTTCTATTTCTGCCAAGAAAGTTGTTGGGATTTTAATGGTTATTGCATTGAATCTATAAATCAATTTGGGTACAATTGACATCTTAAGTATATTTAGTCTTCCAATTTATGAACATGATGTGTCCTTCCATTTATTTACTTCTTTGATTTCTTTTAATAATTTCTTACACATTTCTATGTATAGGGCTTGGTTAAATTTATTCCTAAATATTTTATTATTTTGTTTGCTATTGTAAATGGAATTTTTTTCTTGATTTCTTTCTGGGACTGCCATTAATAGTGTATAGAGTGACTACTTATCACATGGTGATCATGTACCCTTCCACTTTGCTATATTCATTTATTAGCTCTAGTAACTTTGCTGTAAATTTTTTGGGATTTTCTACATATCGGATTATGTTAACTGCAAATAGTGAAAGTCTTGCTTCTTCTTTTCAATTTGCATGCCTTTTATTTCTTTTTCTTGCCTAATTGCTCCAACTAGTACTCCCAGCACAATGTTGAATAATAATTGTGGCAGTGGGCATCCTTGTGTTGTTCCTGATCTTAGTGGGCAAAACTTTGTTTTTCCCCACTGAGTAGTGTGTTAGCTGTGGGTTTTTCATATTTTCTCTTTATCATATTAAGGAAGAGTCTTTCTCTTCCTATCCATCGAAATGCTTGCATCAGGAATGGATGCTACGTCTTGTCAAATGCCTTTTTCCACCTTTCATAAGTGAAATAATTCCCGCTTGGCCATGGCATATAATTCTTTAAATGTGCTGCTGGATTTGATGTGTGAGTACTTTGTTGAAGATTTTTGCATTTATGTCCATTAAAGAGATTGTTCTTTAATTTTCTTCTCTTGTAGTATGTTTGTCTGTGTTTGGAATTAGGATTCTGTTGGATTCATCGAATGAGTTAAATAGCTTTCCCTCCTGTTCAATTTTTTTAAGTATTTGAGCAGGATTTGGTAATAATTCTTTCATGACTGCTTGGCAGAATTCATATGTGAAATCATCTGGTCCTGGAATTTTCTTTTGGGGGAGCTTCTTGATGACTAATTCAGTCGCTTCATTTGTGGTTGGTTTGATGAAGTCATCTCTTTCTTCTTGAGTCAATATTGGTTGTTCATGCTTTTCTAGAAAGTTGTCCATTTCATCTACATTGTTTAGTTTATTAACATAGTTGCTCATAGTATCCTTTCATTATCTCCTTTATTTCTGAGGGGTCAGTAGCTATGTCCCCTCTCCCATTTTTTACTTTATTTATTTGCATCCTCTCTCTCTTTTTTCAGCCTAGATAAGGGTACATTGATTTTCTTGATTTCTCAAAGGATCAACTTCTGGTTTTATTGATTCTCTCTGTGCTTTCATGTCCTCAGCTTTATTTATTTTTGCTCTAATCTTATTATTTCTCTCCTTCTGTTTGCTTTGGATTTAGTTTGGTATTTGTTTTCTCATTCCTTCTGTGAATAGTTAATTCCTTGATTATTTTTGCTTTCTTCTTATTTTATTTTTGCATGGGAAAGCACTGGGAAAGAAAGCTCTCTTCTTTTTTAATATAAACATTTAGGGCAATAAATTTTCCTCTCAGCACTGCCTTTTCTGAATCCTCTAAATTTTGATATGTTGTTCATTTTCATTTGCTTCAAGATATTTACTGGTTTCTTTTGTAATTTTTTTCCTTGACTCATTGGTTGTTTAATAATATGTTGTTTAGCCTCCATATATCTATGAATTTTTCAGTCTTTCACCTGTTACTGATTTGTGACTCCATTTCATTATGATCTGAGAGTGTGTTTTGTATAATTTAAACCTTCTTAAATTTATTAAGAATTGCTTTGTGACCCAACATGTGATCTATCATGGAGAATGATCTATGAGCACTTGAGAATAATGTGTATCCTGCTGTTGTGGGATATAAAGTTCTATGAATGTCTGTTAAGTCTAGTTCATATTGTACTATTTAACTAATTAGTTCCTTATTGATATTCTGTCTAGATATTTTATCCATTGATAAGAGAGGTGTCTTTAAGTCTCCAAATGCTTATTTTAGAGGTATCCACATATTCCTTCAGTGTTGGCAGAATGCGCCTCATATATTTTGGCACACTCTGGCTCAATGCATAAATATTTATAGTTGTTATGTCTTCTTGATGAATTGTCCCTTTTATTAATACATGATGTCCTTCTTTGTCTCTTTTAATTGTTTTAAGTTTGAATTCTAATTTGGCTGATATTAGTATAGCTACCCCCCTCTTTTCTGGTTGTTGTTTGTGTGAAATATCTTTCCCCAGACTTTCACTTTTCAACCTAGTTTTGTCCTTGGGACTTAAGTGAGTCTCTTGTGGGGAGCATATACATGTTATGCCATACATTCTGCCAGTCTATGTTTTTTATTGGAAGTTTAATCCATTAATATTTGCAGTAAAAGCAATATTTTCTTTCACAGTATTTTGGAGGGGTTTTATATCCTATATCTTGCTTTTTCTCTTGCTCTTTTTACGTGTCTGATATATTTCATTTCTGTACTCTTCTCCAAACCTCCATTGCCTGTCTTTTATTATCTGCCTGTAGTGTTCCCTTTAGTATTTCTTATATAGTAGGTCTCTTGTTCACAAACTCTTAGTCCCTGTTGGTCTGAAAATATTTTAAACTGTCCTCATTTTTGAAGGACAATGTTGCCGTATATAGAATTCTTGTTTTGAAGTTTTCTCTTTCAGTATTTTATATATATATTATACCACTGCCTTCTCACCTCCATGGTTTCAGATAAACAATCCATATATAGTGTATTGAGCTTTGTTTGTATGTGATGGACTGATTTTCTCTTGCTTATCTCAGAATTCTTTATATGCCTTTGACATTTGACAATCTGATTAGTAAGTGTCATGTGATAGGACTATTTGGATTTATTCTCTTAGTGTATGATGCACCTCTTGGATCTGTAATTTTATGTCTTTCATTGAGATGGGAAACTTTAAGGATTATTTTCTTCATTTACTCTTTCTGCTACTTTTCTTCTGCTTATTCACTTCATGTTCTCACTTAATTTACTGAGACTCTGCTCATATATTTCCATTCTTTTCCCTATCTATTGTCTAGTGAGTAGGAATTCAGATGCTCTGTTCTTTAGTTCACTAATGCTTTCCTCTACTTCTTCAAATCTGCTGTCGAAGGTTTCCATTGTGGTTTTCATCTTTTCTATTATGCCTTTCATTCCCATAAGTTCTGCTAATTTGTTCAAACTTTTTTCTTCTTAATGTTCACCCAATGCCTTCTTTATATTTTTCATCTCTTTTGCCATATCATCCTTCAACTTGTTTTGATTTTTTATGTGACTTTGATTGTCTATTCAAATATTCTTAATTTGTTGTTTCACTTGAATTATTTCACTTGAAATGTTAGTTTGTTCCTTTGACTGGATCATATCGACATTTTTCCTAGAAGGACTCGTAATTTTTTGCTGATATCTAAGCATTTTATTCCATGATTAGTTATTCTGGAGTGCATTTTCACTCTTTTACCATGGGTTTTCTTATTGGTTGGTTTTGTTCTCTCTCTGTTCTTTCGTATTCAGTTCAATGTATTTGAGACTCTACCACAGATTCTGTTCAACTGATCAAAATTTTTCAGCTCTTGAGGGAGGAGGCCAAGATGGCGGCTTGGTAAGGTGTGCACATTTTAGTTTGTCCTCCAGAGCAACTACTAAGTGACCAGAAACAGTACAGAACAGCTCCCGAAGCCACGGCAGAGACCGGGCACACAGCGTACCCCAGTCTGGACCAGCTGGACTGGCTGCAAGTCTCCGCAGCGGTGAGTTCCCCGAGCAGTGCGCGCTTCCCCAAGCTGCAGCGGCCAGCAACCAGTGCCCCTCCCTCACAGGCGGCTTCCCGGACTGGCTGTGAGTCTCCGGACCGGCTGCAAGTCTCAGAGTGGTGAGTTCCCCAAGCCACGGCGGCCAGTGACCAGCACCTCTCCCCAATGGGCAGCATCCCTGACTGGCTGCAGGTCTCCGGACTGGCTGTGAGTCTCAGAGCGGTGAGTTCCCCAAGCTGCAGCAGCTGGCGACCAGTGCCCCTCCCCCACAGGTGGCTTCCCAGAGGGAAAGGAAAGAGTCTCCAACAGTAACAGGGACTGAGTCCAAGCAAACACCGGTGGTGGCATTGATGGACAAATTCTGACTACTAGGGGTGGGCCCCCAGCTCAGGCGAAACTGATCGGGGTGGAGGTTGCCTGTTGGGCTGACTGAAAGAGAGGAAAGGGGATGAAACGGAGCCTTCTGGGGCTGTTTCTGCGGAGGCTTGCTTGCCTCTGGACTCAGCGCCGAGTTTGCACAGGCTGCAACAGCCCCAAACACAGAAGAAGGCTACTTTCAGGTCTGTCTGCCACGTGGGCCTTCCCCACGGGAGGGGTGAGGTGCAACTCAGGTGGAGTCCCTCTCTCAAGGAATTCAGATCCCAGGGTGTCAGAATTTGAAGCCATTAAAACCAGACTACAACCTTTCCTCTGTCTCCACCATGCCCCCAGCAGGGAGAGCCTTTCAAAGTTAAAGGAGCCACAACATCTTTTGCTGGTGGGACCCGCAGACAGACAAACGCCACATACTGGACAGGATAAGAAAAACAGAGCCCAGAGACTTCACAGGAAAGTCTTTCAACCTGCTGGGTCTCACACTCAGGGAAAACTGACGCAGGTGATTCCTTCCCCCCAAAAGGAGGTCAGCTTAGTCCAGGAAAACCTGGCTGGAGTCTGTAATACCTATGTAGACCCTCCTAAGGGTAGGGATGGAAAAGGCACCTTACAAGCAGGACAAGAAACAAGAAAATAAGAACTGAAAATTTACCCTCTGTTAAACAAAACTTAAGCTAGAGGCCCAGAAAAAGCTGAACTGAAGGTCAATGAACAGATAGACAACAAACTCATCTAGCAAGAAAAACCTAGGTAAAATAAGTGAACGCAATCTCCAGAATAAACTAATTAAGGTAATTAAATGTCCAGATGCAAGCAAAAAATAGCAAATCACACCAGGAAAATTGAAGATATGGCCCAGTCAAAGGAACAAACCAATAGTTCAAATGAGATACAGGAGCTGAGACAACTAATTCTGAATATACGAACAGAAATGGAAAACCTCTTCAAAAACCAAATCAATCAATTGAGGGAGGACATGAAGAAGGCAAGGAATGAATAAAAAAGGAAAAATGGAAAGTCTGAAAAAACAAATCACAGAACTTATGGGAATGAAACATACAATAAAAGAGATGAAAAAACAATGGAAACCTACAACAGTAGATTTCAAGAGACAGAGGTTAGAATTAGTGAACTGAAGGATGGAACATCTGAAATCCAAAAAGAAACAGAAACTATAGGGAAAAGAATGGAAAAATATGAGCAGAGACCCAGGGAATTGAATGATAATATGAAGAGCCCAAATATACGTGTGGTGGGTGTCCCAGAAGGAGATGAGAAAGGAAAAGGAGGAGAAAAACTAATGGAAGATATTATCACTGAAAATTTCCCAACTCTTATGAAAGAACTAAAATTACAGATCCAAGAAGTGCAGCGCACCCCAAAGAGAATAAATCCAAATAGGTGTTCCCCAAGACACTTACTAGTTAGAATGTCAGAGGTTAAAGAGAAAGAGAGGATCTTGAAAGCAGCAAGAGAAAAACAATCCATCACATACAAGGGAAACCCAATAAGACTATGTGTAGATTTCCCAGCAGAAAACATGGATGCATGAAGACAGTGGGATGATATATTTAAGTTACTAAAAGAGAAAACTGCCAACCAAGAATTCTATATCCAGCAAAATTGTCCTTCAAAAATGAGGGAGGAATTAAAACATTTTCAGACAAAAAGTCACTGAGAGAATTTGTGACCAAGAGACCAGCTCTGCAAGAAATACTAAAGGGTGCACTAGAGACAGATATGAAAAGACGGAAGAGAGAGGTGTGGAGAACAGTATAGAAAGAAGGAAAATCAGATATGATATATATAATACAAAAGGCAAAATGGTACAGGAAAGTATTACCCAAAGAGTAATAGCACTAAATGTTAATGGACTGAATTCCCCAATCAAAAGACATAGACTGGCAGAATGGATTAAAAAACAGGATCCTTCTATATGCTGTCTACAGGAAACACATCTTAGACCCAAAGATAAACATAGGTTGAAAGTGAAAGGTTGGGAAAAGATATTTCATGCAAATAACAACCAGAAAAGAGCAAGAGTAGCTATACTAATATCCAACAAATTAGACTTCAAATGTAAAACAGTTAAAAGAGACAAAGAAGGATACTATCTACTAATAAAAGGAACAATTCAACAAGAAGACATAACAATCATAAATATTTATGCACCGAACCAGAACACCCCAAAATTCATGAGGAATACATGGAAAATACTGAAAAGGCAAATAGACACATCAATCATAATAGTTGGAGACTTCAGTTCCCCACTCTCATCAATGAACAGGACATCTAGACAGAGGATCAATAAAGAAATAGAGAATTTGAATATTACAATAAATGAGCAACACTTAACAGATATTTATGGGACATTACATTCCACAACAGCAGGATACACCTTTCTCTCAAGTGCTCATGGATCATTCTCAAAGATAGACCATATGCTGGGTCACAAAGCAAGTCTCAACAAATTTAAAAAGATTGAAATCATACACAACATTTTCTCAGATCATAAAGGAACAAAGTTGGAAATCAATAATAGGCAGAGTGCCAGAAAATTCACAAATACGTGGAGGCTCAATAACACCACTCTTAAACAACCAGTGGTCAAGGAAGATATTACAAGAGAAATCAGTAAATATCTCAAGGTGAATGAAAATGAGAACCCAACATATCAAAACCTGTGGGATGCAGCAAAGACAGTGCTAAGAGGGAAATTTATTGCCCTAAAAGCCTATATCAAAAAAGAAGAAAGGGCAAAATTCAGGAATTAACTGTCCACTTGGAAGAACTGGAGAAAGAACAGCAAACTAACTCCAAAGCCAGCAGAAGGAAAGAAATAACAAAGATTAGAGCAGAAATAAATGAAATTGAGAACATGAAAACAATAGAGAAAATCAATAAGACCAGAAGTTGGTTCTATGAGAAAATCAACAAAATTGATGGGCCCTTAGCAAGATTGACAAAAAGAAGGAGAGGATGCAAATAAATAAGATCAGAAATGGAAGAGGAGACATAACCACTGACCTCACAGAAATAAAGGAGGTAATAACAAGATACTGAGAACCACTTTATGCTAATAAATGCAACAATGTAGATGAAATGCACAAGTTCCTAGAAAGGCATGAACAATCAACTTTGACTCAAGAAGAAATAGATGACCTCAACAAACCAATCACAAGTAAAGAAATTGAACCAGTCATTCAAAAGCTTCCCAAAAAGAAAAGTCCAGGACCAGACGGCTTCACATGTGATTTCTACCAAACATTCCAGAAAGAATTAGTACCAACCCTGCTCAAACTCTTCAAAAAAAATTGAAGTGGAGGGAAAGCTACCTAATTCATTCTATGAAGCCAAAATCACCCTCATACGAAAACCAGGCAAAGATTTTACAAAAAAAAGAAAACTACAGACCAAACTCTCTAATGAAAATAGATGCAAAAATCCTCAACAAAATTCTAGCAAACTGAATCCAGCAACACATTAAAAGAATTATACATCATGACCAAGTAGGATCCATCCCAGGTATGCAAGGATGGTTCAACATAAGAAAATCAATTAATGTAATACACCATATCAACAAATCAAAGCAGAAAAATCACATGATCATCTCAATTGATGCAGAGAAGGCATTTGACAAGATTCAACATCCTTTCCTGTTGAAAACACTTCAAAGGATAGGAATACAAGGAAACTTCCTTAAAATGATAAAGGGAATATGTGAAAAACCCACAGCTAATATCATCCTCAATGGGGAAAAATTGAAAACTTTCTCCCTAAGATCAGGAACAAGACAAGGATGTCCGCTATCACCACTGTTATTCAACATCGTGTTGGAAGTTCTATCCAGAGCAATTAGACAAGAAAAAGAAACACAAGGCATCAAAATTGGAAAGGAAGAAGTAAAACTATCACTGTCTGCAGATGATATGATACTACACGTCGAAAACCCCAAAAAATCCACAACAAAACTACTAGAGCTAATAAACGAGTACAGCAAAGTAGCAGGTTACAAGATCAACATTCAAAAATCTGCAGTGTTTCTATGCACTAGCAATGAACAAGCTGAGGGGGAAATCAAGAAACAAATTCCATTTACAATTGCAACTAAAAGAATAAAATACTTAGGAATAAATTTAACTAAAGAGACAAGAGACCTATACAAAGAAAACTACAAAAAACTGTTAAAAGAAATCACAGAAGACCTAAATAGATGGAAGGGCATGCAATGTTCGTGGATTGGAAGACTAAACATAGTTAAGATGTCAATTCTACCTAAATTGATTTACAGATTCAACGCAATACCAATCAAAATCCCAACAACTTATTTTTCAGAATTAGAAAAACCAATAAGCAAATTTATCTGGAAGGGCAGGGTGCCCTGAATTGCTAAAAGTATCTTGAGGAAAAAAAAAACGATGCTGGAGGTCTCTCGCTGCCTGACTTTAAGGCATATTATGAAGCCACAGTGGTCAAAACAGCATGGTACTGGCATAAGGATAGATATATCGACCAATGGAATGGAATAGAGTGCTCAGATATAGACCCTCTCATCTATGGACATTTGATCTTTGATAAGGCAGTCAAGCCAACTCACCTGGGACAGAATAGACTCTTCAATAAATGGTACCTAGAGAACTGGATATCCATATGCAAAAGAATGAAAGAGGACCCATATCTCACACCCTATACAAAAGTTAACTCAAAATGGATCAAAGATCTAAACATTAGGTCTAAGACCATAAAACAGTTAGAGGAAAATGTAGGGAGATATCTTATGAAGCTTATAATTGGAGGTGGGTTTATGGACCTTACACCTAAAGCAAGAGCACTGAAGAAAGAAAGAAATAAATGGGTGCTCCTCAAAATTAAACACTTTTGTGCATCAAAGAACTTCATCAAGAAAGTAAAAGACAGCCTACACAATGGGAGACAATATTTGGAAATGACATATCAGATAAAGGTCTAGTATCCTGAATTTATAAAGAGATTGTTCAACTCAACAACAAAAAGAGTCAATCCAATTACAAAATGGAAAAAAGACTTGAACAGACACATCTCAGAAGAGGAAATACAAATGGCCAAAAGACACATGAAGAGATGCTCAATGTCCCTGGCCATTAGAGAAATGCAAATCAAAACCACAATGAGATATCATCTCACACCCACCAGAATGGCCATTATCAACAAAACAGAAAACGACAAGTGCTGGAGAGGTGTGGAGAAAGGGCACACTTATCCACTGTTGGTGGGAATGTCAAATGGTGCAACCACTGTGGAAGGCAGTTTGGCGGTTCCTCAAAAAGCTGAATATAGAATTGCCATACGACCCAGCAATACCATTGCTAGGTATCTACTCAGAGGACTTAAGGGCAAAGACACAAACAGACATTTGCACACCAATGTTTATAGCAGTATTATTTACAATTGTAAAGAGATGGAAACAGCCAAAATGTCCATCAACAGACGAGTGGCTAAACCAACTGTGGTATATACATACAATGGAATATTATGCAGCTCTAAGACAGAATAAACTTATGAAGTATGTAATAACATGGATGGACCTAGAGACCATTATGCTGAGTGAGACTAGCCAAAAACTAAATGACAAATACTGTATGGTCCCACTGATATGAACCAACATTAGTGAATAAACTTGGAATATGTCATTGGTAACAGAGACCATCATGAGATAGAAACAGGGTAAGATAATGGGTAATTGGAGCTGAAGGGATACAGACTGTACAACAGGACTGGATACAAAAACTCAGAAATGGACAGCACAATACTACCTAATTGTAATGTAATTACGTTCAAGCATGAATGAAGCTGCATGTGAGGTACAGTGTCTTTTTTTTTCTCTCTATTATCGTTTTATTTCTTTTTCTGTTGTCTTTTTATTTCTTTTTATAAATCGATGCAAATGTACTAAGAAATAATGAATATGCAACTATGTGATGATGTTAAGAATTACTGATTTTCTATGTAGAATGGAATGATTTCTAAATGTTTTGTTAGTTAAATTTTTAATTAATAAAAAAAAAGAAATGGGAAAAAATTTTTCAGCGCTTGTTTTTCTGATTCTTGCTTTGCACACATGGAACCTTTCTTTTGAGGAGGGTCTCACCATATATGATTGACCCTAGTGAGAGTTTCCACAACCAGACAGGGCCAGGTTTCATGAGGAGAGTGTAATCAGTATCAAATTTTCTGGAGGTCTTCCCTCAGCTCTTCCCTGGGTGAGATCCAGCAGGTTGTCAGGATTTCCTATGAATCCCTCTTGACTCTGTGTAAAATGACATGATGCCTTTAATTCTCAGCAGGCCCTCCCTGTCAGAGGTGTGGTTAGATAGATGCTCATGTAGAAAGCAGGCATAGATTGTTTCTGTTTTCCAGGCCTTGGGGCCTGAATTCCCTGAAGAAGGGCTGCCACTTGAGTTGCCCTCCTTTTTTGGGGCAAGACATGACCTTCAGGGAATTATCTCCCCCACTAGACTCATTATTTTGTCTTGTAGACCTCTGTTTACTCAGTTCTTGCCTGGGTCCCACTGACAACTGAAAATGCCTTAATGCCTGAGACCTTTCCTAATGAGCTAGTTATACATATATTCCATGAGCAGGCACAGGGAACTGAAAACCAGGTCTCTGGCATGGCAGATGAGAATTCTGCCACTGAGCCACCATTGCCTGCCTTTTCATTGTTTTAACAAAGAAATAAAATAGAAAACCCTTTTCGGAGCCAGTCTCCAGCCTCCAAGGTTCACCTGTCAAGAGCTGAAATTGGTACCCAGCTCTATGTGCCACCTTTCCAATACTCTGAGCCTGGTCAACACCAAAATCCTCCATCTTTATACATTTTATTTTATTATATTATATTTTATTGCAATTTGTTTTTTGTCTGTCAGCTCCACCTCCTTTCTGCCAGAATTAAATCCACAATTGGAACTTAACTGAGCTACCACCTCTTGGTCCCAGTAGAAACTGCTTAAAGATACACTTTAGAGAAATATCTCATTCAACTGACTACTTTGTGCCTCAGACATATGTTAATTCGATCATTGCCTGGGACTGTGCTGGAGTCTCGAATGCCCAGATAGAGAATTTTATCTAATGGGCTGCTAGGAAATAACAAAAGAGAGAGAGAGAGAATCGTTTTCAGAGGTGGACCCTAAACCACTGGGTTTGCCAATCAAGAGCTGGAATTAGTTCCTAGCTCTCTGCGTCCCTTTTCTAGTAGTGTAAGCTCATCCAACTTAAAAGCCTCTTTTTTTCTGTTATCCCCATACCTTCACAGCTTGAGTGAAACCTCTGGGTTCCTTTCATGCTTGTACAAGACTTACCTGTGCTTGGAGCTTGTATTCAGCATTCTGAAATTGTTAATGATTTCCACAATTGCAGTTTGGTTGAGCTACTTTCTTTGGTCCTAGTAGAAAAGGCTTCTTTTGCTCTTGGGTAACCAACACCAAGACATCTGTTATGCCAGTGCAGAAGGGGTTCCAGACTCATGGGCTTGGGAGACTTATAGTTCAGTGTGGATCTTAGCCATTCCACTTATTTCCAGACTGGTGTATATGTGTCTGGTGGTCACTGAAGTCCCCTAAACAGTTGTTCCAGATAATTCCTGCCTATTTACTAACTTCTATAGAGGACTAACTAAATTCCACTGCTGACTATGCTACCATCTTTTGGACTAATGAACTTTTACAATTCAATAATAAAAGACTAACGATTTGAAAATGTACAAAAGTTCTGGATGGACATTTTCTTTTCCAAAGAAGATGTACAAGTGACCAATAAGCACACTAAAAGATACTCAACATCACTAGCCATCAAGAAAATGCAAATTAAAACTACAATGAGATACTTACAACCAGGAGAAAAGCTAACCAGAAGAAAAGCTAAAATAAAAAAGACAGTTATAATTAGAAGAAAAGATAAATTAAAAAGACAGTTACAAATGTTGGTGACAATGGGGAGTGATTAAAACTGTCATACACACAGTGTAAAAATGTAAAAATGTGGAATTGTTTGAAAAATAGTTTGGAAGTTTCTCAAAAGGTAAACAAAATGTTACCTTATGTCCCAGAAACTTTATTTTTAGGTATATGGCCAAGAACACTCAAAACAAACACCCACACAAAAACTGGCACACAAATGCTTATAGTAACATTAGTCATAATAGAAAAGTAAAAGTGAAATCAGCCTTAATGCCCAACTGCTGAATAGATAAATAAAATGTGATATGTTCACATTTGACCATAAGAGGGAATGAAGAACTGATACATACTATAATATGGATGAACCTTATAAACATTCCACCAAGTGAAAGAAGTTAGTCACAAAACACCACATATTTTATGATTGCATTTATATGAAATGTCCAGAACAGGAAAGTCCATAAAGGCAGAAAACAGATGAATCATTGCTTAATGCTGAAGTCACTGGTGCAAAAGGGGAATACCTGATGGAGCTTCTTTTGGGGTGATAACATATTCCAAAATTTATTATGGCTATCTTTTTGCACAAAACTCTGAATATACTAAAAAAAAGTTCAATTGTATGCTGTAAACATGTGAACTGCATGGTGTGTGACATTTATTTGATTAAAACTTATTAAAAATCTGTTTTTATTACACTAAAATTCTTTTCATAATAATATTTACTATTTTTTCCAACTATATACCAGTATCTTTACATATGATATCTTAGAACTACATATAACTAGGTGTGACAGATTGAAATGCATGGCCCAATTTAGACATAATCTTTATCCTATTCTTCATTCCCATGGGTGTGAACATATAAAAAGATCTCTAGAAGATATTGGTTTTAGCAAAGGTGTGGCTCAGTTAGATGAAATTGGGCCTTAATGTGGTTTATTGGAATTTTTTATGAGCAGAGGGGATTCAGATATACACAAAGTCAACTACAGGGGAGGAGCTAGAATCTGGAAGTTTGTCAAAACCCAGAAGAGAAAAGAGAGGACATTGCCATATGATGGAAGGAAACAAAGAACTCAAAAGATCACAGGTGCATGGGCCATGGTGGCTCAGCAGGCAGAGTTCTTGCCTGCCATGCCAGAGACCTGGGTTGTTTTCCCAGTTCCTGCCCATGAGAAAAAAGAAGATCATGAGTAGCTAAACCAGATTACAGTTTTGGGGGAGAAAGCATTGTCTTGTTGATATGTTGATTTTGGACTTCTCCTAGCCTCAAAACTCTTAGTTAAGAAATTCCCACTGCTTAAGCAAACCCATTTCATGGTATTTTTCATAGCAGCCTCGAAAACTAAGGCACCAGGCAAGATGGATATTCTTATGACAGTTTTGCAGATGAAGAACTTAGCACAGAGATTTTAACCTTATCAAGGTCATGTGTTTGTTGTGATAGAATGTGAATTTAGGGCTATCTAATCTAATCATGTTTGGTTTAGTAAGGTATACTAACTCTATCATAATTCATTTTGAAGTGCAATTTTAAAGCAAATACATAATCCTCTTTATCAAATATTTCTATTTTTTACTTCTTTCCTCTATTGGCTAAATAAATATACACTGAATTCTTTTTACTACAGGTGCATTGTCTAGGCACCAGAAAATTACTTGAAAGAAAACATCTTTTATTTTCTAATTCCAGACAATTCTGTTCTATAAAGAAAAGAGTATAGAATATCCAGTTTGCAAGATTATTAATCCTTTTAATAAATACAATTCATATGTGTCATGGTAAAAAAAAAAGAATATTTTTTCAGTGTATTTCAGTACACTGCAATGTCAAATATAAACCTGCATAACAAAAATAAAAAGAGAAATGAATAAAATATATATATAAACCCACATATTTTTCCATAATATATGACCAAATAATAAGATTCTTTCTGCTCTTCCATTTTTAACACAAGGAAGTTCAGATTGGCTGATATTTTTAGACAGTTCCAACTCTGAAGACAATAGCAAGTAGGGGAAAAACTGCTTCAATTTACATGTTAGCATTTATAACCTTCTGTCAGTGTTAGTCCAACACCACTGAAACTTATGTTTTGGATGAGAAATAAGAATATTTACATGTACTTAGGCAAGAACTCATATTGACAAGTGTCTCTCAATTTACTTGGCTTCCTGACTTTAAACATTCTTCGAGGAAGGAATTTTCTGAAGATGCAGTCTGTAGGACTTGAATGAAATTCAAAAGACTTATCCTGACTTGGGAAACATGAAATTGTGACAGTGTATATTTTTACATAAGTACATATATAGATAAAGAAATGTAAGTATAAGCGGCACACAGTGCTGGCATGTTGAATGTTGGTTGTGGGTGGGTGCATTGTGTTTATTTTGTACACTTTTATATTGTCTGATTTTTTCAAATGCAATTAAAAACAAATGTAATTAAAAACAAATGTAATGAACAGAAGAAAAAATAATTTATTTATTTACACTGAATAGAAAGACTAAACCAGGAACTTCCCTCTTATTCAATAGTTATTTCCTTGAAAACAGTTGTGTCAATCTGAGACAACTCTCTATCTCCAGAGCCTGACACTGTGTATGCCACAATGTGCATGTATATATATATGTATAAATACTTGTGGAATAAATGAAAGTGTTCCAGAGCAATACTCAAGAGATTTTACTGGAATCCGTCAATACGAGCAGCACTGGAGACCACCACTGGGGGCATAAGATAGTACATCTCTTACTGTAGAGTGATTTTGCTAAGCAGTCTGGAGCATCCTTTTAATTACTGATATGAATTGACCAGGTCATTTTGGGAAGCATAAAACTTAATATTTCCACTTCTCTGAAAGGAACATCATTGGATATATGTCCCAGAAAGGCAGGATAGTAACATGAATCATTTATAAAATGAATTATATGTTATCTTTCAGATTTTCAATAGAAAATCTAACTCTGTATTGACAGATGGTTAGAGTCTACTATAATAAATTATTTTTTTCTAAAATACCTAGTTTTCTTTTTCCTTCCTTCCTCTTTCCTTCCTTCTGGCCTTGCTTCCTTCCTTCATTTTTGATGTTGTTGTTGATGTTGTTATGGCTCCCTAAAGAATCCAAGGTCTAGTATGCATTATGATTGACTTTATTACTAACTTGTCTGGCCAATTTATTTCCAGTAGAATTCATGATGAAGGGAAATTATTCATGTAATTTTTAAAGAGAAAGTGTTTACCAGATTGCGAAGAGTTTTATATACAACAAAGTAAAACATGATTTAATTTGGAAGGAAAATTCTTTTTCCTAGGACAGCAGCAGTCAAGAAAAGTTTTGAATTCAGGGGGCCAGATGGTTGTCTAAAATAGAACATATTTTAGCTTCTTTGGTAACAGCAGAGTAGACTTAAATCAACTGGATGAGAAGTTCACTTTAAGCAAGTCAACCAACAGTTGTTAGATTAAAGCTGATTGAAATTCAGAAATACAGTGAGATAGAAAAACTAATTCCCACATTCCAACCATCTATTGAGATAAAGCATACAATGTATTACGCATAACCCTGTCTAATGATTTGTTTGTGTCTTAGAAATTTACTCAAAGTTTTACCAAAATAGAAGGCTAAAGACAAGTAATTATAACAAATATAACCTGAAAGAGATCATCATCACCTAGATTAAATTTATTGATTTAATATGACATGATGACAGAACACTTATAAAAAATGAGCCCCACATTTAATATTCTTATTCATGAAAGGATTTGAAATGTACTTTATAAACAATTTCAGAAGAACAATATCTCTCATAACATATATATTTGAGTGTAAATGTAAAGACAGGAAATAATAATATTTAAAAATATGAAAAGATCTGAGTTTAATTTTAAGATCTTTTTGCAAATACACTAAAATTCTTGAACTATTTATCATTAAAATCTCTCGAATATTTGCTATTCCCTTGATTTCCCTAATCACAAGTTTACTCATGTGACATTGCTATGACTAAATATTTGCTGAGAATCTCTTTCATTTTAAGATCAAGATTCCATGACTCCATGATTTACACTATAGAGGAAGAGTAAGCAATTAATTTGTTCATTCATCCATTGAACAAATGTTTCCATGTAGATTGACCCACTCAGGTATAGATGTGATTATTTTGATTAAATTACTTCTATGGAAATGTGGCACAGCCAATTGTGTGTGCGACATTTTGATTAGATGTGACTCCACCCATTCAAGGTAGGTCTTCATTAGTTTACTGGAGTCCTTTAAAATGGGAAACATTTTGGAGAAAGTTCAGAAGCGTCATAGACATTTGGAGATGTGTGGAGTGCCAACAGAGAGAGCATATGCCTACATATGAACATTCAGAGATGCAGAGCACAGCAAATAGTGCTACTTGCTTTCCAATGAGATTTTAAGCAATCCAGAACCCAGAGTTTTGCCAAGAGAAGGTAAGTGAAGGTCGACAGACACTTATGAGGAAACCACTGGAATCAGAAGCTGGAAACAACAGAACTGGGAATAAGGACCAACAGATGCCACCCATGTGCTTCCCATGTGACAAGCATCTGCCTTTCTTGAGGCAAGGTATTTTTCTTAGTTTGGACATTTTTATGTCTTAGAATTGAAACTTTGTAACTTAATAAATCCCTTTTATGAAGGCCAACCCATTTCTGATAAATTGCATTCTGGCAGTTTTAGCAAACTAAAACACCCACACTTTCTTTTCCTCCCCACTGAGGATCCAGACCCCGCCTCTTGCTGAATCTGTTTAATCTGTTGTTCTTTCCAACTCCTCCACAGAGGTTTTCTCCTCTTTCTCGATGAGAATCTACTTTCTCATCTGTCTGGCTTTCTATGACTTCTGAGACACTCCACCTTTTGTAACACAGGATTGTGGGCTAAGGATTCTTGTATCAAACAAGATGTTTAATATACTAGGGAGTCACTTCTGTTTATGCTTGTGAGAATGGCATGCTTTCCAATAGGCATCTCTCCCCCTGAAAGCCAGAAGTGAGGTTTGCAGGGGAATCTAAAGGTCATATCTTTCACTCCGTGAATTACCATCTCTTTGTCTACTGCTACATTCTGAGTCCTGGTATATTCTATTATTAGTGTTCTTGAAGGTGCCAACCAGTGCAGAAAGAAACCATTGACTGGGAAGAATAGGTTTTTGGGTGTGTGTTTGCATTCATTTTCTATGATCTGTGCTGTAAGGGATGGAGGAAGCCTCACTCCTGGCTCAGTTCTAAATACATTCATGCTTAGATCCCCCTAATTGCCTAAAAAGCAAACTAAGCCACATTCTTAGAAGGAGTCTAATTTCCTTGCCCTGTGTTCTTTCCCTCTAGTTCAATCATGGCAACAACAAGGGCTAGCACTTGGGAAATCCCCTCCCTGAAGTTTTTTTTGTTTGTAGCATATTCTCTCAGGCAGTACTCTAGGCAGTAACTAAAGAGCACAGACACCCAAGAAGAATGAGTATGTTAGCTCAGCAGTTTCAGGAAGGTACTGGGCCATCAATCTCCTGAGACATAAAGGACACTGGGGGATGCCCAGGGATAGGTAGCCTGATCCCCTGGACCCAAGGGATCAGCATTTGAAACAGCAGGCTAGCAACCTGGGATGTCAGGCACAGGTACAGATATCTGCCTTTTTATGTCTCTTCCTTTAAAATGAATGGTAGCTCCAGCATTTTCTACAGCATATTGCTTGGCCACAATATCACCTGGAGGATGGCCAGTGTTGGCGCATAAATGGGGCATCCATAATCCTATCTTACAATTAAGTCTCTTTTGTAAGAGGGAGGGAAAGTAGTAAGAAATTCGTTATGAATTTCTTTTATGGCCTTACATCAGGTCTAATCCATAAAGGGCTCTTGCGAATTATGGTATGCCCAAGAGAACTGTCGGAAACTTCTTCCTCATGACTCCTCTTTTTTTTTTTTTTAATTTTATTAATTAAAAAAAAATTACAAGAAACAAACATTCCCAACACATACACTCAGCAATTCACAATATCATCACATAGTTGCATATTCATCATCATGATCATTTCCCAGAACATTAGCATCAATTCAGGAAAATAAATAAAAAGACAACAGAAAAATATAACAAACAGAAAAAAAAAAAAGATTTTACAGGCCATACCCCTTACTGATCCCTTTCATTGATCACTAGCATTTTAAACTAAATCTATTTTAACATTTGTTCCCCTTATTATTTATTTTTATTCCATATGTTCCTCTCATCTGTTGACAAGGTACATAAAAGGAGCATCAGACACAAGGTTTTCACAATCACTCAGTCACATTGTGAAAGCTATATCATTATACAATCATCATCAAGAAACATGGCTACTGGAACACAGCTCTACATTTTCAGGCAGTTCCATCCAGCCTCTCCATTACATCTTGGATAGCAAGGTGATATCTACTTAATGCATAAGAATAACCTCCAGGATAACCTCTAGACTCTGGAATCTCTCAGCCATTGACACTTTGTCTCATTTCACTCTTCCCCCTTTTAGTTGAGAAGGTTTTCTCAATCCCTTGATACTGGGTCTCAGCTCATTCTAGAGTTTTTCTCAATCCCCTGATGCTGAATCACAGCTCATTCTGGGATTTCTGTCCCACGCTGCCAGGAAGATCCACACCCCTGGTAGTCATGTCCCACGTAAACAGGGGGAGGGTTGTGAGTCTGCATGCTGTGTTGGCTGGAGAGAGAGGCCACATGTGAGCAACAAAAGAGGTTCTCTTGGGGGTGACTCTTAGGCTTAATTTTAAGTAGGCTTGACCTATCCCCTGTGGAGTTAAGTTTCATATGAACAAATCCCAAGACTGGGTGTTCAGCCTATAGCTTTGGTTGTCCACACTGCTTGTGAGAATATCAAGAATTCAACTTGGGGAAGTTGAGTTTTCCCCCGTTCTCACCATTCCCTGAAGGGGACTTTGCAAATACTTTTCCACTCACTGATCAAATCACTCTGGGATTCATCAGGGCATCACCTGGACAAACCAAAAACATCTCATGTCCTATACAAAGTTCCATGTACTTAAGGTGTTCAATCAACTATCTACATAAGTTATATTAGGAGATGCACTAGTCAAAGTATAGATTTGTACCAAATAAACATTTTTTGGTTTAGTCTCACACATTGGTTGAAATTTTAAAATATTAAGTATCATCTATTTTCAGCACACTGCAGTAATGACATTCTTTTGTTTGTCCTCATGCAAAAACATTTTTTTAATTTGTACATTTAGTCACTATCATTATACACTCTAGGCAATCCTAGATTACACCATTTCAATCTTTATCGTCTATCTTTCTTTGTGATTTCATTTATGCCCCAGCCCTCCTCCCTCTATCATTCTCATATGCAGCTTCATTCAGTGTTTTAACATAATTGTATTGCAGTTAGGTAATATTGTGCTGTCCATTTCTGAGTTTTTATATTCAGTCCTGTTGCACAATCTGTATCCCTTCAGCTCCAATTACCCAATATCTAACCCTATTTCTATCTCCTGATGGTCTCTGTTACCAACGAAATATTCCAAGTTTATTCACTAATGTCAGTTCATATCAGTGAGACCATACAATATTTATCTTTTTGTTTCTGGCTAATCACATTCAGCATAATGTCCTTAAGGTCTGTTCATGTTGTTACATACTTCATAACTTTATTCTGTCTTACAGCTGCATAATATTCCATCTTAGGTAAATGTCACAGTTTGTTTAGCCAACTGTCTGTTGATGGACATTTTGGCTGTTTCCGTCTCTTGGTAATTGTTAATAATGCTGCTATAAACGTTGGTGTGTAGATGTCCGTTTGTGTCCTTGGCCTCATGTCCTTTGAGTAGAGACAGCATATAGATGGGTCCTGTTTTTTAATCCATTCTGCCAGACTATGTCTTTTGATTGGAGAGTTTAATCCATTAACATTCAGTGTTATTACTGCATGGGTAGTACTTTCTTCTAGTATTTTGCCTTCTGGATTTTGTATGTCATATCTAATTTTCCTTCTTTTTACCTTTACTCATAGTCTTCCTTTCTACACTCTTCTCCACACCTCTCTCTTCTGTCTTCATATCTGTCTCTAGTGTTCCCTTTAGTATTTCTTGCAGAGCTGGTCTCTTGGTCACAAATTCTCTCAGTGATTTTTTGTCTGAAAATGTTTTAATTTCTCCCTCATTTTTGAAGGACAGTTTTGCTGGATATAGAATTCTTGGTTGGCAGTTTTTCTCTTTTAATAATTTAAATATATTATCCCACTGTCTTCTCGCCTCCATGATTTCTGCTGAGAGATCTGCACATAGTCTTATTGGGCTTCCTTTGTATGTGATGGATTGCTTGTCTCTTGCTGCTTTCAAGATCCTCTCTTTCTCTTTGACCTCTGACATTCCGATTATTAAATGTCTTGGAGTATGTCTATTTGGATCTATTCTCTTTGGGGTATGCTGCACTTCTTGGATCTGTAATTTTAAGTCTTTCATAAGAGTTGGGAAATTTTCAGTGATAATTTCCTTCATTAGTTTTTCTCCTCCTTTTCCCTTCTCTTCTCCTTCTGGGACACCCACAACACATATATTCGTGTGCTTCATATTGTCTTTCAATTCCCTGAGTCCCTCCTCATATTTTTCCATTTTTTTCCTATGGTTTCTGTTTCTTGTCAGATTTCAGATGTTCCATCTTCCAGTTCAGAAATCCTGTGTTCTGTCTCTCAAAATCTACAGTTGTAGGCTTCAATTGTTTCTTTCATCTCTTCTACTGTGTCTTTCATTCCCATAAGTTCTGTGATTTGTTTTTTCAGACTTTCAGTTTCTTCTTTTTGTCCTTTCCTTGCCTTCTTTATATCCTCCCTCAATTCATTGATTTGGTTTTTGATGAGGTTTTCCATGCCTGCTTGTACATTCTGAATTAATTGTTTCAGCTCCTGTATGTCATTTGAATTGTTGGTTTGTTCCTTTGACTGGGCCATATTTTCAATTTTCCTAGTGTGATTTGTTATTTTTTGTTGGTGTCTAGGCATTTAATTACCTTAATTAGTTTATTCTGAAGATTGCTTTCACTTCTTTTATCTAGGGTTTTCTTGCTGAATTAATTTGTTGTCTATCTGTTCTTTGACACTCCGTTCAGCTTTATCTGGACCATTAGCTTAAATTTTGTTTAACAGAGGAGAATTTTTCAGTTCTTGTTTTCTTGTTTCTTGCCCTGCTTGTGTGGTGCCTTTCCCCCACACACACTTAGGAGGGTCTACTTAGATATTATAGACCCCAGCCAGATTTTCCCAGACCAAACTGGCCTCCTATCAGGAGGAAAGAGTCACCTGTATCGGTTTTCCTTGAGAGTGAGACCCAGCAGGTTAAAAGACTTTCCTGTGAAGTCTGTGGACTCTGTTCTTCTTATCTTGCCCAGTATGTGGCGCTTGTCTGACTGCAGGTCCCACCAGCATAAGACGATGCAGTACCTTTAACTTTGGCAGACTCTTCCTGCTGGGGGCATGGTGGAGACAGAGGAGAGGTTGTAGGCTGGTTTTAATAGCTTCAAATTACCAAGCCCTGGTGTCTGAATTCCTTGATGGAGGGATTCCACCTGAGTTGGGCTTCACCCTTTCCTGGGGAAGGCACAAGCTCCAGATAAGCCCCCCAAAAATCTCACTTCTGCCTATGCCTGGGGCAGTTGCAGCCTGAAAAGTCCTGCTGCTGTATCCAGAGGCAGTCAAGCCTTTGTAGATACACAGCCACAAAGACCTTTGTTTCCTTCTTTTTTTTCCCCCTTTTTCTGTCAGTCCTGCCCCCTTGGCGCTGGGGCAAAAATGAGCAACCTCCACTTTGATCAGGTTCACCTAAGCTGGGGGCCTATTTTTAGTAGTCAGAATTTGTTAATTAGTTCCACAATTGGCGTTTGATTGTGCCAAATCCCTGCTGCTGGTAAAGTCCTTTCCTTTCCCCTCTGGGAAGTGGCCTGTGGGGGAGGGGCACCGGCTGCCACAGCTTTGGGAACTCACAGTTCTGGGGGGTGCTCACAGCCAGTCCAGCTGCTCCAGACTGGGGTACACTGTGTGTCCAGTCACTATTGTGGCTCCAGGAGCTGTTCTGTACTATTTCTGGTTATTTAATAGTTGTTCTGGAGGATGAACTAAAATGCGAACGTTGTTAAGTTGCCATCTTGACCCGAAGTCATGACTCTTCATGGAAGGAAGCAAATATTTTAAATAATCTTCTTTCAAATAACCTACCATTCTCATTTATTCTCTATTAAAACCCATTGTGGCCAAATATAAAGCTCCTCTTTTTTTTTCCCTTCCCAGAGAAAATGGGAAATGCCAACTGTCAATATAAACTAAAAAATGAGGACACATAGCCTTCTAATGGGACTCTCAATTACAGTCTGTATAAAAAAAACAGGAAAAGTAGCCAGAAACTCCCCACGCCCAAATGTTTATAGCTCTCTACCAAGACAAGGACCTGAAAAAGACTTGTCACTTGTTTTATGCCCATGTCTCAATTTTAATTAAAGGAGTAAATACTTGTTTGCTAAAAAGCATGAAGAAATGTACCAACAAGCTAGTTATCTGCAATAAACTAAAGAAATCACTCTGGAGAAAGGAAAACATGGCCCTGTGCCAGGGGAGGTAATAGAAGCCTTAAAAATGTTTGCTAAAAAGAAAAAATAAATAAAATAAAACAACAACAACAACAAAAAGTAACCAAAAATAAGAAACCAAGAAAAAAAAAAAGTTTGCTAGTGTATGCCCCTGTTCCTTTCCCTATTCCTGGGAAAGTGAGCTTTTGCTGGGCACCCATTTCCTCAGCCAATCTGTCCCTGAAATTCTGCAATAGCTTTAAAAGCTCTTATCAGAAACTGCCTTTTCTATCTTTAATGATTGAAACAAGGCCAAGAGGAAGAGAAGGCGAAGAAAGTTAAGCAAAGGCTCAGAGAACAGGCTCAGCTTATTACAGTCAGTGTTATCAGTGCCCTGTCTTCTTGGGGTCACCCATATCATGACTCTAAGTCTCAAAAGATCCTGCTTCAACTATGAGTCAGAGGGCCACTGGCAGAGAAGGTGCTACAAACCTCAAGACAACCCATGACCTTAGGATACACCAGAGCCTGCCTTAGGTGCTACCAGCATGGGCCTTAGTTCCAGGGAGTACACTGTCTCCCAAAGGGGGGAAGGACAGCATCTCAAGCCTTCTTCATGGCAAGTGAAGACTGTGGGTGCCCAGGACTGTGCATGGCTCTGCTGACTTCACATCTGACAAACTTAGAGGAGTTTTATTCCACCAATCTGATGGGACAGTTAAGTTTATTAATTTCTTAGTTAACACTGGAACCACTCTGCCCTAAACTGCCACTCTGGACTTACCTCCACTTCTGAATGCCCCACTCCTTCTAGGGAGCAATTTTCTTCACTCCTTGGAGGCCAGTTTAAGACTAAGAAACCCAACTGCTGTTTACCCACCTTGATTGCCCTGAAGCCCCTACCAAACTGAGGCATCTTAGAACCAAGAGAAGATTCTTAAATAAATAAAACTGTCTGGATGGGATAAAAGCATCCCATGTCTAACCTGTGAAAAAATGCTGACTGCATGCGAATTTTCAGTCTAAATTTTAAAATCTTAAAAATAGCATTTTTGTATCCCTCTTCCTAATACTCAATATCTATTTTCTGGTAAATGGCAGGGACATAAAAATAAACTTTCCACCCTACTCACTTAGTGTCACCCCAAGGGTTTCAAAATAATCCCTATATCTTTAAAAGTATTTTAGCAGCAGACTTTACTGGCCTCCAACTGCCTCAAAGTACAGTCTTATATTATGCTAACTTTGTAAACTAACATATTCCTAATATAAAAGTGAATTTTGTTGTTGTAATCATTGCTAACAGAATAAACATAGAAAGTCACAAGAAAGGTTTACAAAAGTGAATTGTGTAGTCACTATTGCTTACAAGTCCTGAATTGATATAGAAAGTTGCACAAGTCCTGAATTGATATAGAAAGTTGCAATAATTTTAATAAAGTACATTTTGTAGTCATTACTGACTACATGTCCTGAATAGATGTGGAAAGTCGTGGAGAATTTAAGGTAGTAAGTTTTGTTTATAGTCATTGTTAAGTACAAAAAATTATAGAGAATTTATTAAAATGAATTTTGTCTGTCCTAATCAATGCTACTCTCTGTTAAACTGCTCTTTATGAAAAGTTATAAAAAGTTTTTTTAACCATCTGAGTACCCTGTCTAAATGATAAAAATTTTATATCATATCGGAATAATATACTTGTTAATGTTTATGTTAACTTCATCATCCTTTATTTCATGAGTCATGTTTTCTCAGACCTAAAGGAAAACTGTTACAAAAAATGTGCTCTTACCTTGTAAAAATAAAGTGCTGAAGTAGTTTAACATATTTCCTAAAAAAGGTGTTAAAGTATTGCAATAATTAAAAGAATTTCTATCCATCTGTTACCTAAATTTGCAAGAGTGAAATGTTGTTTATATATTTAAAAATTATTTCTATCCTAATATTAATTTACATAATGTTAAAGTTTACAAATCATGGAAACAATCAAATTTGCTTGTCAGTTACTCTACTTTAATCCAACGTTTCTAAAAGTACAGATATAAGTCAGAACTGCATCTTCAACAAATAGACTTTGAAAAGAAGTAAGACAAATATAAAAATTATGCTCTATCTGTTAATATAATCCTGGTAAATGTGTTAGAGTAAGACAGGAGATTTCTGATACAGGTTGTAGTTGATGACCCCAGTATAAAACAACTGTAATATATTTTTATTTCTAAAAGCAAGTTCATTTAAAAATTCTTATAAAAAATTAAAGCCTAAAGTGTAGGTTCTTACAGCAATCACTTTTGATCTTATACTGTACCTGTTGTTTCTGAATTCTGAAATGCTTTCTCTTTGTATAACCTAGTAGTTCCCTAAAACTTTAAATAAATAACACCCAAGACCTAAAGTTAAATTTCTCTGTCTCTGAAAATCAGTACTAATCCACGCAGCAACATGTAAATAATGCTAAGCTAGTTAGGACTAAGATAAATATGGTATTGTTCATAGTTTAAAACTAACTTCTGTGTGAAACAAGAAAAAAGAGAGTCAGAGTATTTTAAGCAATAATAATAATAATAATAATATATGTTTGCAAAGCCCCTTAGGCTAAACAAACAAAAATCCTAAAGCTATTAAACTTCCCTATTCAGGGAACTCCTCCTATTCCCTTAAACAATGAGGTTCTCAATTTAATAAGCAAAGTCCTGCCTTTAGAGACTTTAGCTCAAAAAGCAAAACTAATTGTCCTCACCTGAACTGTAGAACCAGGAGAAGGGAAAAGGCTGTGCCTTCCTAGTTCTGCAGGCTCAAGCAGCAGTGGAGAAAGAGCTCAGCTTTCTCCCAGTTAAACACCACCAAGAGATACTCAATTTCTTAAATGCCATGCTTTTACCAACAAAAATAGTGATAATTCATTGTCTTGGCCATCAGAAAATAATACTAACATTACTCAAGGGAGTCACTGAGCTGACACAGCAGCCAAAGCCACAGCCCATTCAATCAAATATCTTTTTAAATCCCTTTCCTACACCCTTAAATTAGCACATGTACCCCCTTATTCCCCAGTTAAACAAGAACAAGGTGATTAGCTAAGATTCACTCTTGGACAAAGATGGTCATTTTCTTCCCTCTTCCTAAGTCTCAATTAGCTAATGGATCTCCTCCTCCTCTTGCTATTAATTGGCCTTTGCACTTTTAAATTTCTCACCAATTTATCGCTGCCAGACTAGAAGCTTTTCACACCAAATCAATGCTGATGTGAAGATTTTTAGTCATTCCAACCACTCCTCTGGACTCCTCTCTCAGTTTAAATGAGATAGCCAGAAAGTTCTACACCCCATCAGGCAGGGCATACATCCTCTGACAAGTCAAAAGCAGCTATAGAATACAGACCCTCATCCCTCCACACCTCTTAAGATTAAGGGCAAGACTCCCTGAGGCTAGAACTGGAAAAGAGGGGAGAGGAAAAAAACCATAAAGGAGTGCTTAAGCAAGGAAAATTAATCAAGGTTAGGAGTACCTGTGTCCTGGACAACCTGCCCTGGGGGCGACCCCTTTAATGGCAAACATCCAAATATCTGGTGGCAGCCAATCCATCTGAAACCAAATTGTGCTGGTTTGAAAGGATGTATGTACCCTAGAAAAGACATGTTTTAATCAAAATTCCATTTCATAAAGGCAGAATAATCCCTATTCAATACTGTATGTTTGAAACTGTGATCAGATCATCTCCCTGGAGATGTGATTTAATTGAGTGGTTGTTAAACTGGATTAGGCGATGACACCCATTTGGGTGGGTCTTGATTAGTTTCTGAAGTCCTATAAGAGAGGAAACATTTTAGAGAATGAGAGAGATTCTGAGAGAGAAGAACAACACAGCCAGGAGAAGCAGAGTCCACCAGCCAGAGACCTCTGGAGATGAAGAAGGAAATTGCTTCCCAGGTTGTTTCATGAAAAAGGAAGCCAGGCAAAGAAGCTAGCAGATGATGCCATGTTTGTCATGTGCCCTTCCAGATGAGAGAGGAACCCTGACCGTGTTCATCATGTGCCTTTCCAGATGAGAGAGAAACTCTGACTGTGTTTGCCTTGTGCCTTCTCAGTTGAGAAAGAAACCCTGAACTTCATCAGCCTTCTTGAACCCAAGTATCTATCTCTGGATGCCTTAGATTGGACATTTCTATAGATTTGCTTTAATGAGGACATTTTCTTGGCCTTAAAACTGTAAACTAGCAACTTATTAAACTTCCCTTTTTAAAAGTCATTCCATTTCTGGTATATTGCATTCAGGCAGGTAGCAAACTAGAGCACCAAGGATCCCCATCTGAGTGAGTGATATACAGAGAAGGGTGGAACCCTCTACATATGTGAGTCATCTATGGAGATGGATACAGCCAAATGACCCACCCAAATGTACTATCTGCAACCAGGCATTGCCCTGGAGAGAAGAGAAAAAAGGAGAAAAATCCCTAAACAAGGAAGGGGGAGAGGGAATAAGTAAAGCTAATCTATACAAGCAAATGGCCCCACATTGCCTACTGTCCATTGCTTACCTCACCTCTACCTTTGTGAGAGTGCCCACACGTCCTCTTACATGTATTCTCAATAAATTTTCTGCCTGCTTACCCACTGCAAAAAAAAAAAAAATCCTTAATTTTGTTTTGAATGTTTAACCTTAATTGTTTAAGTATAAATGGAATGTAGGGGTTTGAAAAAGAGCGTTTTGAAAATTCAAGGGACATAGCAGAATAAATAGATCAACTTTTTGTTATAATGGGATTCTAAGAGTAAAGTGGAAATGAATATGCAGATAAATTTCTCTGTATCTATTCAATTTTTTGTTTTTTGTGAAGTTGAATTATGATTATCTCCTGGAAGTAACAAAAGAGGAAGGAAGATGGAAAGTGGAGTTGCCTAGAGAAATTAGACCCCAGAAGAACCTGAAAGAAACCTGACAGATGTACTGAAGGATGGACAATTTATATTAAGCATGGTGGTATGAATTTAAAGCAGCATCAACTGTTAATCAAAGATTTTCTCTCTTCCTTTCCTTCCTTCTTTCCCATCTTCACCTTCACTAGAAAGAATTACTACACACGTTATCAAGAAAGCAAGAATACAATAGTTAGATCATATCCTTTTAAAAGTTTGTTTTTTGATAAATATTTGATTTTATTATGTTATACATGATATTCATCACATATTACGTATATTACATAAACACAAAAGCTGTATTACAAGGACACAACTTCATACTAGCTTCTTTTATATTTTTGTAGAAAAATTTGTTGCTTGAAGTATGTTTAGTTGAGAAAGAGGCCAAGAAAGCATTTTGCCATAATGCAATTATGATTTTTCTATCAAGTGCAAATAAGGAGCATAATAATTGACCAAAAGCCAGACTGTCAATTTTTTCAATATATATTTCAATACTATATTTTCTTTTTAATAAAACAGATGTGCTTATTTTATTGCCTTCCTTTTTTTCTTGTGTACATATGTTTACTACCTTTAGATATTTTTCTGTTGGTTATGTGAAGGAAGTGACATTTGTACATCTTTTTGTGAAAAAGATAGAAGCAAAAACACTGTGCTTATTTTTAATGTGCTATTCGATTTTTCTTAGATTTGTTTAAGCTATAGAAAAACATTCTCTCCTAAATGTCAGAATCCCTAAAGATTAATAGAAATAACTTGCTACAAAAAAGTTGGAAGTTTCGTGTTCTGAAATGACCTAAGAATGTAGAGATTATATGTTTTTCTAATTATCATTCTGCCTTTGTGTCTTACACACTAGCTGGCAAAACTGTCAATACCTCTAAGATATAATGTAATCATTTGCAAAATGAACCTACAAATAAACTGAAATTTACTAGAGGCATAGGAGTATGACATAAAATTCACTAATTCTAAAAGAATAAATAATAACGGTATTTTGCAAACATCAGGTATCATCATTTTTAAAGGAGATTTTCAATCACTTTTAAACTATACCTCAAACACATTTTTGTGCATTTTCCACCTGTAAAATGAGTGAGGAACTCTGACCATGTTCGTTATGTGCCTTTCCAAATGAGAGAGAAACCTTGACCATGTTCACCATGTGCCTTCTCACTTGAGAAAGAAACCCTGAACTTCATCAGCCTTCTTGAACCAAGGTATCTTTCTCTGGATGCCTTAGATTGGACATTTCTATAGACCTGCTTTAATGGGGACATTTTCTTGGCCTTAGAACTGCAAACTAGCAACTTATTAAACTTACCTTTTTAAAAGTCATTCCATGTCTGGTATATTGCATTCCAGCAGGTCGCAAACTAGAGCACAAATGATCCCCAGCTGAGTGAGTTATATACAGAGAAGGGTGGAGCCAAACAACCTCTACATCTAGTAAGCAATAATTTCATAATCTCTATTTTTTTCATTTCACTGACGTTTAAGGAAGTAATGATAGACCAATGACTAGTAGTTGTTTTTGTTTGTTTGTTTTCAGTATCCACGCTCCCTCTTTTCATTTATTACAGACAACCTGGGTTTTGCTGCACTCAGAGTTGTTTAACCAGTGAGAAAATTATAAATACCCTCTTGCAGTAAGGTGGGGATGTGGAATTGTGTCTTGCTCAGAAGGAAAAACATGTATAACTTTTCTGGATCTCATCTTTCAAAGGAAGCTTTCTTCTCTCCTCCATCCCAGAGGCCCAGATGGAGACATAGTGTTAATGGGCTGGCACTGGCTATGCATGTGGTAATACTGTCCCACGGGATGCTGAAACAGGAAGGTAGACGAATTATATGTATATATATTATCTGAAGGAGCTGAGGTGCCCTGTGAGTCACCTATCATCTTAGACTTCCAGGGGCTTAAGAAAGTAAACCTTTATTTAGGGCATCATTATTTGCTCTTTTTAATATATTAAAGCAAATATCCTAGCCAATAAAAATGCATGGTTTAAAAGTCTGTAGATGTAATAGCTGTAACTCTGTTTAAACATGATATCCCATCACAGTAGAATACTTTTTTTTTTTTTTTTTTTTGCATACATGGTCCTGGAATTGAACTCGGGTCTCCCTCATGAAAGGCGGGCATTCTAACCACTATACTACCCATGCACCCTAGAATACATTTTTAAAATGATAATTTTTTCACTGTAATGGATTTATAATAGGATAAAAATGTTTCTCTTTATATAAATGTTGATATTCAAGTGCATTAAAACATTTTTTTAAGCCTATAGAAATTTTGCTCCTAAATCCAATTTTCCATTTTCCTCTTGGTGAAATTCATAACAGAAATGCAAAGTTTACATCTAAAACAGTCTTCCTCAATCTATTTCTCAATGACGTCACTTCCCATGTTACAACAGACAAGGATCAATATTCAGGAATCTGAGGCAAACTTTCAGCCCATGCTTTTTATCGTGGGTTCAGCGCTGTCTGAATTCTCCCATTCTCCGGATTCCCATTACACGCAATCTGTCAGGGCTCATGCCAGGCAAACCCGAGGAGTAATGCCCCTTTCTCTTGCATGTGAAGGAGAAACACCCAAACACCCTGAGTTCTTAAGGGGAACAAACTGAATCGGATTCTCTATGAATGCAATCACTATCTTTAAAATAAGAGGATTCTTATAACCAAATCTAGGATTGCACTGCCAAGCTAGTGACTTTTAAGAAAATCAGAGTTTATAGATGATTATAGATTTTTCATCAATCATTTAGCCAGTCTCTTTTAGCCCAAATGGAAGGCATGAGAAAATAGAAGACTTATGCAACCTTTACTTTTTACTGGATTAAAACATGAAATCAAAAAACTAGATTGGTCAGTTATAGTATGTTCCATTGCCTTATATTACCCTATTTGAGAGGAACCTTGGAAACAATCTTTTTTTTTTACTGTGCAAGAGGTGGAAAGCTTAATCAGATAAAGTTTTAAAAATGCTCTGAGATCTCCAAGTATTATTTGATTCTATCTTTATAAATGTTTAAATCTTTGTGAAAGCAAAGAGCCCTCCTTACCAGTTTCTCCCCCACCCCATATTACTTAACCTTAAATTCAACCCCATACCATTAAAAAATTTCTGTTGTAATAAATTTTAGTTTGTCTCAAGTTAAAATAATTTAATCAAAGAAAAATAACTTTCTAGAATATAGGGCTACATGCCAGTTAATAATGATGAATCTAAAGCTGTAATTTATAAACACTAAAAAAAAATAAAAATAATGTGTATATCATCAAGCACTTGTTTTTTTGAAGTTTAGTATGCTATGGCATGCTAAGAGTTCCCATTACTTATGTTTTACCAAGATAGGACGGCGTTTCAAAAGTGGCACATTTTGGGAAGAGAAATTAATACCTAAAGTTCTCAAAGAGATTTTTACACTTTTAAACAATCTTCTGAGTCAAGTTTTCCAAAATTTTGTTCTCAGAATTCTGAGACTACAATAAGGGATGAGAGAAGGCACTAACAGCAGGTGGCCAAAAATAACTGGATTCCAGTCATAATTAATTTAAAGAACCAAATATTCACAATTATAAATTCACTAAATGAACAATAGCTGCTTTATAAAAATTTTTATAAGTAAATATGATGAAATGCATACTGAGCATTGACTGAATAAAATTAATTGAATTTCTGTCAAATTTTGGATTTGATTGTACCCTTTGAGTTCTCCAAACACAATATCATAACACCACTATAACAGAAAATAAAGGATTAAACTTCTAACAATTTGTTTCCCCTACCAGCTGAGAGTTATGAGATCATCAGATTGAAATAGGAATTATTTTAGAACTTGTAGTCCCTAATATGGTTGCCTCATATTGGATGTTCAATCATTGTTTACGGGGTCAATAAATGAATTAATTTGAATAATCCAGTACATATACTCTTTGTAAGGTTAGAAGGATTGCAAACAACAAAATTTAATTCCTTTCTGAATTAGAGCTTTGCGAAAAATTAGAGAGACAAATTCCCATTGAATGGAAGGGGTACTGTTGAGAAATTCCTATAAAATATAACTCACATAGCACAGAGAATATGTCATTTGCCTTAGGGGTCAGGTGAAGGGGTCATCTTCCAGGAAAAATGTGACTATATTTGGACACTTGAGTCCAAGGCTATTTAAAGAGAATAGTGATGAAAATGCATTTTTGATAGATGCATTTGATAGATTTTTTTTTTAACCAAGCATTACCATGAGACAACCTATTCATAAAATAGCTTTAAAATATGCTTTCGCTTACTAAACTTTTAATATTCTTCAAGAATTCACATGTAACCAGAAATTTAATGTTTTAATCATAGTTTTGGTAAAGATCATCTCTGGCAAATATTTCAAAATTTATCTTTTCATTCCTCTTTTAATATGGGTTATGAAGTTCTTGACATAGTGTGCTGGTTTGAAGCTATTATGTACCTCAGAAAAGCCACGTTCTTTAAACCTCATCCAGTATGAATGGGGGGATCTTTTTTTTTATTATTTCCATGGAGAAATGACCCACCCAATTGTGTTTGGTAATTTTTATTAGATTATTTCCATGGAGATGTGTCTATACCCATTCAAGGTGGAGTTGCTTACAGGAGCCCTTTAAGAATGAACCACTTTGGAAAAAGCTTTAGAGTCCAAGCAGCCAGAGACCTCTGGAGATGAAGAAAGAAAATGCCCCTTGAGGAGCTTTATGAAACAAGAAGTTGGGAGAGAAAACTAGCAGACGTCACCATTTGCCCTTTCAGCTGAGAGAGAAACCCCAAACTTCATCGACCTTTTTTGAGTGAAGGTAATCCCTTCTTGGTGCCTTAATTTGGACATTTTCATGGTCTTAGAACTGTACACTTGCAACTTAATACATTCCCCATTTTAAAAGTCCTTATGTTTCTGGTATATCACATTCTGGGAGCAAGCAAGCTAGAAAACATGAGGAGATTTGACAAATGAAGAAACAAATCTAGATATTCGAGGGACCTAGTTACAGGAAATGCCAGTTCATGCTGTAAGGAAGATTCTAGATCCTCAACTAAAGACTCTGAAGTCAGTTTTTGCATCAGAAAATTTTCAGATTTCCACTCCAGGAAAAGAAACAGCAAATAATAAGCCTCATAGAATTTGCTGAGGTGTCTGTGAAGTAGGATGCGTTGCTCAATTACCACACCAGCAGTTTAATTTAAATAAAATAATTCAAAATAGACATTGTAATTCCTACAGCAATTTTCAAGTATTTCAGAAATTCCTCTAAAATTAACTCTAAAAATGACAACAAATTACCTTTTTTCTTTTTACTATTGGCTAAGTTTTTCCCAGCTTACTTTTTTCTAATCACTGAATATTACATTTTTGTGCTTCTTTGGCTTAAAAGATTTGCAATATTTTTTATTGTTTTTGTAAGGTTAATCATCAGCATTATCATTATATAAAATATATTTTGGCAGACTAATTTATGTGACTGTTTTTGTATTTTTTTTTTCAGGGGAGGGGGTGCATGGTTCTGGAAATGAACCCAGGTCTCCTGAATGGAAGGTAAGCATTCTAGCGTGGCTGTTTTTAACATAGAATTTCAATATTATAAAATTTCTGATGTACAAATATACCTGTCAATATATTTGTACAACAAAATTCAGAGATAATTCTAGCCTAAAACAAATGGGTGTTTTGTATTGTGTCACTGAAGTTCTCAAATAAGTAAGGTCATTATCAGGGTAATTCACTGAAGCCTTTAATTGTTTCACCTTGGAATAATATACTTAATATTCCTAATGATCTTGTGAGTAATCAGTTCGTATTAAATCTAATAAAGATTAACGCAAAATATTCCTTATATACTAACATTTTATGTTGGATAGACGACACCGCTTTTTGCATTTGAACAATGTTATAATTTGTTTGGCTATATATGTTATAGAATATTAAACACTGCAAGATATAGACTTTTGTATAGAGAAAGGGTAGTGCAGTGAAACTATTACATCTTTTGAAATTGATAGACCTTGAGGTAACAAAAGGCTATGGTATGTAGTATAGTAGATGACTGAAGGTAAACATTTAATTTCTTCAGCCTCACAGCCCTCATCTTTAAAATAGATATAAAAATGACTTCATCATGCAGTTGTTGTGAAAATAAGAAATTATTTCTATGTTGCTTGTCACTTACCAGGTTCTGCAAAAAGTGATAACGTTTTTATTCTCCTTGGCATTTACCTGTAATGAAGTAAAGTAAATTCACTTAAAGAAGCATCTCATAATGAATATTGAAGTCTTTTTGTCATGTCGTCAAAGGGTAAAAAATTTAATTAGGAGAAATCTCCTGAGAAAGAGTCAATTCAATTCGTTAAATGTGCACCAAGTGTTTATGAACCCCTCGTGACAACATTATTGGCACCGCAGGTATGGAAAAGAACAAGGGAGATTAGTCTTCTCTTCTGAAGGATATTTTTATATTAAAGGTGAAATAAAATTTAAAATTAAATAAGCAAACAATGATTTCCTATATATACATATATATGTATATACATTTTATATATATATATACATATATATATAAAACTGTTACAATTTTTTTTTTATAAAAGCTGTGAAGTAAGGAGTGATTTCAGGGAACAAGTCACAATTTACCTTGTGAAAAAGTTCATGGAAGATCTCTAAAAAGGAGAGTTTTTTTTTTTTTTTGGCTAAGACTGAGTGATGAGAAGAAAGCTTTCATGTGAGAACCTGGCAGAAAATAGAGGAAAAAGAGGAACCTATTGAAAAATCTATTAATAATTAACTTGCTGTGTTTGTGAATCAGAAACTTCACATTGCTGGATTGCAATGAAGGATAATGTCAGCAAACTGGCAGAAACTTGTAGGCCATGGGAGACAGCTGAGTTTTGATCTAAGTGAGTGGGTAACCAACTAGATAATTTCAAGCAGAGGAATTTCATCATGTTTCTATATATACATGTGTTGTACTTTTTTATTTCTTCTTAAAGATCGAGACTGTTGCTTAGAAAATGCACTTGTTTGTCAAGTGGAGACACAGAGGTGGATTAGAAGGTCATTCATAGATTGAAAGATATCATCTGAAAACATGAAGTCATTATTAAAAATGTCAGACAAGCTACGTAAATTTGAAAGTCAACTTCTCTATGTAAAAATGTATAACAACTATGAAATGTTAAGGATTAAAGAACTGTATGCCAACTACAAAGATATTTTTTCAAATCTCATTAGATGAATCAGTGAATAATATAAATAAAATTTCACAGGGAGATAGACATAAAAATAACAATTAGTAGTCTTCTCTTTACCCCTAACATAGATACAGAGAGAATAACTGAGATGATGATACTTTTGCATAATGTGATTTTGGAAAGGCATCCCTGAGGAGCTGATATTTCAATTAGGAACTGCACAGTTATAAGAAATGAGCAATGGAAGTGCGTTCCAGAATAGATTACAGCCACAGCTATCTGGGTGCCCCGAAAGAATCAGATAACCACAATATGATAATGGGCACAATGTCAAGATTTAATTGTGACCTGAATTATGCAGCACCAAAAAAGAAAGTTTAGTTCATGTCTGGACACCAGGAAATTGATGTCATTTGTCAGCTATGGTTGTTCTGAAAGGGGATATTAGCATAATTGCTGTTATTTCTGCAGCATGTGATGAATTTCAAAAGCTGCAGCATCCATTCGCTTGGACTATAGATATTTGCTTTCATCTTGATGTAGATTACATAAAGCTTTTACAATATTTTATTAGGTTCTCATGTCTTGTTTAATGATAACATATTTAAATAAGAAATACACATTTTAGTGGCTATGCCCCATATGGAGAATAAAAATAGCTAACTTCTCTCAATTTTTACCCTTCACTCAATTTATTCAAATGAATTTCAAAAGACTCCCAATTTTACATTTCAAAGATTTTTTTCTTTTACTACTTATTGTTTGTTGGGGTAGGAGAGTGGAAGGTTGTGGAAGAATTGATTCTGAAGCTTAACAAAGCAAATTAAGTGAATTGTCACATTTTCCTTAAAATACTGCATTCAAAGAGCAAGTTGTGTGCAAAACTTCAGTCATCCAAAGCTCTGTCTATACGAAACAGAGTGTTTTGGATTTATCTCCTCCACTAAAGAAATACATGTATATGTTTTTTAAAATATAGATTATTGTGTGATCATTACAGAGCAATATATGTATATATACATACCTTTGTGAGTTACCATTGACAATGTTTGTGGAAGGTATGCACTGAAAATGTTAATGAAAAGTTAAAGAAGTAAATAAATAATCACTTTGTGTGATTCTGTCTAAGGAGGAGTTCAGAATACAGAGAATGTGAATGGGGTGAAGGGAAGAAAAGGAGTTCTACACTGTTTAAACAGAATATGGTTTAATTAATTTTCCATTGTGGGATTTCACAAGGAGAGCCTTTCTTTTTACTCATCTCTTCACAGTTCTAGCCATAGCTACTTTCAACTTGTCCTAGCACCTATTTTTTTTGTTTTTCCGTTGAGGCATTCAATAAATCAAGAACCAATGCCAAAGTGACATGAGCCTACCCATGCCACTTGTCATTTCTCCTCTTTGCAGTAGATGTAATGTAGCATTTTGAGTAAAAGTGCTAGCAAATGCTGCAGCAGAGAATATCTGAGCCTTTCCCATTATGCTTTATTATAGAATTTGGTGGTGAAGTAGCCAATTAAAAATAAAATTTAAAGAACTTTTCTTTTGAACTTGACATTCAACATGCAATTGCTGATGTATTATCAACCAACTGCATCTGAGCCAAAGTTTTTTTTTTTGTCTGTCTGTTTGTTTGTTTGTCTTTTTTTTGTACTATTATTATTATTTTTATTTTTTTCTCTATATTAACATTCTATATCTTTTTCTGTTGTTTTGCTAGTTCTTCTTCTAAATCGATGCAAATGTACTAAGAAATGATGATTATGCATGTATGTGATGATGTTAAGAATTACTGATTGCATATGTAGAATGGAATGATTTCTAAGTGTTGGGTTAATTTTTTTTTCTTTAATTAATAAAAAAATGTAAATATTGTAATCTTAACTCTCAAATAGAACTTCATTTAAAACTCATTAAATATTTCATCATGCTAAGATTATTAAAAACATACTCAAGTATTCAAATTATAAGACAGAGTGGTTTAGTTTACAAATAATATTAAATCTGAACATCTGTTAAATTTAACTAAATTTCTTACCACCATATAAGCCTTCAGCTCAACACTCTGGCTCCATTACCACTGTCCTCTCTTAGCCAGTCTAGCAACAGGTTAGAGCAACCTAACCTGAGGAATCACACTAGTCTATCTCGACCTTCTGCATATGTTTACTAAATGACTATAATTAATGTATAGCTTTTGCTCTTTTTATAAAAATCTTGAAAAATAAAAGTTATTAGTTGCATTTTATTTGCAATAACAGCAAAGCAGCAACATAAAATCCATTCTAAAATAAGTTTTAAATGTAAATACTTAATTAACTAAAAACAGCAAAAATGTAATTTGTTTCCTGCTATACGTGACATTCTGTCTTTGTGCAACAATTCAAGTTAACTCTATTTATTTTATTCCAAAATCTACTGTACTTTTAAGTGTTAAAAATGACAGTAATGTCAGCAGCAATTTGCCACTTAAAAAAGCTCCAACTTGCACTATAGTACATAATTTTCTAGTACTGCTGTTTTATCCAAAGGAGATGAAGAGGAAGTACCAAAATCCAGTTATGAAGTATCAGAATTTTTCTCTTTTTTTTTTTACATGGGCAGGCACCAGGAATTGAACCCGGGTCTCCAGCATGTCAGGCGAGAACTCTGCCTCTGAACCACCATTGCCGGGCCTGGAGTGGCAGAATTTTAGCACCTGATTCCTAAGGGCTCCTATCAATGTAAATTCCTTGATTGTGTGTTTCTAGAGCTGTCTGCCAGGTACTGAAACTATAACATAACATTCCTCATGTGAATTCTATGACCAACAAGTTATTTCTTGGGCTTAATTAGCCCCAGATGATTATGTATAAAAATTGTACTCATTGATAAAAGGTGTCAAATTCTACTTTTTAGAAAATCATATCTTCCAGTTGGAAAAGAAGCATAATTTTCTTACCTATTGTGTGTACTTTCTGCACATGAAAAAAAAAATACGTCTGAGTTTCTCAACCTCTGTACCTGAGCAGTGCTAGAAAAATTATATATAACATGGTTTGGGCTCTATTGCATTACACATTTATGACTTTTTTCCCTTAAGCCAGGGTTTCCAAGCTAGCTCAGAATGTATGCTCACCCAAAGCCAGCTGAACTTTCTATTTCTATAATAGCTACTCTAAATTTAAATGTTCTTTTCCAGCCTGTATCTCTATCATTGCCCCCTATCATGTAAAGCGATGACCTTACCTTGTACATTCCAGATCAAAACAAGACTATCTGGAATTAACTGCCCTATTTCCTAACCCTGCATCTAAAAATGTTTCTGAATACCACTGTGCTGGTTTGAAGCTATTATGTACCCAAGAAAAGCCATGTACTTTGATTCTCATTCAGTGTTGCTCAGTGAGATCTTTTTGATTGTTTTCATGAAGATGTCACCCATCCAATTGTAGGTTGTAACTCTTGATTAGATGGTTTCCATGGAGTTGTGATACCACCCATTGAAGGAGGGGTTGCTTACTGGAGCCCTTTAAGTGGGAACCATTTTAAATAAAGTTTTAGAACCATCAGAGCCCACACAGTCTGAGACCTTTGGAGATGCAGATGGAAGGTGCCCCCCGAGAAGCTTTATGAAATGAGATGAAAAAGCTAACAGATGTGGCTGTGTGCCCTCCACCAACAGCTGACAGAGCTGTTTCAGATGGTGCCAGTCTTTTTGAGTGAAGGTAAACTCTTGTTGGTACCTTAATTTGGACATTTTCACTGTCTTAAAACTATATGATTGCAACTTAATAAATTCCCTTTTTAAAACCTGTTCCATTTCTACTATAATGCATTCTGGCAACTTTTGCAAACTAAAACAAGCACCTCTTATGCACTGTGCCCTGACATTGCCAGATGAAGACATATACTCTTTTTCCTTCCAGAGCCAACCCAATATCCTTGATCTACTCACAGTCCTATTTGTTTTGCATTCTTGGAAAAAATTCTCCCATTGTTATGCTCTCTACCATGTATATGATTCTCTCCTATGATTCCTTCTTGTCAATCTTCAAATCCCTTAGGTTATTTGTATTCTGAAATAACATTATTTTCTGCAAAATTGTATAATATCTAACATCTACATTTTGTTTTAATTATAATATAGCAACAAAAGCAATAGTAGCTAATAAGTGATCAGCACTCACTGCTTCTTTTCCCTTGTTTTTCTTTTATTGCTACAACATTTGACAAGTATGCTTCTTCCACATACCACTTACTACCAGTGTGTTTTGAAACTGCTAAAACCTATTTTATTATTAAGTTTTAAAGTTGACTGTTTTCAGAATAGTTAAGAGGGGGAATGGATAAAAGCAGGAAAATGATAACATCACACAAGTATCTTGAGAAAGTTATTGTGACTTCCATTTTTTTCCCTTTTTGTTTTTTGTAGTTTAACTGATATGTCTCCTTTGCTTTGCATTTATCTTGTGTGGAGTTTTACATAACTTCCCATAAGTCTATACCTTCCTCTAAATTTGAAAAAATTGGGGCTTAAAAAAATACTTTCTTCCCCATTCTTTCTCACCTCATCTCCTGAGTCTCTATATGAATGTATGTTAGAATGTTTAATAATATTCCATTTGTCCCCAAAGCTCAGAACTGTTATTTTTCCAATCTTTATTATCTTTTTCAGATTAGATAATTTCTCTTTATTTATCTTTGTGTCGACTGAATTTTTCATCTGCCCTCTCCACTAAACTATTAATAACGTGTAAAACCTTTTATTTCAGAAATTGTTCTTTTTAGTTATAAAATTTTCATTTGGCACCTTTTCATAGTTTTCTTCTCTATGTTGATAATTCCAATCTGTCCCCTTTCATTTAAATATTTAAATGAATATACATATTAATTATTAATATAAAATAACTGCTGTCAAACCCTCATCTGCTAATTTGTACTTTTGGTCATCTTGAGTTCTCTTTTTATGGATATCTTTTGTTTTTTACTTTGGTTTATATTTTTCTACTTCTTCATGTGTCCAGTAATTTTGAATTTATGATGGGCATTGTAATGACACATTGTAGAGAGTCTTGTTCTACTGTCCCTTTTTAACATTTTCAAATATGGTTCTATTTGTTGGTTGGTTTTTTTCCTGACAGAATGTCAAAAAAATAACACATTTTCTTAATCTTGTTAGGTTTTTTTTTCCTTACTTGAATTGATTATAGGTATCCTAAAGCTGCCATAACAAATTATCACTTACTAAGTGGCTTTATTAAAACAGAAATTTATTCTCTAACAGTTCTAGCTAGATGGTTAAAGTTGAGGTGTAAAAGGGCCATCCTGGCGAGGGTCAAGACGGTGGCTTAGTAATGTGCGCACGTTTTTAGTTCATCCTCCAGAGCAACGATTAAATAACCAGAAACAGTACAGAACAGCTCCCGGAGCCACGACAGTGACCAGACACACAGCGTACCCCTGTCTGGACAGTTGGACCGGCTGCGAGTCTCCGAAACAGTGACCTCCACAAGCCACGTGCAGTTCCCCAAGCGGCGCGCAGAGTTCCCCAAGCTGTGGTGGCTGGTGCCTGGTGCCGCTCACCCACAGGCGGCTTCCCGGAAGGGGGATTACACACGCTGCAACTGCCCCAAATGCAGAAACAGGCTGCTTTCAGGGCTGTCTCCCACCTGAACCTTCCCCATGGGAGGGGTGAAACGCAACTCAGGTGGAATCCCTCTCTCAAGGAATTCAGACCCCAGGGCTTCGCAACTTGAAACCATTAAAACCAGCCTACAACCTTTCCTCTGTCTCCACCACGCTCCCAGCAGGGAGAGCCTTCCAAAGTTAAAGGAGTCACAACATCTTTTGCTGGTGGGACCCACAAACAGACAACTGCCACATACTGGGCAGGATAAGAAAAACAGAGCTCAGAGACTTCACAGGAAAGTCTTTCAACCTGCTGAGTCTCACACTCAAGGAAAACTGACGCAGGTGATTCCTTCCCCCTGAAAGGAGGCCAGCTTAGTCCGGGAAAACCCGGCTGGAGTCTGTAATACCTATGTAGACCCTCCTAAGGGTGGGGAGGGAAAAGGCACCTTACAAGCAGGACAAGAAACACGAAAACAAGAACTGTAAAATTACCCTCTGTTAAACAAAACTTAAGCTAGAGGCCCAGAAAAAGCTGAACTGAAGGTCAATGAACAGATAGAAAACAAACTCATCTAGCAAGAAAACCTTAAGTAAGATAAGTGAAAGCAATCTCCAGAATAAACGAATTAAGATAATTAATGTCCAGACACCAGCAAAAAATAACAAATCACACCAGGAAAATTGAAGATATGGCCCAATCAAAGGAACAAGCCAATAGTTCAAATGAGGTACATGAGCTGAGACAACTAATTCTGAATATACGAACAGAAATGGAAAACCTCTTCAAAAACGAAATCAATCAATTGACGGAGGACATGAAGAAGGCAAGGAATAAACAAAAAGAAGAAATGGAAAGTCTGAAAAAACAAATCACAGAACTTATGGGAATAAAAGATACAGTAGAAGAGATGAAAAAAACAATGGAAACCTACAACGATAGATTTCAAGAGACAGAGGTAAGAATTAGTGAACTGGAGGATGGAACATCTGAAATCCAAAAAGAAACAGAAACTATAGGAAAAAGAATGGAAAAATATGAGCAGGGGTTCAGGGAAATGATAGTATGAAGCACACAAATATACATGGGGTGGGTATCCCGGAAGGAGAAGAGAAGGGAAAAGGAGGAGACAAACTAATGGAAGAAATTATCACTGAAAATTTCCCAACTCTTATGAAAGACGAAAACTACAGATCCAAGAAGTGCAGTGCACCGCAAAAATAATAAATCCAAATAGACATTCTCCAAGACACTTACTAGTTAAAATGTCAGAGGTCAGAGAGAAAGAGAGGATCTTGAAAGCAGCAAGAGAAAAGCAATCCATCACATAAAAGGGAAACCCAATAAGAGTATGTGTAGATTTCTCAGCAGAAACCATGGAGGCAAGAAGACAGTGGGATGATATATTTAAATTACTAAAAGAGAAAAATGCCAACCAAGAATTCTATATCCAGCAAAATTGTCCTTCAAAAATGAGGGAGAAATTAAAATATTTTCAGACAAAAAATCACTGAGAGAAATGTGACCAAGAGACCAGCTCTGCAAGAAATACTAAAGGTAGCACTAGAGAGATACAAAAAGACAGAAGAGAGAGATGTGGAGAAGAGTGTAGAAACAAGGAAAATTAGATATGATATATAAAATACAAAAGGCAAAATGGTAGAGAAAAGTACTACCCAAACAGTAATAACACTAAATGTTAATGGACTGAACTTCCCAATCAAAAGACATAGACTGGCAGAATGGATTAACAAACAGGATCCTTCTATATGCTGTCTACAGGAAACACATTTTAGACCCAAAGATAAACATAGGTTGAAAGTGAAAGATTGGGAAAAGATATTTCATGCAAATAACAACCAGAAGAGAGCAGGAATAGCTATACTAATATCCAACAAATTAGACTTCAAATGTAAACAGTTAAAAGAGACAAAGAAGGATACTATCTACTAATAAAAGGAACAATTCAACAAGAAGACATAACAATCATAAATATTTATGCACCGAACCAGAATGCCCCAAAATACGTGAAGCATACACTGCAAATACTGAGAAGGGAAATAGACACATCTACCATAATAGCTGGAGACTTCAATTCCCCACTCTTATCAATGGACAGAACATCTAGACAGAGGATCAATAAAGAAACAGATAATTTGAATATTACAATAAATGAGCTATACTTAACAGACATTTATAGGACATTATACCCCACAACAACAGGATACACCTTTTTCTCAAGTGCTCATGGATCATTCTCAAAGATAGACCATATACTGGGTCACAAAGCAAGTCTCAAAAAATTTAAAAAGATTGAAATCATACACAACACTTTCTCAGATCATAAAGGAATGAAGTTGGAAATCAATAATAGACAGAGTGCCAGAAAATCCACAAATACGTGGAGGCTCAACAACACACTCTTAAACAACCAGTGGGTCAAGGAAGAAATTACAAGAGAAATTAGTAAATATCTCGAGGCGAATGAAAATGAAAACATATCAAAACCAATGGGAGGCAACAAAGGCAGTGCCAAGAGGGAAATTTATTGCCCTAAATGCCTATATCAAAAAAGAAGAAAGGGCAAAAATTCAGGAATTAACTGTCCACTTGGAAGAACTGGAGAAAGAACAGCAAACTAACCCCAAAGCAAGCAAAAGGAAAGAAATAACAAAGATTAGAGCAGAAATAAATGAAATTGAGAACATGAAAACAATAGAGAAAATCAATAAGACCAGAAGTTGGTTCTATGAGAAAATCAATAAGATTGATGGGCCCTTAGCAAGACTGACAAAAAGAAGAAGAGAGAGGATGCAAATAAATAAGATCAGAAATGGAAGAGGAGACGTAATCACTGACCCCACGATATAAAGGAGGTAATAACAGGATACTATGAACCACTTTACGCTAATAAATACAACAATGTAGATGAAATGGACAAGTTCCTAGAAAGGCCTGAACAACCAACTTTGACTCAAGAAGAAATAGATGACCTCAACAAACCAATCACAAGTAAAGAAATTGAATCAGTCATTCAAACGATTCCCAAAAAGAAAAGTCCAGGACCAGACGGCTTCACATGTGAATTCTACCAAACATTCCAAAAAGAATTAGTACCAACCCTGCTCAAACTCTTCAAAAAAATTGAAGTGGAGGGAAAGCTACCTAATTCATTCTATGAAGCCAACATCACCCTCATACCAAAACCAGGCAAAGATATTACAAAAAAAGAAAACTACAGACCAATCTCTCTAATGAATATAGATGCAAAAATCCTCAACAAAATTCTAGCAAATCGAATCCAGCAACACATTAAAAGAATTATACATCATGACCAAGTAGGATTCATCCCAGGTATGCAAGGATGGTTCAACATAAGAAAATCAATTAATGTAATACACCATATCAACAAATCAAAGCAGAAAAATCACATGATCATCTCAATTGATGCAGAAAAGGCATTTGACAAGATTCAACATCCTTTCCTGTTGAAAACACTTCAAAGGATAGGAATACAAGGGAACTTCCTTAAAATGATAGAGGGAATATATGAAAAACCCACAGCTAATATCATCCTCAATGGGGAAAAATTGAAAACTTTCCCCCTAAGATCAGGAACAAGACAAGGATGTCCACTATCACCACTGTTATTCAACATCGTGTTGGAAGTTCTATCCAGAGCAATTAGACAAGAAAAAGAAATACAAGGCATCAAAATTGGAAAGGAAGAAGTAAAACTCTCACTGTTTACAGATGATTTGATACTATACTTCGAAAACCCTGAAATCCACAGCAAAACTACTAGAGCTAATAAACGAGTACAGCAAAGTAGCAGGTTACAAGATCAACATTCAAAAATCTGTAGTGTTTCTATACACTAGCAATGAACAAGCTGAGGGGGAAATCAGAAATGAATTCCATTTACAATTGCAACTAAAAGAATAAAATACTTAGGAATAAATTTAACTAAAGAGACAAGAGACCTATACAAAGAAAACTACAAGAGACTGTTAAAAGAAATCACAGAAGACCTAAATAGATGGAACGGCATACCGTGTTCATGGATTGGAAGACTAAATTTAGTTAAGATGTCAATTCTACCTAAATTGATTTACAGATTCAACACAATACCAATCAAAATCCCAATAACTTACTTTTCAGAAATAGAAAAACCAATAAGCAAATTTATCTGGAAGAGCAGGGTGCCCCGAATTGCTAAAAGTATCTTGAGGAAAAAAAACGAAGGTGGAGGTCTCCCGCTGCCTGACTTTAAGGCATATTATGAAGCCACAGTGGTCAAAACAGCGTGGTACTGGCATAAAGCTTGATATATTGACCAATGGAATTGAATAGAGTGCTCAGATATAGACCCTCTCACCTATGGACATTTGATCTTTGATAAGGCAGTCAAGCCAACTCACCTGGGACAGAACAGTCTCTTCAATAAATGATGCCTACAGAACTGGATATCGATACGCAAAAGAATGAAAGAGGACCCATATCTCACACCCTATACAAAAGTTAACTCAAAATGGATCAAAGATCTAAACATTAGGTCTAAGACCATAAAACAGTTAGAGGAAAATATAGGGAGATATCTTATGAATCTTATAATTGGAGGCGGGTTTATGGACCTTACACCTAAAGCAAGAGCACTGAAGAAAGAAAGAAAGAAATGGGAGCTCCTCAAAATTAAACACTTTTGTGCATCAAAGAACTTCATCAAGAAAGTAAAAAGACAGCCTACACAATGGGAGACAATATTTGGAAATGATATATCAGATAAAGGTCTAGTATCCAGAAATGATAAAGAGATTGTTCAACTCAACAACAAAAAGACAGCCAATCCAATTACAAAATGGGAAAAAGGCTTGAACAGACACCTCTCAGAAGAGGAAATACAAATGGCCAAAAGGCACATGAAGTGATGCTCAATGTCCCTGGGCATTAGAGAAATGCAAATCAAAACCACAATGAGATATCATCTCACACCCACCAGAATGGCCATTATCAACAAAACAGAAAATGACAAGTACTGGAGTGGATGTGGGGAAAGAGGCACACTTATCCACTGTTGGTGGGAATGTCAAATGGTGCAACCACTGTGGAAGGCAGTTTGGCGGTTCCTCAAAAATCTGAATATAGAATTGCCATATGACCTAGCAATACCATTGCTAGGTATCTACTCAGAGGACTTAAAGGCAAAGACACAAACGGACATTTGCACACCAATGTTTATAGCAGCATTATTTACAATTGCAAGGAGATGGAAACAGCCAAAATGTCCATCAACAGATGAGTGGCTATCAAACTGTGGTATATACATAGGATGCAATATTTATGCAGCTCTAAGACAGAATAAACTTATGAAGTATGTAACAACATGAATGGACCTAGAGACCATTATGCTGAGTGAGACTAGCCAAAAACTAAAGGACAAATACTGTATGGTCTCACTGATATGAACTGACATTAGTGAATAAACTTGGAATATGTCATTGGTAACAGGAGACCATCAGGAGATAGAAATAGGGTAAGATAGTGGGTAATTGGAGCTGAAGGGATACAGACTGTGCAACAGGACTGGATACAAAAACTCAGAAATGGACAGCACAATACTACCTAACTGTAATGTAATTATGTTAAAACACTGAATGAAGCTGCATGTGAGAATGATAGAGGGAGGGCTGGGGACATAAATGAAATCAGAAAGAAAGATAGACGTTAAAGATCGAGATGGTATAATCTAGGAAAGCCTAGAGTGTATAATAACAGTGAAATGTACAATGTACAAATTTTAAAAATGTTTTGGTATGAGGAAGAACAAAGGATTGTCCTTATTGCAGGGTGCTGAAAATAGACGATAACTAATACTTCAAAATGTCACATTATGTGTAAGACTAAAGCAAAAAATGTTTATTTGTTACAAAATTTAGATTTTGACTAGAGCATTTCCTAATATAACTCATGTAGATAGTTTGATTGAATGTCATAAGTACTTGGAATCTCAGGTAGCATATGAGATTTTATTGGTTTGTCCAGAGTGATCCCCCGATGAATCTCAGAATGATTTGATCAGTGACTGGAAAAGTATTTGCAAGCCCCCTTTAGGGAATGGTGAGAGTGGGGAGAAATTCAACTTCCCCAAGTTGAATTCTTGATATTCTCACAAGCAGTGTGGACAACCAAAGCTATAGGCTGAGCCCCCAGTCTTGGGGTGTGTTCACATGAAACTTAACCCCACAAAGGATAGGTCAAGTCTACTTAAAATTTAGCCCTAAGAGTCATCCCCAAGAGAGCCTCTTTTGTTGCTTAGATGTGGCCTCTCTCTCCAGCCAATATGATGAGCAGTCTCACCACCCTCCCCCTCTCTGTGTGGGACATGACTCCCAGGGCTGTGGACCTTCCTGGCAACGTGGGACAAAGATCCTGGAATGAGCTGAGACTCAGCATCAAAGGACTGAGAAAAACCCCAGAATGAGCTAGGAATTAACATCAAGAGACTGAGAGAACCTTCTTGACCAAAAGGGGGAAGAATAAAATGAGGCAAAGTATCAATGCCTGAGAGATTCCAAACAGAGTCGAGAGGTTATCCTGGAGGTTATTCTTATGCATTAAGTAGATATCATCTTGGTGTTCAAAATGTAGTGGAGAGGCTGGAGGGAATTGCCTGAAAATGTTGTGCTGTGTTCCAGTAGCCATGTTTCTTGATGATGATTAAACAATGATATAGCTTTCACAGTGAGACTCTGTGAATGTTAAAACCTTATGTCTGATGCTCCTTTTAGCTACTATATCAACAGAAGAGTAGAACATATGGAATAAAAATAAAAAATAGGGGGAACAAATGTTAAAATAAAGTCAGTTTGAAATGGTGATAAATGAAAGCGAGGGGTACGGGTTATGGTATGTATAGTTTTTTTTTTCTCTATTATCATTTTATTTCTTTTTCCGTTGTCTTTTTATTTCTTTTTCTAAATCGATGCAAATGTACTAAGAAATGATGAATATGCAACCATGTGATGATATTAAGAATTACTGATTATATATGTAGAATGGAATGATTTCTAAATGTTTTGTTTGTTAATTTTTTTTAATTAATAAAAAAAAAATGAGGGCCATCCTCCCTCTTAAGATTCTATGGAAGAATCCTTCTTTGTCCCTTCCTAGCTTCTGATGGTGCAGGCATTCCTTGTCTTGTGGCAGTATGTCTCTAAGTTTTGTCTCTGTCTTCACATGCACATATTCTCCCTGTTTGTCTCCATCTCTGTGTCCAAATGTCCCTGTTCTTATAAGGGAAGCAGTAATATTGTATTTAGGGCCCAAATTAATCCAATATGATCCCATCATGACTTGATTAAATCTGTGTGTTATTTTCAAATATGGTAACATTTACAGGTACTGGAGTTAGGACTTGAACATATGTTTTGGGCAAACAATTCAACCAATAAATTGATATAATTTGCTCTTAGTCCAACAGCATGTTTTTGAGGATTAGATCCTTACTCTTAATGCGTGGTTTTCTGGGCTTTTAGTGGAATGTCTGTAGTGCTTGGTGAGATCTTTTTGCTCTCTGGCTAGGCTAAACTTCAACATCTCTGACCCGTGTGACGTCTGGTACTTAGGTTTAACTCTTACCTCTGCCAAAGCTTCTCTCTATAGCCTTCATTAACACCAACATGGCCAGAAGCAACCAAATGCTTGGTTGCTTAATACCACAGGGAATTATGCAGACCTCTGTTCTAGACCCTTTTCCTTGGTACCCAAATTCTAGTTGCACCAGTATCCATGTACTCAGAACATCTTGGTCTCCAGAATTCAGTGGGAGCACTGCTCTCTGCTTGGGCTCCAAGTCCCACAGTTCAGTGGGAACACTGTTTTCTGCTTGAGCTCCAAGTCAAAACTTGGCCAGAGGAAGAATGTGTAGTGATATGTAGGACTCACCTTGTGTTTGCCATCACTCATAGGTTGCTATATAGTTTTAATTATTTTCTAATGCCTAAAAACTGTTTCCTTATATATTTTACCTAGTTTTATCATAGATTTCAGTCAGAGTGCATTTTTACTATAGTTAATTAATCATGGCTAGAACAGAAGACTGTAAAATTCCATCAGTCCTGACTGAGCTGAAAGTCTAAACCTGAAGGATGCCATCAATTCATGCTAATATCATGTAACTTCAATGGGCTATTTTTACATTGGAAGTGGAAGTGTAACATATACTTCACAGTTGGTAAGGAAATATCGAGGCTTATCTTGCCATTTTGATGTAATTGACATAAGGGTAAATGGTTAAGGAGATTAACCAAGACAGCCAAATATTGAGTAACCGAAATTTTTCGATTATTCATTTGTGTGTGTGAAAGTGAGAGTGAGAAAATAAGGAAAATGTTGGGATAATAGTTTATCCCATATGACTATATGAAGGTTAAAAATGAACTAGGTCTATATATTAACTTTCAATTATCCACAACATGATAATCTGTATACAAGATGCATTAGAGAACTGTAACTACTAATCTTGTGCCTAAGAAAGTGACAGATTCACTGTAAACATTTATTTGTTTTAGAGAAGAAATATATGATCCATGACTTAGAATATATGAGCTAAGCATTGTCAAATAATAATAAGCTAATTGAATTCCACTGATAAAATATAGGGCCGTTAAAGAATGTTCAGTGTTAAACAGATAGGTTTTGGCTTTCTTTACCTATTCCTTGCTACCATGCTAAAATTTCCACATTTCCCCAATCAAATTAGATGAAGGCTGTGGTAGTTAGATTCAGTTGTCAACTTGGCCAGGTGAAAGCACCTAGTTCTGTTGCTGTGGACATGAGCCAATGGTAGGTGAATCTCATCTGTTGCTAATTACATCCGCAGTCAGCTAGGAGGCGTGTCTGCTGCAATGAGGGACATTTAACTTAATTGGCTTGTGCTTAAATGAGAGAATGCAATGTAGCACAGTCTAGCAGCTTGGCATTCCTCATCTCAGCACTTGCAGCTCAGCCCGGGCCCTTGGAGATGGAGAAAGAAATCACCCCGGGGAAAGTTGTTGGAACCCAGGGGTCTGGAGAGAAGACCAGCAGAGACCATCCTGTGCCTTCCACGTAAGAAAGAGCCTCAGTGGAAAGTTAGCTGCCTTTCCTCTGAAGAACCAACAAAATAAATCCCCTTTTATTAAAAGCCAATCCGTCTCTGGTGTGTTGCATTCTGGCAGCTAGCAAACTAGAACAAAGGCTATGATTAACAAAATTTCACAGAGTTGAATTTTAAATTTACCCTTGATATCAATGGGAGAATCCAATATTTTTAGAATAATACTCTAGAATGAGAATATCTTCTGTGTTTCTCTAAGTAAAGTGGATTCTTTTGCTTAATATGACTTGAAAATGAGCTGATCTTGCCATGAACCACATGAAGCAATTGTTGCATTTGCTTTTAATGTGTCTTTCACACAAATGAGAAGAAAATTTCACCAAGAATGCAAGAAACATTCTGTGAATGATTTTGTTGCTGATAAATGGTTTTTCATGTGAAAAATTTTGCATATGAGCAAAAAAAACATGGTCTCGTTGTTACTAACTACATGGTAACAGGGATATGAGAGAAGACAGATATAGTTTATACCCACCTGTAATTATCTGAGGTTATCGGTGTTTCCCAAGTAGAACATGACAGTGATTTAAGAGACATATTGGGTTGATTCTCAAGCATTTTCACATTTGAATCATATATTCAGGAATGTATCTCAGACCAAGATCATGGACTTCCAAATATGCTGTAATCTGACACTGGTCACATGCTACAACAAGCTAGTTTGTATTGCTTGAGGTTTAAGCAGCCTCAGACCTCAAAGAATGCATTAAACCTTGATTTATTTTGTGATACATCCCAGTACATAATGGGAATAGGATAATTGGGATGAAGTTACTTATCCTAGAATAGAATGAGTTAAGGTATATTTAATACATTTAAATTGTTCTATTTTTCCAGTTTTATCTGATATGAACAGGTCTTCAAGAAAAAAGTGTTTTTTTTGTTTTGTTTTTCTTTATTTGGCATGGGTAGGCTCAGGGAATGAAACCCAGGTCTCCGACATGGCAGGTGAGAGCTCTGCCACTGCGCTACCTTTGCCCACCCAATATTTTAATGAATAACATAAAATATATGCTTCCACCCAAATCCAGACTATGTCTAAAACCACAAATTCTACATTGAATTTGTTACTATTTTTTTGTAACTCATGTTTAAGTTGCATAATATTGTAAGTACCATCTGTTAAACAATTGACTGCTCTCTTTTTTTAAATAAATAGTTTAATAATTTCATATTTACATATTGCATAATAAAGCAACTAGAATACAGAAAGAGTAGAAATATGCTATCACATTTTGAGTACAAATCTAACCATGTTCAATGCTTTGGTATCTCATAATGAATCTCATCATGCATGCTTCATAATTTAGAAAACAATGTAAATGATTAATTTGTTTTAATCTATTATGCAAAAAGTCAACCCCAAAATCATTAAATATTTATTCTGAAACCTAAGCCTTTCAGCCAGTAATTCTGGAAAAGAAGTTTTAAAACTTGATGTTATAAACTAGTTCAACAGAATTTTTTTTTAACTAATGTCGATTACTCAGAAATCGATTTCTCAAAATATGTGTTTAAAGTCTATGATCTGCCACATTCCCAGATTCATTACAATTGCCTGCCCATAAGTAGTCACCCCTTGCTGAAATGCCTGAATACACAAGTTTTCAGTCCCAACAGCTGTAATAAATTGAGAATTTGTTCCCTGGTCATCAAAAGAGAAAATATTATAAATGTATTACGAGAAGATACTGCAGTAGGCACTTTATATACAAAGCCTGTCCCCTTGGTAATTCAAAGTTTAGGAAATTAAGCAAATCTAGCCCTAGCAGTCTTTTATGATAGTATATTTTTATCCTTTTCCATAATATCAATAACTGGAATATTGCCTATTCCCTCTTCACTAGTTTTTTTTTGGCTAATCAGCATCTTAAGACTTAATGCTGTAACTTTTTCTTATAAAATTCACTCCTTAGAACATGGTTCCCATTACATAGCTGCAAATGTTCATGAGAATACCCTATTCTACATACCTATTAACATCCCCTAACCATAGTTTCTGGAATTTCCATTATGAATTATTCAAATATGACGTTTTATTATCTTTATAAGATCTTTTTGGATCTTCTATTTTTTTCTACCAGCAAATTTCTTCTTTCAAGCCCTCCAATCCCGAGTCTAACAATTCAGCACTTGGCTTGTTCCTGATGAGAATGTCATCCCTTCTTCATGTTGTACTGAGAAATGCTAGCATCAGTCTAAACTCAAAATATTGGTCATTTACAAAAATGTGAAAATATTCACATACTCAAGAGAAATACGCAGTAAAAGGTCCTTGCCCTTAAAACTTAATAGATTGTTACAATTAAGTTAATTATATAAAAAAACAAACTCATTACCAGTTTGGTGACTAGAAAAGGTGAGAGTATATTGAACCTTTCATTATTCCAATCAGAAAAGCAAGAATGAGCAATTACATATGTCACTGTCATTGAGTCATACATATTTGATTTTTATATTAAGTCTCTTGTTTGCATAGTATGTGGAAAATAATCCTTTACATTTCATTTTTTTCAGATCTGTAAATAAACTTGATATATTGGTGGAATAGTATGAAGACTGAATTTACATGCAAAACATTTTTTATCATAGTGTCTTTTTATGATGCATATCTGATATTTTATTTTTTAAAATAAATTTCCTTATTTGAGAATGCATTTATTTCATTTTCCAAGAGTAGAGGGGATGCCTGAAAACCCTAAGCTAGTTTACAAAATATCTAGCTTCTATCTTCTGGTGTACACACAGATCTTATCTAAGCAGCCCTAAAAAGGAATGAAATATGTAATGTTTCTAAAAAATTACTCTAAATATTGCCTAACAAATAGTTGACAAGTTTCTATATGGATAATTAAAATATTTGGTCATTTAGCAATTCTTAATCAAATAACCAGATTTTTGGAACACTTCCATGCCCCAGAAACTAATTATCTTTGGGAGATTTTGATGTGGAGCAAAAGGACAATTGAAGTAGCTGAGGACCCTGAAGATTAGGGTCTTAGAAGTAGTTCAATATTTTAAAAATTGATAGGTTAGTATGCATGCAAACTGGCTGATGATCAACCCTGATTTTTCTTACCACCTTGATTGAAAACTAAATATTTAAATGTCTAAGGGTAGAAGCAATTAAAAATCTTTGAACAGAGGTAAATCAAATAATTACTACCTCAAAAGGAAGTGAGAAACGTGTTTTGTTGACTCAGATGAAAACAGTGCATTAACTGTGGTGTTAGAATGGAAAATAATTTTAGCAATGATCTTAATTTGCTTAAACTTCCATTTTTATTAAGGAAACTACAAAGAGGAAACAAAAAACAATTGAGGCAGGCTGACAATCCTTCACAGCGTTAATTAAGACCCCAGCCTCCACGGGAAAGGAGGAACTGTAATAAAGGAGTCATGCTGAAATTAACAAGTCTCCTTCAATTCACCAGATAGCCCATTTCTATACAAACACTCTGGGCAGCTTTTGCAGATTTATGGTACCAGAGGAAGACTTTGCCCAGACAACTCACAGACCTCATGCCCTCCTTGCCTGCCTCGCCCAGTTCTTCCCTACAAGGTCTTTGTTCTAATAAACTGTTTCCCCGCCACTATGCTTTGGGCAGTCATCTTCCTCTAGTTCTGCTTTCACATGTGCCACTTAGCTCAATAAAATTATTCTGCACTTTGGTTTTCAGAGTCTGTTTTCAACTTAACATAACATTCAATCAAAAGCATATTGGCCAGGCCATGGTGGCTCAGCAGGTAAGAATGATTGTTTTCCATGCCAGAGGACCTGGGTTCAGTTTCCGGTGCATGCCTATGTTAAAAATAAAAAAAGAGAGTATATTGAGATGAATTTTTCTTTCCGATCTCTTCTGTTGTTCAGTCTCCTCTTTTGGTTTTTGAATAATTTTTATTTGGCCTTAAAAAATTCCCCTTTCTTTACTAGTTTGCAATACATAGGCATTTATGTTTTTAGTTTTATTTTTGTTATTTTAAAGGAAAATATTTGATTCTTTTCCTGCTTTATGTTATTTTTTTCTGTGGCACAACTGTTAGGAAACCAAAGTTACTGCTTGCTTATTCTGCATGAATAATGCTGCATTGCATCTTGCACTAATGATGAATTAACATAGAAAAAACAGTAACACTAAATACTTTTACAGAGAAATTGTTGAAAAGATCATCAGTGTGCTGTGTGTCATATTATATTACTGTTGGCCTTCATAAATTTATAGTCAGTTTCTTAAAAGATTTTTTGTTCATTTTTTAATTTCTAATAAATGTATTATGTAAAATTTTACAGAAGTCTGAGGTATGATTATTTTTAGTCATTTTTTCTCTCTATGAAATTTGTAATAGCTTTATTATAGTTTAATGAGAAAATACAATTTTGCCTATATAAATTCCCATTAAAATCAACTTTAAAAGAGTATTCAAGAAAAGTATGATGAACAATTTTATACAATTCACCCAGACTTAATGTGACTTTTTTTTCCTCAAACTGAACTCCAGACTTTATGTGACCCTCACCAATTTTTCAACTATGTCTCTTTTTTTCCTGTTGCAAGATTCAATCCAGGACACAACATTGCATTTAGACATCATGTCTACTTAATCTCTTCTAGTCTGTGAAAATTTCTCAGTCTTTCCTTGCTTTTCCTGACCATGTGACTTGTGAGAAGTAAAGGTGAGATGTTTTGTAGAGTGGACCTCAATTTGGATTTGTCTGATGAGTTTCTCAGGTTTGGACATGGGTGATAGTCTATCACAACTGTGAAATGCCCTCCTCATCATGTCATATCAAGTAATCATGATGCCCACATGGCACCACTGTGATGTTAACCTTGATCCCTTTGTTAAGAAAGTGATTGCCAGATTTATTTACTCTAAAGTTACTATGTTTTCTTTTCATCCTCTATGAATGTTAACAATTTCTTTCTTTCATGCACCCTAATTTTGGTGTTACATCCAAAAATTCCTTGTCAAACCAAAGCCACGCAGCTTTAAACCTAAGTTTTCTGCAGGAAGCTTTATAGCTAGACATTTTACATTTAGGGCTTAGGATCCATTTTTAATTCATTATTATATACTATGTGAGAAATGTGACAAAATTCTCTTTTTTTAAAACATGGAAATTAGATAGTTCCAGACTGTTTGTTGAAATGACTATCCTTCCTCCATTGAATTATCTTTGCAACTTTGTCAAAATCATTTATCTATATTTGTTTGGCTCTATTTCTTCTCTCTAATTTGTTCCACTGATCTAAGAGTCTATACTTTCACCTATATTACACTGTCTTGGTTAATGTAGTTTAAAACTAGGTGATAAAGGGCAGTGCCACAGTGGATTAGTGGCAGAGTTCTCACCTGGCATACCAGGGATCTGGGTTCGATTTCCCAGTGCCTGCCCATGCGAGAAAAAAAATGAAAACAACTAGGTGATAAAAATTTTCCAACTTTGTTTTTGTATATTTGCTTTTTTTATTTTAGAGATTATTGGCTATTCTACTCCTTTTACCTTCTACAAAAAATTTAGAATAAGCTGATACATATCTGCAAAAACTTGTTGGGATTTTTGTCTGAAATTATATTGAATTTACATTTTCAAACTGTGGAAAAATGAATGTCTTAACAATATTGAGTCTCTCAATCCATGATCATGCACTTATATAGCTCTTCCTGGATATCACTATTAGTACTTTCTAGTTTTCCACATACAAATCCTGCACATATTTTTTATCAGATTTATGCTTAAGTACTCCATTTTTTGTTACATGTTAAATGGTACTATTAATATTATTTAAAATTTCAGTAACTCATTGCTGGTATTCAGAATACAATCGACTTTTTTTTTTTTTCCTCTTTCTTTTGCATAGGCAGGCACCGGGAATCAAACCCTAGTCTCTGGCATGGCAGGCGAGAACTCTGCCACTGAGCCACGCTTGCACCAATACAATTGATTTTTGTATATTAATTTTTTAGCCTTAGAATTTGCTAAATTAACATAAAGGTACCAGGATATTTTTCTTCTTGTGAATTATTTGTTATTTTCCACTTGGATAATTAAGTCATGTGTGAATAAAGCAAATTTCCTGATTTTTTCAGCGTTTTGTCACTTACACGTTACATCTGCTTATATACGTATATAGGTAGAATTAGATATATAGAATAGAAAAATACATAGAAGCGTATACATCAGAAGAATGCACATATACATTTATTTTAATATTGAACTCTGCTGCGAACTATTGAGAGACATCATGACACTTCAATCTTAAATACCTCAGAATGAATCACCTAAGAACAAGGACTTTTATCTACCCAGCCATTGCCTCATTAGCATTGATAGAAGAAAATTTTTAACTTTCCACTCTTGTCACTGACATGTTAAAATACACAGTTACCTCCAGAGAGATCAACAAACATTTGTATTATTTTCTTCTCCTCCTTCTTCCTCTTCTTTCTTCTCCTCCTTCCTTTTTTTGTTCTTGTGTTCCTCCTCCAATTTCTCCTAAGCCTTCCTCTCCTCCTCCTTCTCTACCTCCTTCTTTTAATTTTCTTTTACAGTTTCTCCTCCTCCCCCTCCTTCCTTGCCCCCCCTTCTTCTTCATCTTCTTTATCCAACTCTTTAAAAAGGTAAACTCGCATCTTTGCACAATATGAAACTAGATGACAGCCTAAAATTGACCCCTCAGCCATAGTTTGTTGGCTCTGAACCAGGCGATGGGTAGTATGTAACCAAGAGATAACTGCAACAAATTTGGCAAAAATTAATGAAGGTGAGCACATAACATGTTGAAATGTTGACGAGAATAAAATAAAGGTAGGGAAGATAGTTTCTAATCATTATGTGCTTACAAAATGCAAGTAAAACATTTTTTTTTTTTAAGGAGAGAATAATAAGAAAGAAGGAAGTAGAATATCTTACTTAATTGTCACTTTTGAAGCTGGAATGTCAAGTAGGAGAGCACGAAAGTCAAGCTAAATTATGATACAACATTTAAAATCTCTGCTTGTGTCATAAGCTCAAATATGCTTTTGATCTAAGCAGGTCACCTGACCAAAGCTAACAGCATTAATTTGGATAAATATGTTGCATTTGCAATGAGAAATGAAGGGATTTAATATTTACTGAAGAATATTCAACACTAGCATATTATGAAATTGAAAAGTTTTTCCAGTTATGTAAAGATAGCAGAATCCACCACCTAATTGGATTATAGTTCTTATTTACCCACACAGAATAAAAAAGAAGGTAATATTACCAACTTCAATGAAATATTGTACTGATGAAACCATATAACATTTATAAAATGTGTAATGTATAGTTAATCCTCAATATCTCTGTTTTGGATCTTCTTGGTTTTATTGGAAAAGGAATATATTCCTTCAAAACTTAGTTTTGTAAAGTCAGTTTATTTACTGTATTTTGGAAAAATTTCAATTTTCTACCAAGGGCTTACTGTTCTAGCATTCTCAATATCTCTTTTTAATATGGTCACACTGTGAACATGCAGCTCTTCCTTTCTAGGAAGTGACTTACAAATGAAGCATGTTTTATATGGTTTTCTAAAAGGAAGCAACATATAGTCTATAAACTTTTCATTTTTCTTATTCTTATTGTTGATAATGTGGAAATCTCTGATCAAGAGGCACTACGGTACTTATACTGCCTAAGTACTCATTGAAAGTAGATGAAATTAATTGTGGACTTGAAGTGACAGCAATTACAATTAAAAGATACAGACAACAAATGGAAATATAATACTGCTTATTATTTCACTAAACTTACTTCTTAGCATATCAATTTTTGTTTTAGCCTCAATGAGAAAACTATTTTCACAAAGGATGATCTTAAAAGTATTCTCTTAAATTTCTTTCTGCATGAATTAACTGCTTTCTTTTAAGGAAAACTCACTCCTTAATGATTATTACCATAATATTTTTATATAATATACCAGATATAAAAATAGTTTGCCATTAGGAACAATAACTGAACGTAAACAGGTTTAATTTAAAAAACAGTATTCACTGGTATACATAGCAATCAAGTCCTTAGGCATGTTCAAATTTAAGCATGGTTTCACCCAAATGTTACCATATTATAAAGAGTTCAAAAATCTGTGAAACTCTCTCAAATCTGCTTTTCTTTGTGTGTGGAATTATTCTCAGAAGGATTTAGATGAAATGATAGAGACACTTGTAGTCCTCTTCCCAAAATATTCTTGCTTTCAAAATAAAGAGCTTTTCACCCCCAACTCTGCAAAAATTTTGTAAACTTCACTCAGAATCAATTTAGGTGAATTTTCTTATAAAGCAGATGGGATGGAAATTATTAGCTTGATCAATCAAAATCCATCTATATACCTGGGAGTGATGTCAATTCACATTAAAACTGAAGAGAGCATCTCAGTGGAAAAAGATGCCTGGGCAATGGTGTTGGAGAGGGCAACAAGCAATGTCTGGTATGAGTAGGAAGACTGGCTTATTTACATCAGCTTGCAGATGGTGACTCTGAGACCCTAAGGTATTGTGACTTGAGTTGATGAAAAAATAAAAGAGAGCCAGAGAGAAAGAGTCAGAGACATTTAAAAATATGGGGAAAAAACATATAAAACCCACATAGTGATATAATAAAACACTTAAAAGATAATTCCAGTATTTACTTTACAATATGGGAGATGGTAAATTTAGTGACACCACCCAAATAACAAAGCACCATTTAAAATGTTGCTGATCTCCAAAGTTGAGGGTTGAAAGAAATTTTGTAATGAAATTATCTTTACTAAATTCACGCAGAGAATGTTTATCACTTTGCACGTGGTATGATGATTTAGATGGTGAAGACCTTTGGTCCATAAAAGAAAATAGTTAGGTGATAATTTTGAAATAGGATTATAATTTTTAGCTCTCAGATATTTAAACCAGAGACAACTACAGAGATCAAGTAATTTTCTTCATCCTGTAAATGTTGTTGACACAGTTTAATAGGATGTGCCATCCCTTACTTTGTTTTTTAAGTTATGTGTTTGTGTAGATATGCTAACACTGGGTTTTCCTCATGTCAAACTTTTTTTTATAAATAGTTACTTTCTAAAAAGGCACTAAACTAACCCAGGAAGTGTTTGCATATTTTAACTTCAGGGTTTCAGAGAACCACTGGACTTATACATATCTAATCGCAGTCGCACATTGTTTGGAGCCCTGGGAGCAATAAAATATGTTGGTTGCATTAAAAAAAAAACTGCATAAAAATTGGATACAAAATGAAAAACCTGAAGGATGGCCTAAGATGCCACCCAGAACCTAGAGAAATTTTGAGAGTTACCAGCATGCACATAGTTTTATTCTGTGCAATAATTATTTCCAAGCTATGCTTATATTAGTTTTGTCATAAATAAGTACTCATATAATAGAAAAATTACCAAGACAAAGATTGAGGAAAGAAAAAAGAATAAGAGAACTCTAGATTACTTTGATTTCAATTGCATTCTCAAGTGCTTTGGGGGTTTGTTGTTCATGATCATTATTTCTTTTTGAAATGTTAACGACATGTCTATGAACACATAAATTTTTACTTACGGAGAGGAAAAGGAAAAGAGTATCTCTTGAAATAAAAAGAAATCTTACTCTGCTATGAATAGGACACTAGTAGTTACTGGAATGACAAGGGCTCAATAAATAGAGGGCATACTAAGATATGTTCTGCTTACTGCCAGGCACAAAGAAGGACCAAAATTGTTTGGCTTTCACTTATGGGTTTGTTAGGGTGTCTAAGAAGATGTGGTGGAAAATTCTTGGAAATAGAGGTATTTCAATTCTTGAGTTTAAAAATGATGATGATCTTTAAGACTTTACTGAAATTTTGTTTATACATGTAGCATTCACAAAAGATTATAAAAATCTCAAGGTTGAACCAAAATTCAGAGTTCATTTCTTTCATTAATTCTGAATATATTTTATTTTCCTGATTAAATCAATAAAGTTACAAATGATCTCCAGAGCTTTCATATAATCTACAATGTAAATTTTCTTCTGCTAGAGAGGTAATTTTAAGTTGTTGAAGTACATCTGTTGTGTGAATGCTGTGTGAGCTGACAGTGGGAAGACTTTGTGTCATTTAGTGAAATGAGTAATCCACAGCAAGATGTCCATGTAATATGGGAGACGTACTGTGAATAATCATTGCCTTACTATAATGCCTTGAAAACATGGAATGTATCAAACCCAAACAAAATTGCAAATTTCTGATTCATTTACAAAATCACTTTAGCATTTGCAATTGATGCCATAGCAGACATCAACAGCAAAATATATGTATGCAAATATATGTTTTAAAACTCCAAAAAATTCCAAATGGCAAGTTCACTGGATCATGTCTAAGATAATTTTGTGGTTTTGTTTATTTGATAGTATGATCTGAGCAGCAGCAGTGTGTTGGAACTAGTAATTCTGACTTATGCAGCTATTACCCCAAATTATATTTTACATGTGAAAATTTTCCAAGTATTTTATTTACTTGATATGTCTTATAAAAACATAAAAATTGTATAAAAACTCTTCATGTAAAGTGTACTTACTACCTGAATTGTTATTCTTTACTATCAGATGGCTGAAAAGAGTTAACATTATTCAAAATATTCTTTCCCCAAACAAAAACTCTTTAAATTAAGAAGTTAAATTAACTTAGTTTAATTTTATTTTCAGTAAAATAAGATATATTAATTTTTATATTTCCTTATTCTTTGCCGGATTACTAATTTAAATTTAAAGAAGGACATGCTTTCTAGATCACATGTAATGTTGAAGCAAATTTTCTGTAGTGCTTGCTAGAACAGGGCTGGGTTGGATATTTGAAATTTATACTCAATTGGTCACTTTTTTTTCATACATTAAGCTGTCATGTCCTTGAGGCAAAAATTGTTGCTATTTAACTTGCTGGCATGCTGTTTCTTTTCTATAATTATGAAAATGTAGACATTTTCCCAATTTTCATCAGTTTGTTCATTCAATATATATTTACTTTGCATCCATTATGTGCCAATTGACTTTAAATTAAATTACTTAAATACAGTTTCTACCTTCAGCTGACTCTCACTGAGACTAACATTGTGGAAAATGGACAATTGCTATACAGCACATTGGCACAGTTTCAAGGGGCAAATAAAAGATGAGTGAGCACAACACGCAGAGTTCAGCTATTTTGAAGGCTGTGAAGGACTGCACTCCAATTGAAGAATTAATAAGAACAGAAGTTAGCCTAAATAAGAGTGATTAGGTCAGAGAAGTCGAGTCATAGATAAGAACACTTACAATTAAAGCAAGGAGGTGAGACGTACTGATATATCAAAGAACATATATGGATTCGTAAGTTACTATGTAGAGATCCACGGAGAAATGTAAGGATACCACATAGGAATTTGTGTCCCTTACTTAGGGCTTATGCCCTAAAATGTCCTTGTGAGGTGGTCTGGGGAATTTCGACTTTATCTTAAGAGACTGGAAATCTACTATTTTGTTATTAACATTTGCAATTTAGAAAGAAGATGAGTGTAAATGAGGAAACGGATGGGTGGAATATCTGTGTGGCAAAAATGACATTTAGGAGAGTGCATCATTATTTGGGTGCATAATGATGATGGCTTAAATTGAATTGACTACAAATGATACATTAGAGAGAAATAAAAGAAGTAAATTATCCACGCCGTACTTATGGGATGTAGATTCTCCATTTCTAACATAAGCTAGGGAAAGTATAGAGCTATTTGCTGAGATTTCAGACACACACACACACACACACACACACACAGATTTAGGGAGCAAGACATGACATAGAAGCCACCTTCATCACCTGTACTTCTTTGAAATCATAACCAGTGAAGACATCTGGCATATTCTATTTTTCCATTTTTTTGTCTTTCTGGAACTCTTACTGCCTGGATTTTTATCTTCCTTAACTGATCTGCTAAATGTCACACCTCTTCTTGCCTACTTTTTGTTGTTTTATTTTTATGATGCTGTTTGATGATTAGAAAAATCTTTAAGATATAATACAAGTTTTTATATGAAATATACATCATATAAAGCCTATCATAGTCAGTTATATGTCTTGATTTGAAAGCATTACATGATCTATATATATTACTTGTCTTTCTACACTGGCCATGAGAATTGACTGTCATATTTATGTGGATTTGCTGTCAATAGTGTCCAAAGGAAATGTTAAAACAGATAACACAGCATATTTCAGAGACTAAACTAAGCATTAGTGGCTTAGAATAAGTAACAAAGAAAAAATAACTCAAAAGAGCAATTAATATTCTGGCCTAAAATTATTTTCAACTCAGAATATTTTACCTGGTCAGGAATTAAGATAAAGATATTTTGAATCTTAAAAAGAAAAATGTCCTCCAATGCAGGCTGTCCATAAAGCCAAATGAGTTTGTTTTACTCTACAGGAAAGAAAAGGTTTATACTATGTGTTCCGAATTGATCAAGTAGAATTTTAAATTTGGGTTTGGATGAAGGTTAGGTATGACACAAAATAGGGAGCCAGAGGTAGTAATGCATTAAGCAAGATGGTTTAATTTACAGGTCCTGGACGGAGAGAGTGGAACCACCAGGGGATGACAGAAAAGTGGGAGTCCACAGGCAAATAGAGAGATGCCTGCCCGTGGGCTTGCATCTTTATTGTGGTCCAGGGGTAGCAGTTAGTGGGTGTCCTGTGGTAGTCAATGATTGGTTAGTTTACAGAAAATTCATGCAAGGTGAGAAAAGGACTATGACTCCAAGAGTGTGGGGATGGCAAGTGTATCATCTGGGCCAGCTACGGGTTGTGGATGGGGCATTTGGAGGTATGATGCCTGTGAACTAGAGGCCTGACAGTGGTGATGGTGTCTGAGACAAGAATATTAGCAGTGTAAATGGAAAAATCTCATCAGACTCTGGATAAGGTTTTCCAATAGAGATATAAGATTTGCTGAGGAATTGGATCATGGTACAGGGACAGGAATCAGTTTGAAAGTAGAGGGTGTGCAGAAGTGAGGTGAATGAAGGTAACTGATAATGTTCTACATAACAATGTGAAACGAGAAATTCATTTTGAGAAATTAAGTCTTGAAACAGACTTTTGTTTAGTAAAATGTCTATTTTTATTCTTTATACCCTATTATACCTGAGAAATAACTTTTGTCCCTGAGGTATGTTTGTGCATGTGTCTTTTTGTCTAAGTATCTCAAAAGTTTACTACAAGACATTCAGAAATTAGATCCAAATCTCAAACTCACACTGAAAGAGACTAGATATAGATGGACCTTGCTCTTTCTTTATGTTTTGGAAAGTGAAAAATCACCTTGTACTGTACATCTGCAGAGTCAAAAGGACAAGATTACAAAAGAGTAATCTAGATTGGCTAACTAATCTTAGGAAAAAGTATTGGCGAGTTGAGGAATCTTCAGTGTCAAAGCCGCTGTGGATATGATTCAGAGTCTCTGAAAGGAGGTTAGAGATTTCCACTGCTATGATTTTAGAAAGAAGAAAGTGATTTTGAGGATAGTGAATTAAAATGGTTAGAAACTTGAGTGTGCCCACAAAAGGAACCCCTGAAAGTTTTAAGGTCACAGCTGCCTTCTCATGGTATAATTCATGAATTCTCATAAATCATATGTAAGGTGGATTTAAATTTCTTTCCTTTTATGCTTTAATTGCTTTTAATTTTCCTCACTTTTTATGTAAAATCTATAATTTTAGCATAACCTGATAAGTTAGATAAAAGGCTAAGATGTTTTAACCAGAAAACCACAAAATACAATAGTTTAAATTAAACAGAAGTTTATTTTTCCATCATAAAATAATCTGAAGGTAGGTGGTCTGAGCCAGTGGAACAGCTCAACCCATGAAATCATTTCATGTCCTTGTGTTTTCTGTAGTTTGCTCTGCTATTACTTAAGGTACTGTCCTACTCTAAATGTCAAAAGTGGAAATCACCATGTTGGCATTTTAGCTAATGGGAACTAAATACTGAGCTAGCCCTTGTCCAGGGAAATGCTCATTTGGAAGAGAAAGTAGAAATTGTTCATGTTATATTACTCACATGGCCACACCCAGCTGCAGGGGAGGCTGGGAGGTGTGAGGTCTGCTGCAGTAGAGCTGTACTCAGGTCAAACCCTATTAACACGGAAGAGAAAAACAGATTTGGAGAGTCCAATAAAAGCCTGACTCAACAATTTTATTTTGTTTACATGAGTGAAGTGATATAAATAAGTTTGTGTGTGTGGATTTGGGAGAGAAGTTAGGTTGTAATGGGAGATAAGAGCTAAATCCCATTCATTCTCTTCTTTGCTCCTCCCTACCACATAATACAGGAAAGATTTTATTATATTAAAGCCCTTGACTGAGATAAATTGCATTTCACGTACAAGATTATTATGTGTGGTGAACAAATGGAGAGTAGTTGGAAGTATAAAATTCAGAGGTGATATGAAATATCCTCTATCATATTAGAGAAAGGTTAATACATACATAGACACACCCACACATGAATCATAATATACTATCTATATTTATTGTAATCAACCTTTGAATAAAAAATATAAAGTAAATCTTACCATGCTAATACACATTCAGCAGCAGCCTCATTTTAAAGGCCTAAAAAATTTACATCTTGAAAGTATACTAATATTTAATAGATAAACACTTAGTCTCTTTCTAACATCCAACATACCAATGAAAATCTTTGGGCATGCATCTATATGAAAAATTTCTGTTATTTTCTTATAGTGAATTCTTATAACTAGAATTATGGGTTCCAAAACTGAATACTATAGGCATTTTGTATATTCTTATGTTCTTCCAGCTTTTCTATCATCAATTTTTTCCATCTATGAGTACCATAATGATGCAATAAGTAATATCTCCTACAAGTTTTGTCTTTGCTTTTCTATTGGTAAAATTGATTATGTTTGCATGGGTATATCAGCATATATATATATATATATATATATATATATATATATATACTATTTCCATATTGCTTTCTGTCATTTGATTTTTGCTTCTGTGTTCTTCGACAATAGCATTTTAAAATATAGAACCAACTATATAAATCATTTATATGATATGTCATGTAATGATTTAAAAGACTTTGCTCAAATCTGGATTTTATTTATGATCAATATATTTTCTCAAATTACTTTGCTTTATGTTTAATTAATTTTACTAGGGATTAAGAATTCTGACTTCCTTTTATTTTCATAATTTTGACAGTTAGTTGCTTATTAAATAATCCATTCTTTCTAAACGGATTAAAAAACGACCTTCATCCTTTTATTATTTGGAAAGCAGGAATTACATTCGGGTCCATCAGTTTCTATTCATTCCAGAAGTAACTATATAAGCTTTATTTTAAATAGATTCATAGCATATATGAATATGTAATATTAAGGTTATATTTTTAAATATGCCTGGCTTTTTTTCATAAAAGAAGTTTGTGATTACTCCTTAAATGAAAGAAAAACTTCATGAGATATTGTACAAGTTATATATCATTAAAATATAAATTTGAGGAAACTAACACCTTAAAAATATTTATTCTTTCTACCCAGTGGTTATGTAGCACTCAATACTTACTCAGACTCCCTTCAGTCTCTCACTAAAATTTTGTAATATTTTCCAAGAACATGTTATGGATTTCTTAAGTATATTTTATTATTTTTATATTTGTGTTGATATTTCTGATATGATAGTTTTTCTCAGTATTTGTCTTGCCTTCATATTTGTCTTGTTAAAAACTTTTTCTGCCATGTAGAATAGTACAATTTTTATTTTAGACTAATTCATGACTTTTCAGGTGATTTTTCATGTACTTTCAACCTAAAATCACAGTATATGAAAGTATTTATAATAATTGCCTCTTCTTTTCCTTCATTTATAGTTCCCCAATTTTTTCTTACCTAATTTTACTTCTAATAGGATACTAAGTAAGGTAACATCAGGCATCCCTGTCTGAATATTAATTGAAATTTAATTTGTAATATTTTATCATCATATCAGTACTTAATAGTGATAATAGACCTATTGTAGCAATTAATAGAAGTTAATAATTGAGCAGCTATCACTTTATGGTAGCTTATTGTGTACCGAGTATTGTACCTTTTTTTTCTAAAATTTACATATAATTAGTATAATCATACTAATTATGTATAATTCTTTTTTTGTATGAGGGAAAATTGAGACAAATAAAGTTCCCTCCCCAAGATCATGCAATTATTAATCAGAGGAGTAATATTTACATGACAAGTGCTTTCTTGCTCTTCATCTCTTATATACCAGGTTTGGGATGAACACTACACAACAAACAGTACGGATTAAGACTATAATTCAAAGACAGTAACTCATTAGGAGATTGAATGCACAGGGTCTTTCATTCTTTTTTAATTGCCCAAGGAAGTGTGCCAGGGCCAGGGACTAGGGAACACTCCAGGCTGGTTACTTTTCTTGAGGAAGAGCTCCAAACCCCTTTGGGTTTTATTTGCTTGTTTTTTGTTTGTTTTGCATGGGCAGGCACCTGCAATTGAACCTAGGTCTCTGGCATGGCAGGTGAGAATTCTGCCACCGAGACACCGTGGCACCGCCCCCCATTGCTTTTTATATAGGAAATTAAAGCAACCTAACTAACGAGGAAGCACAGGCTCTTTGGCTTTGTGTAGTCTGGATTTAGGGTGACAACAAGTTAGAGAAATTTTCTTTGCAATTGAGGCTTTACATACTTGGTAACCTTGGGGACTTGGTCTTTTTCATCCTTCTTGGGGGTGTGGGAGACAAGTAACCAATGTTAGAGAGAGTTAAACTTCCTCTTTCACTGGAAAAAAGTCGTGACCTCTCTCTGGACCCAACTGGTTCAAGTCCAGACAAACTGAAATGGGTTACTTTAGGGAAAATTCCACTTAGGGGACTTTTAATGGAATCTGAATGCAGGAAATTTAGTCCTTGATTATTAGAACTAACTTGCAAAGTCAAAATATATTTAAAACAAATGCATAATTCATTTGTTCAAGAATCTGAACAAATAAGGGATTCTGTCTTTTATAAAATATGATTTAAGGTTCAATATCACATAATAATCGAGATTTACTCAGTGATTCCAGACCACAGATGTCCAATTGTTTCTCTAGCCCTTACTTGCCCACTATTTCTTTCAGTGTAAAGTGAACTTTGAAGGAACCTAATTCTTAGGTCTATTGTGGAATTTAAATCAGCTAACACATGCAAACTTGCAAACAGTGCCTGGCTCATCATAAACCATCAAGAGATTAACTATAATTATTATAATGATATTGGGATATTGACTTGAGATAAATTACTGTATTAATTATTTTTATTCTGTTTCTACAAATAAAACTTAATATGAAATAAAATTTTCCTTTTACATTGATGATTGATGCTTAATTTTATCAAATATCATTTTAGCTTCTAAGGACTGATCACGTTTTCTTTTTTCTCATTTTATCTGTTAATAAGATGAGTAATAGATGTGTTCTCTCAGACCTATGCTCACATCTTGCCTACAATCATTCAGTCATAGTGTATGATTCATATTTATATTTTAGATTTGATAACTTGATTTGGATTTTTATGCATGGTCATAAGTGAGATGGATATCCACTTTTCCTTTTTAATTCTACATTTGTCACAATATTGAGGGAGGAGGTAGATTAAGTTAGATTCATTAAATTCCATGAAAAACACTCCTTACCTTTCAAAGCTTTGGGATGGTTTGAAACTGTAAGAATCTCGGCTATTTCCTGTCATCATTTAGTTTGTAAAAAGCACATGTCTGTATGACACTTTCAATCAAGAGCCTACCTCCCATGATTCTAAGTAGTGATATTATATCTCTGTTACACATCTGCTGAACTTCCCTATCAAATTACTAAAATATGGAACATCACTGTAAAAACACCTATGTAAAAGCAACTGTCACATTGGGATGTAAAAAGCTCAAAACATTACTTCCTAGTCACCAAACTATGTGCAATTACATCTTTCCTCCATTAAACTTACTTTTCATATATTTTGCTTCATTCCCCACATATTCACCAACATTTTCTGCAAATTTTACAGGTCCCTTTTATGATGCTAAAAAACACAAAAAAAGAGGTAAATACGCAAGACCCTAAAGAATTACATTTAGGAAAAGCATAGAGTGGCAGAGACTGTTTCACACTGAGAAGGATGATCTGATGCTTTTCTTACCCTCAGCAAAAAAGTCAGTCATGCAACCTCATTGTTGATTTTGATGTATTTTTCAAAACATCTAGTTGTGAACCTGGCATTCTGAAGTTGTATTTGAAATCTAATACAATTTATCTTATTATATTGGTGTGTTTGTTTTAAATGTCATATTAAATTTGGGGAAGTTAATATAAATGTTTCTATATACCTACTAGCTAAAAAATCACCCCATTGTGAAACACTTAGATTGTATGTTATTCTATCTTGAATATGTTATCTGTAGAAAATGTCTGCAGGGAATGCTGGTTTGATAGATGGATGCTGATGAATTAATAGAGAGGCAAAATTCCCTGTTGCCTGATAGAGATTGGGAGACAGGTAATTTTCTCAGAAAATATGTAACAAAGACTCATTGCAAATCCTCTGTGTAGAAAAGTAAATTCCCTATACTCATTTCCTTCCCTGACTTCAAGGAAATCTATGGTCATGGCTAACCTACCCAAGTCACTCTGGGTCAGCGTCTCCATGCATAGATTCCAGGAGTCTTTAGTTTTTAAAACAGCACAATGATCTGAGGTATTCTAAATTTGCTCAAAAAAGAACTCCCTTCTTTTCTCTTGAAACTCATCTGCATAAGGGAATATTAGTACTCATTTCATACACTGAAAGTGAGAGTTAAGTTAAATAACATATATCCTGGATATCAAGACCTGACAAAAACATTATAAGAAAATAAAAAGAACATAGATATAAAATCTTGAGCAAATTAAATGCATAAAAAAAATAATCGATAGCAGGTTCGTTTTATCCCAGGAATGCAACCTAGAGTTAACAAAATAAAATCAATATCATTCACTACATTAAGAGAAAAAAAAATGAAGAGAAAGTAAATGATCATGCCAATGATGCAGAAAAGATATTTGACAAAATTCTAAGTCCAGTCATGATAAAAATTGCTGAGAAAAATAGGAATAAATAAAACTCCCTCAACCTGATAAGGGGCAGCTCCAAAAACTTCTACAGGTGACTTCATATTTAATGGTGAAAGACTAAATATTTGCCTCCTGAGTTCAAGAATAAGACAAGGATTTCCACTCTCACCACTTCTATTCACCAATATACAGAAAGTTCAATCTATTAAAGCCAGAAAAAGGAATAAATGAATAAAGATCACAAAAGGAAAAGTAAAACTGGCTTCATCACAGGCAACATATTTGTGTACTGCAGAATCATAAGGGATCTACCATTAACTACTTGTGCTGGTTTGAAATGATGTATGGACCCTGGAAAAGCCCTGTTTTAATGAAAATCCCATTTCATAATGGCAGAATAATCCCTATTCAATACTGTATGTTGAATCTGTAGTTAGATCATCTCTTTGGAGATGTAACCCAATCAAGAGTGGTTGTTAAACTGGATTAGGGGAGGTGGGTCTCTACCCATTTGGGTGGGTCTTGACTGGTTTACTGGAGTCCTATGAAAGAGGCAACCTTTTGGAGAATGAAAGAGATTCGGAGACAGCAGAGCAGAACAATGCAGCCACGAGAAGCAAAGAGTCCAGAAGCCAGAGATCTTTAAAATGAAGAAGGAAAATGCCTCCCAGGGAGCTTCATTGAAACTGGAAGCCAGGAGAGAAAGCTAGCAGATGACGCTGTGCTCACCATGTGCCCTTCCAGCTGAGAGAGAAACCCTGACTGTGTTTGCCATGTACCCTTCCACTTGAAAGAGAAACCGGAACTTCACTTGTCTTCTTGAACCAAGGTATCATTCCCTGGATGCCTTTGATTGGACATTTCTATAGACTTGTAATTGGGACATTTTCTTGGCCTTAGAACTGTAAACTAACAACTTATTAAATTCCTCTTTTTAAAAGCCATTCCATTTCTGATATAGTGCATTCTGGCAGCTAGCAAACTAGAACACTACTAAAATCAAAGAAATTAGCCATATTGTGGAAAATAGTATATAAAAATCTAATTTACCTCTGTGTACTCAACAAATGATTGGAAAGCTGAAATTTACCAAAGCAATACCTTTGAATAACTTTCATATAAAATAGGTATACATATAACAAGGTAGTTTGTTTTGGTTTGCTAAAGGTGATGAATTGCAATGTACCAGAAACGGACTTATTTTTAACAGTGGGATTTATTAACTTATAATTTTACAACTCTAAGGCTGTGAAAAGGTCCCAATTAAGACATCAACAGGACGATACCTTCTCTGAAGACCCGACAGCGAGTTTGGGTTCCTCTATCAGAAAGAAAGGTACATGATAATATCTACTTGTCTTTACCAGGTTTTGTTGCTTCAGCTTCTGGTTTCTCCATCTATGGCTTTTTCCTCTTAACTTCTTTTAGTGTTTCTCTCTCTGTGAACTTATTGCAAATTCATCTCTGTTTTCTGCATTTCCTTTCTTCTCCTATAAAGGATTCCAACAAGATGAGTAAGAAACACCTTGAATGAGGTCAGTCACATCTCAACTAAAATAACCTAATAAAAGGGTCCCGCCTATAATAGGTAGATTAAAGGAACATGATTTTCTGGGGTATGTAACAGCTTCAAACTACCACATAGTTCAAAGGCTGTGTGTTAAAATTCATTAATACATATTTAAATAAATGGAAGGATAGAGTATGTGTGTGGATGGGAAGATCAATATTTTAATATTCTTTTCTCCAAATTGATACATAGGGTCAATGTAATTCCCATCAAAATCCAAAAGCTACTTTACAGAAATTAACAAGTTGATTTAAAAATGTATAGAGAAATCCAAAGGACCTAGAATAGCTAAAATACTTTTGAAAAGTAAAAAAAAAGGAATAAAACAATGGAGGTCTCAAACTACCAGATTTTAAAATTTACTACAGTAATCATATATCAGCATAAGGAGAGTCATATAGATCAGTGGAACAAAATAAAGTGTCCAGAAATAGACACACACTTATATTTTCCAAGGATTTTCACAAAGATATTTAAATGACAGAGAAAACACTGTTTGCAATAAATTATTCAGAAGCAACTGGATAAAAATATGAAATAAATAAATCTAGATTTTACCTTGTTTCATACCCAATATTAATTCAAAATGGATCATAGGCCTAAATATAAATGCAACACAAATAACACTTTAGAAAAAAATATTTTCAAGCATTGGATAATCAAATATTTCTAGGACTACACACAGAAAACATAAATCACAAAATAAATAAATAACAAATAATAAGGTGAGCTTAATCAAATTAAAATCACCTTCCCTTCCAAGGACACTCCCCAAAATAGAAAAGTCAAGCCAAAGCATAGGAAAAAATATTTTTAATACATATATACGACAAAGTCTTACATCTAGAGCATTTGACATACACTTAACTTTTAATAATAAAAGTATAAATACCTCTATTTTAGAAATAATCAAAAGATTTGAATAAACATGCCACAAAATAAGATGTATGAATAATTTATAAGTGCATGAAAAGTTCTCAACATCTTCAGTCATCAAGGAAATGCAAATCACAATCCCTTGAGATATCACTCCATACCCACTAGAATGGCTATAATTTAAAAGGCTAACAATACAAAGTTTGGTTGAGAATACAGCAACTAGAACTCTCATACATCATAGGGGTATAAACAATCTGTCATTTGCATATAGAATTAGGCATAGTGTATACTATAATGACTGTATTAGTTAGGGTTCTCTAGAGAAAGAATCAACAGGAAATATTATAAAATTTATAGAAGTGTCTCACATAACCGTGGGAATGTACAGTCCAAAATCTGTAGGGCAGGCTGGGGAGCTGACAATTCTGAGGTTCGGACGAACTCCACAGGAGAGGCTTGCAAGCCAAAGCAGAAAGAGAGCCTGTCTCATCTGAATCCTCCATAAAAGACTCCCAGTGACTAGATTAAGCATCACTCATTGCAGAAGACACTCCCCTTGGCTGATTACAAATGGAATCAACTGTGGATGCAGCTGATGTGATCATGATTTAATTCTATGAAATGTCATCATAGCAACAGACAGGCCAGCACTTGCCCAACCAGACAAACAGTACCACCACTTGGCCAAGTTGACACATGAACCTGATCATGACAATGACCCAGGGGTTCCTTTCCTACATATTTATTCAAGATAAAAGAAATAAAACACATATTCAAAAAAAACTTTATACAAAAAATGTGAAATTTTATTCAGAGTTGAAAAATGAAAGCAATTACAATGTCCATCATCAGGTGACTGAACAATCAGTTTCTGATACATTCATACAAATGGATACAATACTTCCAAACAAATAAGAACAAACAAGCCAAAAGCAGACAAATTATTGATATATGCAAAAACTGCTTTGGATGCTATGTGGAATTTCCTTGGGTGACGAGACTGCACGAAAGGATAACTTTATTAGATCATTGGGCCTAGAAGGAAAGGGGGGAGAATGAGCTTGGAGGAGGGGCCCAGGGTTTACCTAGTTTAGGTTACTGTGATAGTCAGTGGTAGTGGGAAGGGTAGAAGACGAAAATATTGTCCAGGGCACTCGCTTTATTATGATCCAGAAGAAAGAGTGGAGTTTTCCTATGGATGCTGTGGATTGGCAGCTTTAACTATGTGGCACAAAGAGCAGAAGTGGCAATAGCCATTAGGGGAAGCTGAGGGTTTCTCTTATCATCCAAACCATATAGAGGTACAAGCCTTGCTAGTTGTGATTACAGTCAGGGTGGGGCTAACTGGAGTGGGGGTGGTGTTTTGGGTGTCACTCAAAAGACGAAGTTTTGACTAAGCCAAGCAGGGAGAGGAGGCAGCAAATATAATTGCTATTATACGCACATTAATTAATCCAAAAGCATTATCCTGAAAAAGAGGCCATACATATTTTATGATTCCTTTCATAAGAAGTTCAAGAAAAGGAAAATACAATCTATAATATTAGAGATGAGATCAATGATGATCTGGGGAGAAGCTTGAGAGGGATGCCAGCAATGAAGCCTGCTGGAACTTTTCAAGGTGGAAATATTCTATACCTTGATTGAGATTATGATTACAAAGGTGTATAAATTTGTTAAAACTTAGCAAATTGCACAATATGCATGAATGTATTTTGTTGCAGCTAAATTATACCTTAATAAAGTTCTTTAAGAAGAGAAATCACACCTGGAAGCTAATAGCTCTTTGTTTCTTCTTAATGGGAAATTAAATTATACCTATGTCTAGGGAAATAGGTGATTGTTGCAGAAATTCCAAGCATATTTTTAGGGCGGAGAAACATAATGACAATGTATTTTGAAAACGTAACCCTTTGGGACAATCTAAGGAACAACATATGGGTGAGCTCTAACACTGCTTATGTATATGCATAAACAAACTTATTTTGTATTAAGTTGCCACTCTTTTAATAGTGGCAGAGTATTGCTGCAGTGTTATGTCACTTCTTGAACCACGTGTTACTTTTTATTCCCATTCCTATGCATTTGTCCGCAAAGAGAAGCTTTATACAAATCACGATTATCCTGCTTTCATGAGAGGTAATTGGAGACTTAAAACTCATCATAAAAATGGGGGGAGGTACTTTAATCTACAGATACTAGGCTGAAACTTAATAGGAGTCCAGTAGCCTATAATTATTTTCCTCAGTATGTCTAGAATCAGGCTATACAGTCTCCTTTACGTGGAGTTCAGAACCTGTTGAATCAGATAATGTCTTGATAAGGCTTATACTTAACCTTCTCAGACACTTGTTGCTGCAGAGTTTACAGATGAGAATCAAAATAATAATGAAAAGCTCTGTTAGGAGATTATATTAATCAGTAGTTCAAGTCAATGCTATATATGCGCAAATATGCATAAATGTATATGATCTAAACATCTGTCTAACATTTTGTATTTATGAATTCGTGTTCGTTAAATTTTACATCCCAGATTCATGGAAATATTGCAAAAGGCTCACATATGATCATTTTTAGTGCACCTAGGCTTTAAACCTCTCATCTCAAAGAATGTAAGTTTAAAGTCTTATCATTCAGAGCATAGTCAGATACATTCACATGAAGGACAGATGGGAATTTTGGAAATGTTTCCTTTCCTAAAAATATGTGAGGAAAAAAATATCAATTTTTTAAATAGTACGTGTATATGTGTGTTTGTGTACAAGTTCAAAGTAGAATTTAATTGAATTCTAAAAATATATTTAGTACTGAGATTTAGTAAAACATTTAAAGCATTATTAAATTCAGACTATGTGGAGGTTGACAAAACTCCCTCAGTTTAAACTCAAAACCGGTGTTGTTGCAGATAATAAATGTAGTTAAGCACATATGATTGTAATGGTTATTTTTCTCTAGAAATTTTGTAGACTTAGGAATATATTCTAAAACTTTAGAACAAACAGAATCCCATGGATCCCAGCTAAGGAATAGTAAATAAGAATGCATTATTTATTCTTTATTAAGCCTTGAAAATGACCTCATTGAGTACTTTATATTTCTACTGGCCTCACAGATACCCATTGTGTCATGGGAAGAATAAAGGTTTTGCAGTCACAAATTCAGTGTTTGAGTTTCATCTGGAAAATCTGCTAGAAGTGTGGTCTTAGGATATTCATTAGTCTGTTATTTCATTTCAGAAATCAGGACAAAATGCTCAATTATATGAATAGACTATTCATGGAGATCAAAACCAAAATGTGATATTTTTAGACTCACAGACTTCTATTCAGTTACTGATAACATCATTTGTATAGTTTGTACACTTATTTTTGTTTATAAAGTAACTGCTCAAGCAGAAAATTCCCCCAAGCCTTATTTTTCCATACAAATTCAGTCAATAAAATATTGCACAGATGAGCTGCATCTCAAGAATACTTAGAAAATATTCACATCATTTTAAATTTTGCTTCTGTCAAGTAGAAGGTAACATAATATTTGTACTTAAAGAAGTTTAATGAAACTTCATTTTGAGACTGACTCCATGTTTTTTACAAGGATAATTTGTGTGGCCATAAGAACTTGGCTTTCATATTTAATTTATTCAAATCATACTAAAAATAAATATCCTTGATAGAACCAAATTGATATTAATTAAAAAAAAACTAAAATTATATGAAGGAAATTTTTTTCACTTTTCAAATCAGAGATAGAGCTTAAAAATATAAGAATAAATATCAGATAATTTTCTATAAATATTTTAATCAAATAGTATAAAGAAAAAAGTTTTCTGATCAAATAAAATGTCTTTAAATAAATTTTCACATAGAAGTGAAACAAAATTCCTCTTTGCTTTGCTTTTAATAATAATGTTAGAATTTTAGAAGAATAATTAAATATGCTGTGTGTATTTTTGTTTATTACTATTAGGATAAAGCCACAATAGCTATTAAAGATTTTGACAAGATGTTATGTTGATGAATATTTTGCTCTATTCCCCCAAGATGGAAAGTATAAATTAATTATACTTTGACAGTTCATTTGATTTTAGGGCCTTTGGAGAGGAAATAAACCAAAATAGAAATTATATGTGATTTTTTCATAGTGAAGGACAGAGTTCTGGAGTCTGAGAAACACTAATGAATCCCTAAATACCTGGACCTCAACTTCTGGAAACTTTTCAAAAGTTCCATTTGGAATTATTTCAGGGTTCATATATGATTAATTTTTTTTCAGTAGAATATTTTCAAAGTTTTACCCAAAAATCCAAATAATCTTAAAGTAATGTAATCTCACAATGACATAAATTTTATTCACTATATCTAAACAAGTACATGAACATCGCAAGAGATTCACTTCCTTCTCATTGGTTAAATAAAAATATTTCAAGTTTTAGTCTTAAATAGAAATCCAAGCATAGTCCATGAAGTTACCTGCCCAAACTTCTTAGGAAAACCATACGTGAATAAACAAACAACAAAAGAAAACAATTACTCTTAAAGAGTTCCATGGCCTTGACTGGGACTGAGAGAAAATTTAGTTTCAGACTCTGGATGGATCCCCAGAGTCTCCGGCCATAAGGCTGATGGGATCAAACTGAGGGAAAAATGGGTGTCATATGGTATACCGTGTCTCATTTAAAGAGAGATGCCTTGTTCACTGAAAGAAGAAATGGAGACGCTTTGCTATGTTCCCACTCTCTGTCTCCTAGTAAAATACTGAGATTCTCTGCCTCAGCATCATGTAGACTGCTTTTAAGGTGATCGAAGCTCTGCCTTCCTCTTACTGTTTTGATCAAACATGGCTAATTACACAAAACAAGTTCAAAAGTCAGAGGATGTATATTTTACCTCCCTATTTATGTTCTGAGAAATGTCATCTCAATCCCATGCCCCTCTCCCCATACATACACACCACTACTATCCCCAAGAAAACAACTATTCATAGAACAGTAAACAGATCACAAACCTAATTATAAATCAGAATTTTCATGATTCCTTTTTTTTTTTTTTTTATTTTTCACTTTTTAAAATACCAGTCCCCGGGCTTAACATCAGCTTTACCATTATCTCCAATGTAAAAGAAAATTCTAAATTATCTAAAACCAATGCTCCAGCCCTATCATTTTCACACAGCCTGAAATGTAATGCATGGCACCCTATTTTGTTTTATTGGTGAGATGACAACAGATAGTTTTTGTAAGCATGGAAGAAAGTAGTATCATATATAGAACTTTAATTTATCAACATGCCCAAAGATAAATCTGAGTGAATTACAGATAGAATAATAGATATGCAGTATATGTAGAAACTAAAAATTTAAAATATAATTATGGTACAGTGAATTATGTCTCCCAACATAGACATTTCTTAATCTTAACCCACTTATTTGTGGGCATGAACCCATTGCAAATAGGACCTCTTGAAGAGGTTTTTTTTATTTAAGTCATGGGCCAGCTGAATGAGGGTGGATCTTTGTCCATATTGCTCAGGCTTCGCAAAGAGAAGAAACTTGAAGCCAGAAGTTAAAGACTTTTGAGAGGAGCCAAGCATGGGTAGTCAGTGGGAAAGTAGAATAGCAGACAGAAGGAGAGAGCATCACCATGTGACTGGATGCAGTGATTCAAGTTAAGTATCTCCATGGATTGTCTGCAGCCAGCACCAGAATATATGGAACCTAGAAGAAGGCAAGTCTTACTGATATCTTGACTTTGGAATTCTAGCCTCAAAACCATGGGACCATAAATTCTTGTTTAGGCCAACCCATTGCTTGGTATTTTTCATAGCAGCCTGGAACACTAAGATAATAGTATTGACCAATGTATAGTGTGATGGTTAGGCTCATGTATCAGCTGGTCAGATGATAGTGCCCAGTTGTCTGGTCAACAAGCACTGGCCTAACCATTACACATAAGGACATTTTGTGGACTTAAATCATCTATGTTTGATTGCATCTATGATCAACTAAGGGGAGCATCTTCCACAATGAGAGGTATTTATACAAGCAGTTGAAGACTTTTAAGGTGCAGATGATGACCTCAGCATTTAGAAGAAAGAGCTTTCCTCTCTACTTCAGCCAGCCAGCTTCTCCTGTGAAGTTCTTGAAGACTTTCATTGGAGCTGCCAGCTTGCAGCCTCCCCTATGGAATTTGGATTCATGTAACACCACATTTGGATTAGACACTTTTACAAAATCACATATTTACAGATAACTCTAGTTTCTTCTGTTTCCCTAGAAAACCCTGACTAATACAAATAGTATAATTTTGGGAGACGGTGGTGGGGATAGGAGGTGAAACTAATTCAAGAAGGTAGATCATAGTAGAGTTTATGGTAAATTGGAGATAGGACAACAATAGCAGTTTTTTTGTGTGATAGCTCTATTTCTTTTTGTTTAAAATGTCATATAGTGTCTCATAATTTCTAAGCAAATAGCATAATTCCTATATAAATAAAAATATATTGTGAAAAAAATCAATTTACAAAACTTCTCAGAAGCATAAATTAACAGGATAGGTTTTCTTTGTGAAATGCACAAATCCAGTGTTATAATTTAGACTTACACTTCATCTAAGTACATATTACTATAGAAAGTCTTACTATATGGCCCATTTTCTTGGGTATTGTAATAAAAAAATCATGATATCAAACAAACACTTAAGGAAGAACTTCAAATGTAAGAAGAGTGTTCTTGTTTTGTTTATTTTTATCTTACTTGGTTGACTGGCAATCTTTCTCATAATTAATAAAAAACATTGTTACTTTGGGCTTCATTCTTTCTTTCCAGCTAGCTTACCACCTTTACTTAGTGTCAGACGTAGAACCTCTGATCACTACCCCAAAAACTTAAGAGAATGTATTTTAAAATAAGCCTAATTACTGTTGAACATTAAGTGACCTCTTTAGTTCTGCCATAAGCAGTATTCCTGAATACATCTCATTGGTCTCATTCCCTTTGATTATATTCTATAAAGAAATACACTGCCACAAGAGTTTACAAATCTCAGCTGGATGCTAAATTGAATTGTGAAGCTGTTTAACAGATTAAACTCTTGAAGGTTAACAAAGTTTTATTTTTTTAATTTAATTTAATTATGTGCACTTTAAGATAATTTTTTTTTTACTCCCAAAAGGAAATCTAACAAAAAGAATTTTGTTTGTTTCTTGTATTATATTAGAGGTTTTATCTTATTATCAGCCCATGGGCCACAGTTTATTGAAAGTTGTCTTAGAGAACAGATATTGGGGATTCCATTTTTGTTTAGCTCTGGTGACTGCTTGAAATAAAGATCTTGCAGCAATTTTATTATAGAAAATTTTTGGTGAATTTCAAAGTAACCTTAGCAATATGAATTAATATTTTTATTGGTTTTATTCTTAGGTCATATACTGTGGAAAAATTGCTATATGGTGGGTCATGGGAAAACAGGTTTAGGCACACCAGAGCCTTTAACAAATGATTACTTTATTACTTACACAGCACAAGATCCAAAAGAGCAAGGGAAGAGATGCAATTATCCCCAGGCTCCTGGGAAGGACAACTGCTAAGGTGAGGATCAATGGATGGCAGCTCTACCTGCCTCTCATTTCATCAGAGATGAGGGACACTTGCACTGAGTGCTGGACTTTTATACCCTCTAGGGGTAGGGTCTCTGCCAATGAAGAATGTTTGTGCCCTCTCAAGCAAGCAGGACTGGCTCTGAAAAGGGATTTTTCTTTCTTTCTTTCTTTTTCTTTTTTTAATAGTCCAAGTAGTTCATTAGTGAAAGTCTCAGGATCCAGGCAAGGGAAGAGATAAGATAGGAGTGAGAGACAATAAAACAAGTCAAAGTGTAGGTACTAAAACCCTAAATGTCTTATCTTCCCCAGGAAAAAAGAAGAAGTGGGTCCAACTCAAGCTCTCAATTAGAGAATTCAGGCCTTGAAGCCTTATACCACCTTCTATCTCAACCTCTCTCTCAGCCACACCCTTGGCAGCCACAGGCTCTGCTTAGAATTGAACTTTACCACATTATTTTATGCCAGTGGGGAGCTGCAGGCCAACAAGCATCACCTTCTGGGCAAGATAAGAAAAGCACAGCATATAGAGGCTTCACAGGAATAGCTAACAACCTGTTGGGTGACAGCCCCAGGAAAACTTGGTATTGATTACACTCTCCCCCAGAAACCTGGGCCTATCTTGTCTTGGAAAGCCTGACTGTGGCCAATAATATCTGGTGAGACCACTTTAGAAAATAAAAGTTCCATTTAAGCAAGGCAAGAACCAGAAAAACATGAGTTGAAAAAGTCTAACAGGTAAATAGAAGCTATGCTAGAAATCTAGAATAAGTTTAACTCAATGTCAAAAATCAGATAGAGAACAAGGGCAACCAACAAGAAAACCTTACATAAAAGAGTGAAAATGAGCTCCAGAATTAACTAATTAAGGAAATCAGATGCTTAGATATCAGCAAAAGATTACAAGTCATGCTAGGAAAAATAACGATATGGCCCAGTTTAAGGAATAAACACTTCAAATGAGATACAGGAGCTGAATCAACTTATTAATGTTTAATCAAAAATGATAAATCATGCCAAAAATCAAATCAATGAATGGAGGGAAGATATGGCAAAAGAGATGAAAGATATAAAGAAGAAATAGACCTACTCCAAGACACTTAGTAATCATATTGTCAAATGCCAAAGACAAAGAAAGAACCCTGAAAACAGCAAGGAAATGTGTTTCATTACACACACAGGAAGCTCAGTAAGATCATGTGCATATTTCTCAGTACTAACTGGAGGTGACAAGGTAGTGGCATGGTACATTTAGGATTCCAAAACAGAAAAACTGCCAATCAAGAATTCTATACCCAGCAAAAACTGTCCTTCAAATGTGAGGGAGAGTTTAAAATATTTTCAGAGAGACAGTCACTGAGAATTTGTGACTAAGAGACCAGCTTTATAAGAAATACTAAAGGGAGCATTACAAGCAGATAGGAAAAAACAGGAGAGAGATATCTAGAGAAGAGTATATGATAAAAAACAGAAACAATTGGAATAAGAATTAAAAATAAGAAACAAAAAAAAGAATGATATATAAAATCCAAAAGACAAAATGGTAGAAGAAAGTACTGCCCTTACAGTAATAACATTAAAAACTAATGGATTAAACTCCCAATCAAAAGACATAAAGTGGCAGAATGGATTACAAAACATGACCCATCGATATGCTATCTATAAGGGACTCACTTTAGACCCAAGGACAAAAACAGATTGAAAATGAAATATTGGAAAAACAACCAGAAAACAGTGGGTATAGATTTACTAATATCGGACAAATTAAACCTCAAATGTAAAACAATTATAAGAAAACAAGAAAGATAATATATATTAATAAATGGAACAATTTATTAAGAAATATAGTAAACATTTATATTTTTGCACCAAGTCAAACTGCCCCAAAATACTTTAGACACACATTAACAACACTGAAGGGAGAAGTAGACATCTGTACAATAATATTTGGAGACTTAAATACAACTTTTTCATCAATGGATAAAATGTATAAATAGAAGATTGTCCTAGTTTGCTAACTGCTGGAATGCAATATACCAGAAACAGAATGGCTTTTAACAAAGGGAGTTTAATTAGTTGCTAGTTTACAGTTCTAAGGCCAATAAAATGTCCAATTAAAACAAGTCTATAGAAATGTCCAGGCAAAAGCATCCATCCAGGGAAAGATACCTTGGTTCAAGAAGGCTGATGAAGTTCAGGGTTTCTCTCTTGGCTGGAAGGGCACATGGTGAACACTGTCAGGGCTTCTCTCTCATCTGGAAGGGCACATGGCCAACATGGCATCATCTGCTAGCTTCTCTCCTGGCTTCCAGTTTCATGAAGCTCCCCAGGAAGCGTTTTCCTTCTTCATCTCCAAAGGTCTGGCTGATGGACTCTCTGCTTCGTGGTGCTGCAGCGTTCTCTGCTGTCTATGAATCTCTTTCATTCTCCAAAGTATTTGCTCTTTTATAGGACTCCAATAAACCAATCAAGACCCACCCAAATGGGTGGAGACATATCGCCCCTTCATCCAGTTTAACAACCACTCTTTTAACTAAATCACATCATGCAGGGAGATGATCCAATCACAGTTTCAAACATACAGTATTGAACAGGGATTATTCTACTTTTATGATATGGAATTTTGGTTAAAATATGGATTTTCTTGGGGGCATACTTTCTTTCAAACCAGCACAAAGATCAATAAGGAAACAGAGATTTTGAATACTCTGATAAATGATCTAGACTTAAATATTTATCAAAAATTATACCTCATAACAGCAGGATACACACTTTTCTCCAGGGTTTATGGATCATTCCCCAGGATCGACCACAAATTGGGTCAGAAAGAAAATCTCAATAAATTTAGAAAGATTGAAATTAAATAAAACACTCTCTCTGATCCTAATGGAATGAAATTGAAAATCAATAACAGGCAGAAGGCTGGAAAATTCATCAAATATATGGAGGCTAAACAATACACTCTTAAACAAAAAAGGAAGAAATTGAGTCAAGTGAAGATATTACAAGAGAAATCAGTAAATATCTTGAGGCAAATGAAAATGAAAACAAAACATCAAAACATATGGGATGCTGCGAAGGTGGTGCTGAGAGGGAAATTTTTGCCCTAAATTTCTATATTAAAATTATAAAGAGCAAAAATTGAGTAATTAACTATTTGCCTGAAGAAACTAGAGATAGAATAGCAATCAAACTATCCTAAAAGAAAACAAAAAGAGAAATAACAAAGGTTAGACCAGAAATAAATGAAATTGAAAACAATAAATCTAGCAGTAGACTCCTTGAGAGAATCAATAAAACCAATAGACTCTTATCTAGGCGGACAAAAAAAAAAAAAATCAGAAATGGGAGTGGGGAAATAACTACTGACCAAACAGAAATAAAGGAAATAGTGAAAGGAAACTATGAGGAACTTTATGCTAATAAACTGGAGAATGTAGATGAAATGTACAACTTCCTTGAAAAGCACAAAAAATCAACATTGACTTAAGAATAAACAAACAAAATCAATAAACCAATCACAAATAAAGAGATTGAGTCAGTCATCAAGAAACTCCTAAAAAAGTAAAGCCCAGTACAGATGGCTTCACGAGAATTCTATCAAGCATTCAAGAAAGAATTTGTACCAATCCTGCTCATCTCTTCAAAAAAAACTGACCAGACAGAATACTACTTATCTCATTAAATGGGGTCAATATCACCCTAATACAAAGCCAGAGAAATACACTATAAGAAAATAAAATTACAGACCAATCTATTTAGTTAATATGATGCAAAAATACTCAACAAAATACTTGCAAATTGAATCCAGCAGCACATTAAAAGAATTATAAATCATGAGAAGTAGGATCTATTCCAGGTATGTGAGCCTGGTTCAACATAAGAACATCAATTCAGGTAATACACCACATCAGCCAATTAAGGTGGAAAACCACATAATCATCTTGATTAATGCAGAAGAGGCATTTGACAAAATTCAGCATCCTTTCTTGAAGAAAACACTTCAAAGGATAGGAATAGAAGGGAATTTCCTCAACTTGATAAAGGGAATAAATGAAAAAAAAATGTAGCTAACATCATTCTCAATGGGGAAAGACTGAACATTTTCTTCTAAGATCAGAAATGAGACAAGGACGCTCACTGTCACCATTGTTATTCAGAATTGTGCTGGAAGTTCTAGCTAGAGCAATTAGACAAGAAAAAAATGCATCCAAATTGGAAAGGAAGAAGTAAAACTCTCACTGTTTGCAGATGACAGAGTACCATATGTTGAAAATCCTTAAAAGTCTACAGCAAAGTGACTAGAGCTAACAAATCAGTACAGCAAAAGGGCAGGGTACAAGATCAAAACCCAAATATCAGTAGTGTTACTATGCACTAGTAATGAGTAGGAAATCTAGAAAAAATTCCATTTACAATAGTAACCAAAAGAATAAAATATTTAGGAATAAATTTAACAAAGGCCACAAAAGACTCTTATGGAGAGAAATACAAGACATTGCTAATCCAAATCAAATAAGACCTAAATAAATAGAAGGACATACTGTGTTCATGAATTGGAAGACAAAATATAGTTAAGATGTCAGTTCTTCCCACATTGATGTATACAGTCAATGCAATACCAATTAAAAGTCCAACAAGTTACTTTGCAGACATGATGATACAAATAGCCAAACTTATTTTGAAGGCCAAGTTGCCCTAAATAGATAAAAATATCTTGTAAAAGAGGAATGAAGTTTTAGGTCCCACATTACCTGATGTAAAGCATATTACCTAGCTACAGTGGTCAAACAACATGGGACTGGCATAAAGATAGGTATATTACCGGTGAAATTGAAATGAGGGCTCAGAAATAGACCCTCTCATCTACAGACACTTGATCTTTGATTAGGTGGTCAAGCTAGCTCAACTGGGACAGAACAGCCTCTTCAATAAATAATGCTTGGGAAACTGGGCATCCACACACAAAAGAGTGAAACGGGACCCCTATATCATACCTTATACAAAAATTAACTCAAAATGGATTAAAGACCTAAATATTAGAGCTAAAACCATAAAAATTTTAGAGAAAATGTAGGGAAATGTAGATTTTTTTGGCAGGAGGTGGTTCTCTAAACCTTACACCCACAGCTCAGACAATGAAAAAAAATTGATAAATGGGATCTCCTTAAAATTAAACATTTTTGTGCATCAAAAGATTTTGTAAGGAAAGTAAAAAGGGAGCCTATGCAAAGAGAGACAATATTTGGAAACAAAATATCAAATAAGGGTGTAATATCCAGAATGTATAAAGAGATCCTACAACTCAATAGCAAAAATACAAAAACCTAATTAAAATATGAGCAAAAAACATGAACAAACATTTTTAGAAGAGGGAGTGCAAATGTCTCAAAAATATATGAAAAAATGCTCAACTTCACTGGCTATTATAGAAATACAAATCAAAATCACAATGAGATATCTCACATCTACTAAATAGCCATAATTTAAAAAGCCAGAAAACTAAAATTGCTGGAGAGGATATGGAGAAAGAAGTCTACTTATTCACTGTTGATGGTAATGTAGAATGGGGCATCCACCATGGTAGGCAGTTAGGTGGTGCATCAGGATGCTAAGAATAAAGTTGCTGTATGACCCAGCAATTCCATTACTAGGTATGTATTTGAAGGCAAGAACACCGTGGACATTTGCACACTGATGTTTATAGCGGCATTATTCACAATTGCAAAGAGATGGAAACAGCCCAAATGTCCATTAAAAGATGAGTGGATAAACAAGCTGTGGTATATATATATATATGTGTGTGTGTGTGTTGGAATATTACACAGCTGTAAAACAGAATGAAATCAAGAACATGTAACAATATATGAATATTGAAGACATCATGTTGAGTAAGATTACCTGGAAACAAAAGGACAAACACTGTGTGGTCTCACTAACATGAAATAACATTAATGAATGAAGTTTGATGGTTAAAATTAAGAACACAGGTTATCAGGAGATTAAAAGAGGGTAGATATTGTGCATTTAATGCTGAAGGAGTACAGAATATTAAACAAGAATAATTGTAAGGATCCAGAAATAGATAACACAATACTATTGACAGTGTCACAAAACTGCAAGTACACTGAACCAAGTTGAGTGTGAGCATGGTTGAGGAAGAAGGGATAAGGACATGTATGACACCAAAAGGAAAGGTAGAAGATAAGGACTGGGACAGTCTAACTTAGAGATGCCTAGAACAGACAAGGATAGTGATTAAATGTACAAAAATAAGAATGATTTTACATGAGGGAGTACAAACGAATTTCCTTTGAAAGTTCTGAAAAATGGGATGGTATGTGGGGAAAAAAATACAATCAATGTAAACTAGTTTCTGTAGTTAACAACAACGTTGCAATATGCTTCTGGTAACATAACAAAGGCTATATAGCAAAGCCAAATGTCAGCAAGTGAGGGATATAGAGGAGGGGTATGAGATTCTTTGCAGAAGAAATAAAAGTATTCTCATATGGATTGTGGTGGTGAAGCCATGGCTGTGTGATTATACCAGGAACCACTGATGTTTTACTTAGGTTGAATTGTATGATGTGTGAATAAAATTGTTTAAAATTGAAAAGGGCAGGGGGTGCAAGGTGGCTCATTGGTAGAAATCTGACCTGCCATGCCTGAGACCCGGTTTCGATTTCTGACCCATGCACTTTCCAAAAACCAACCAACCAACAAACAACAACAACAACAAAATCAACAAATGGTTCTGCAATAACAGGAAACTCATGTGGAAAAAGAATGAAATGTGATCCTGCCATACAGCATACGAAAACACAGAGAAACAAAGCAAAAATGAAAAGAGAGCTACAATTTCAGGAAAAATTGTAGAGAGAAGTGGAGATATATATATATACACCAATGGTAGGGAAGTAGAGTAGTGCAGCCTCTCTGGTGGTGTGGTGGTTCCACAGGAGGCTAGGGGCAGGGTTGCCATATGACTCCGCAATCCCCTAGTTAGGTGCACATTTGGAGGAGGGACACAAATGGACATTTGCACACTGGTGTTTATGGCAGCAATATTTGCACTATGTAGTGGATGGATGTGGCCTGATGGTACATCGACTGAGGAACGGAACGTGGGGAATACATAGAGTATACTATTGAGCCACTGCAAGAAGGAATGAATTTGTGATGCATGCAACAAGGTGAATGAAACTTCAGGGCAGTAAGTTAAGTGAAATAAGCCAGAAACAAAAACACAAATATTATAACACCTTAATTATAGGGACTAACCATAATGTGCAAACTCTGAAAATTGAATTTTATGAGTGCCTATTGTAAATGTTCCTAGATTGTAAGCTCTTACAGCAGTCATGTCTGTTCCAGGAAATTCTGACATGCTGTATAACTTGATCATTCCCTGGAACTTCAATTATTTGCGTGACACCTGAGACTCAGAGTTAGAGCTTTGCAGATATGAAAAATCAACATTAACCCACACAACAGCTGTTGAAAACACTAAAACAGTGATCAGACATCAATTAGAGATACAAATGATGCAGCTCTGGATAGGACTAAGGTAAATCAGACTAAAGGGTAAAGGATGATATTGACTGTATTTTAAAATTTTAACTTCTGTAAGATCAAAGGAAAATATATTTATATGGTAAAATATATATATATATATTTTTTTTTTCAGTAGGACATTGTCTAATTTAACTTGTAAGGTCAGTTTACTCGGACACCATAACTACAAGGAATTTCGAATAGGGAGCAAAATCCTACTGGTTTGTACAGGTTGTTATGATGCACTGATATGTCCCAGAGTGATCTGGTCAGATGATTAAAAAGTATTTGCAAAGTCCCCTAGAGGGACTGGGGAAAATGTGAAAATATTAAACTTCTCCACCTGAGGAAGATCTGATTGAGGGTCCCCAAATTCTCATTGTTCCTACCAAATCATAACTCTCTCTTTTTACTTTACGTTTTCCTGTGTTTGGTATATATACAAAATATGTGTCTGTGTATGTCATTTTCTAGAAAGCATTCTTCATAAACTTATGTTATTATTGCTTACAACGTGAATGTTTGGAGGCAAGATTATGTAGTGTTTTGTCATCATAGCGCAGTCTTTTAAATAATTGGTTAAGGAAGATCTGATATTCTCGCAATCATTGGGAACTGTAATTTGATGGACCATTCCCTCAGTCATGGGACTTTTTTCTTATGAAACTTGATTCCTGCAAAAGAGAAGCTAAGCCTACTTATAATTATGTGTTTCACCACAAGTGAACTTCTTTTGTTGTTCAGAATGTATCCTCTCTCTCTAAGCCAACTCTGCAAGTGAACTCATTGCTCACCCCCTCTTGTGTGGAACATAACTCCCAGAGGTATAAATCTCCCTGTCAGTATGGGACATGACTCCCAGGGATGAGAGTAGCCCTGGCATCATGGGGATTGAGGAAGACTTCTTGATCAAAAAGGGGAAGAGAAATTAAGAAAATAAAGTTTCAGTGGCTGAGAAATTTAAAATAAATTTAAGAGGTCATTCTGGAGATTATTCTTATGCAGTATATAGATATGCCCTTTCAGTTTTGGGTATATTGGTGTAGTTAGAGGGAAATACCTGAGGCTGTTGAAATGTAATCCAATATCCTTGATTCTTGAAGATGATTGAATAATTATAGAGCTTTTAAGGTTTGACTATGTGATGGTGTAAACCTTGTGACTGACACACCCTTGATCCAATGTATTGACAAATTAATAAGAAAAAAAAGATAAAACGTAAATAACTAATAGGGGGGTATGGCGGATATGGGATGCTTGGGTGTTCTTTTTGATTTTTATTTTTACTTTTTCTGGAGTAATTACAATGTTGAAAAATCAGTTGTGATGATGAATATGTATGATGATACTGTATAAACCACTTTGTATGACTCTATGGTATGTGAATATATGACGTATCTCTATAAAATAGCATTGAATAGCTTTACTTACCTATAATATTAATATCCTCACCATGCTGGATTTTACATTACTTTAAACTATTTTAAAAATATTCAGAGCTACATGCTGTAAATCAAAAAGACAAGTTCAAATCATGATATTCACAAATTTTCTGAATAGAACTGTCATAAAAAAATAAAGTGCTTATATTGAGGAAAGTGCGCTTCACTTGCCGTGTAGGTTCTGGAATTCATAAATTTCAAAGAAATGATTTTATAACATCTATGATGGCACACCCTTTCTTAATTTTCTTAGCCAATTATTTAAAAGACTGTGCTTCCAGTAGCCATGTTTCTTGATGATGATTGAACAATGATATAGCTTTCACAATGAGACTCTGTGAATGTGAAAACCTTGTGTCTGATGCTCCTTTTAGCTACTATATCAGCAGAAGAGTAGAACATATGGAATAAAAATAAATAATAGGGGGAACAAATGTTAAAATAAATTTAGTTTGAAATGCTAGTGGTAAATGAAAGCGAAGGGTAAGGGGTATGGTATGTATAATCTTTTTTTTCTCTGTTATCGTTTTATTTCTTTTTCTGTTGTCTTTTTATTTCTTTTTCTAAATTGATGCAAATGTTCTAAGAAATGATGAATACACAACTATGTGATGATATTAAGAATTACGGATTGTATATGTAGAATGGAATGATCTCTTAATGTTTTGTTTGTTAATTTTTTTAATTAATAAAAAAAGTTAAAAAAAAAGACTGTGCTATGATCACAAAACACTACATAATCTTGCCTCCAAACATTCACGTTGTAAGCATTAATAACATAAGTTTATGAAGAATACTTTCTAGAAAATGACATACACAGACACATATTTTGTATATATATCAAACACAGGAAAACATAAAGTAAAAAGAGAGAGTTATGATTTGGTAGGAACAATGAGAATTTTGGGACCCTCAATCACTAATATTAATTTGAGCATCCAAGAGAGTCTTTCTTGATGATGCTATTTCAGAATTCTGACATCTGCCTACTCTTATAGCTGGACTGGAATTCCACTGTAAATCTGTCACCATTATCTAGCATGCAATGTGGGGACATTTGAGCTAGGAAGCTAATATACTCTGTTTTAAATGCTGCTTTGTACAGTATTATTAGCTCACCTACGTAGAATGTGAGAAGGAAAAAATGTTTTTAATGACCTTTACTGTAGTGGGCATAAATTTCCAGCAATCTTGGTCTCCTCTTTCCTCTTTTCTGGCCATTACTCTTGAGATACACCAGAATAATCAGATTCCTTATATATAAGAGAAAATTTTCTAATTTATTCAACACCTCCATGCAAAATTATTAATGATTCTTCTTTTCTGTTTTTCGCCTCGTCCTCCTCTTTTTCCCTTTACATATTTGCTTTCACATTTATGTAGCATTTTATAAGAAAAGCAGAAAATCACTATTAATCAATGATGGGTAGCATATCAAATAGAAGCTTTCTTATGTGGTAAAACAGTAGCACAACAAACAAACAAACAAACAAACAAACATGAAGTTAGACAACATTTCTACAGTAATAGTTTATTATGTAAAAACTCAAGCTTTATTCTGTCCCAAAGTACTATGTTACTTCAAATATTCAACAGGAACCAGGGCACCACTTTGATTTTGGAATTATTACAAAGTTTTCCATTGAATCTCAAAGACCACAGGGAAGTAGGGAGGGAATGGAGAAGAGTTCCCTGAAGCATAAGGGAAAGAAGGATAGGTAGTGATCAACGCTTCCATGACCAACATAGAATTACTTTAAAAACCATTGGTTAAAATAATGAATTATAAAGTCATAAATGAGATATTTTGAGTAACTCAACCAAGCAATGTATTTAAAGTTACTAAAAGCATTCCTGTCTATGCAGAAAAAGAAATCTGATAATTTTTTTGGAACGAATTAGATAAAAAATAAAATTATTGATTTAATTATATTTATGAATTATACAAGATTAAAGAGGCTGCTTTTTTCTTCTTAAATAATTAATAATGCAGAACTCTTTGGGATTTTTAAGTATTAATAAATGCAATGTAGGGCGGACCACAGTGGCTCAGCAGGCTGAGTTCTCACCTGCCATACTGGAGACCTGGGTTCGATTCCCTGTGCTTGCCCATGCAAAAAATAAATAAAATAAATTAAAAAAATAATAATAATAAATAAATGTAGTGTAGCAATCAGGAATCTCGATAGAGGTTAAACACTATTAAAAACTATCACTAAGTTCACAAAAACTTGTAGTACTTGCTATGAAGGCCAAACAAAATTTACAAATAGAAAAGTCCAATATGGGCAGCAACAGGTAAAATGATTTTCATGTAAGGGATGGGATCTAACTTGTGCCTGGTGGAGTGGAAGGAACTTGTAAATATGAAGATTAAATGGTAGGAAATAAATCAGTGTTGAAGTGAAATACAAAGTTCATGCTAGTGGTAGTGGCCTACTTAGCATGCTGAGGGCAAACAAAAGCAGCAGAAGATACCTAACATCTAGTCATATTAAAAATAAGAATATGTTTTAGCAGTACAAAATTAAGGAAGACATTTCAAGTCAAATATCAAATTTCATGCTTTATAGCATCACACTAACCAAATGCAAGTTTTAAATTCTAATTGGCAGGGGAAAGCAGGATGGAAGAGTCTGGAAGTAGGGAGGATATCTTAGAGCAGATATGGAGGCAATTTAGGCATGAAATGTTAGAAGCCTGAACTAGTGTCCCTGAAGTGTAAATGAAAAAAGGAAAGCAAATTCAAGTGTCATATTTAAATATAATAGGATATAATTTGATAATATGTTCTCCAAATTTCTATATAAGGGACCAAAAAATGTAGTACGATGATAGAAATAGTTCAAGTTTCTCTGGCACTTACCTGTTGAGTGGCTTGAATGGTAAAGAGAAATAACTAAGCTGCAGTTTTGTCCAATATAAAATGTAGATGACATAAGACAGGAATGGCAATAGCCATTGAAATTATTATAGAGAATAATAACTACAGTATTCATCATGGCACCTGGGTACTGGATGCATTTAATAAATGAAATTATCATTATGGTCATTAGGAAAGAACATAAAAGATATCTCTAAGATTCACTGTATGACTTAGAATACCAGATTAAAATTTGCAGAACTTCAGGGGAGATCCAGTTTAGAGCTAGTTTAGGAGGAGGAAATGATAGTAAAATATACTATGGTAAAGATAATAAAATATTTAGTTTGAGATGATATTCTCCACCTAAGTGGAGCTATATTGAAGCTGATAGCAGCACACAGTTCCTACTAAGCAATAGCTATGTTTCTTTGAATTTACTCTTCTCAAATGTCCTTATTCTATTTTGTATTATCTTGTTTTATTTTTCCCAGTTATAGTAGTCTGGTACAACACAACCAATTTAAATCCAAGACTACTGATAAAATAATTGATGTAATACATGTGGGACTCTGACCAAATTTCCTCACTCTGCTTGCCCACAGAGATTATATTCATAAGCACTTCCTCAGTCATTATACAAATTACTAGTCAGAAGTAAACTTTCATATAAACATAGATTGAAGGCAGGTGCTGTTTTGATTATTTGCATCTGAACATTCTAATGAAGCCATGAGAAATGAATAGATGGTAATTTATTGAAGGAAATGAAAGGGAGTTTTTAGCTGAGACCTCAGGGTGAGAGGAATACTTTATGAAATCACCAAGTATGAAATTTAAATTTTCCTGCTGAGTTAAATATGCCTCGGCAATGTCAATGAACTTGGAGAAAAAATGGCAAATTACTATTATATGCTCAAGTTTCCAAAAGTTATACTGTTAGCTATTGTAAATATTGGAAGACACCACTGAGAGAAATGTTTTATATTTATCCCAATTTTTGTGAAAATATTTTTGTTTTCTACATTGCTTTAACTACACCTGAGTTTGGAAATTATATAACAAAGATTCATGAAAGTGTTTACCTCTCTTAGAAAAAAGAAAGTGCCCGTATATGGCAGAATTCTAACTTCAAATCTTATTATATTTTAAAATCTTGGTTATTATCTATAAAACCCAGGAACTCTCTTATCCCCATGTACCTACTACTGTGTATGTTTATTTTTTGGAAATGTTTCCAACCTTAATGCTGAACATGCAATTAAAATAAAAGTGAAAATAGTCCACTAGAAGTGGAAATAATCCATTTATGGGAGAAAGTACTTTTATCTAGTGAAAGTAAAACTACCAAAGGCTCTTAAAAAAGTTGATAAGTGACACGTAAAATAAAACAACAGGTAAACAAAATGCTCTCCTTTTTAATTATCGCACTGAAGGAAATGTGTTCATTTAAAATTCTGAAGTCCATTGAAATCATTTCAATTTTAAACATACATGTACTTATCAGCATGATTTTAAAATAAAGGCCCTGCCCCAATCAAAATAGCAGAGTAAGATATCTCAAGACTCTATCCCTCCACAGAAACTTTAAACAAACAGTAAGAACCAGCAGAAATGTCTTTCTCAAAGCTCCCCAAAACAGTTAAAGAATGGCAGGAGCAGAAAAGGCAACAGAAAAAGGCTATTTTAAAGCAGTAGAATCTCAAGGCACACTAAACAGCCTTTCCCCCAACCTTACCAGCTCAGAGCAGATCTGGCCCATACTTTCAGTGAATGTCCTTGGTCCTGATTCCAGAGGGAGCAGAGAAACTTTTATGTACATACTGTAAGCATCTTTGTCTGGTCCAATATCTCTGCTGGTGCTCTGCATATAGAAGACAGCTCACCAAGCTTTCCTACAGAACACTGTGGGAAAAAAGTTACGTTTTGCTACTTGAGGCAAGGAATTATTGGCAAAGGATATACAGTGCAGCTCAGGGACCATAAAGGAATTAGTTTTTAGGGAAAAGGGAACATTAGGAAGGAATTCCCAGGGCCATGCGTATAGGTCTAAGACAAAATGCACATGCAAAAAAGATTAGGGAAGTCCCTAAGCTTTTGCTAAGATCTGTTCTTCAAACTCATTGTGTGGATATAGCCTAAATGAGAGCACTTGTACAGGTCAATCTGAAAAGACTTGGAAATGTATTTCCTTTCTTTTTGTTTGTTTGTTTGTTTGCTGTTATTTCCCAGCATTCAAGGAAAGTTCTGCTGAAATACTAGCTGGATACCTTCTTAAGGAACATATGCATCAGTATCTAAATACTAGCAATAACAGTAAAATACTAAAATGTCTAGGTTTCAACAACAGTCTGAAGAACATACAAAGTAACAGGAAGTGATGGCTCAGGAAAAGAGAAGATTAAAAAATCAGAAGTCATCAATGACTTCTCAGACTTAGAACATGCCAGACAAAGACTTCTAAAAATTGGTCTCAAGTATGCTCAAAGAGATAAAGGAATACATGGGCAAAGAAGTAAAAGAAATCAGGAAAGCAATAGATGAACACAAAGAGAATATCAATAGGGTAATGGAAATTATGAAAAGAAAAGAAACAGAGCTGAAGGCCACAGTAATAGAAATTAAAAATTCCCTAGAGAGGTTCAACAACTGATGGGCCCTGGGAGAAGAAAGAATCAGAGAAACTACAGAGAAGACAACTGAAATCATTTAGTCTGAAGAGCAGAAAGTAGAATGATGACAAATGAACAGAGCCTGAGCAAACTGGAGGATATCCTCAGGTGTAACAGGCTACATATTGGGTGTCCAGGAGGAGAAAAAAGAGAAAAGATTAGAGATAATATTCAAAGAAATAATGGCTGATCACATCCCAAATGTAATGAAACACATGAATATACACATCGAAGACACTCAATGAATGTTAAATAAGATAAACCCAAATAGACCCATATCACAGCATATTATAATTAAACTGTTAATTCCACATTTAGAGAATTTGGAAAGTCACAAATGAGAAATAATGTGCCACATACAAAGGAGCCTCAGTACAATTGAGGATTTCTCATCAAATTCCATGGAGGCAAGAAGGCATACATATTCAAAGTGTTGAAATCAAAAGATTGCCCCAAAATTTTCCCCCTAGTATTCTCTATATACAACAAAACTTTCTAAAATGATGCAGAGATTAAGACATTATGAGATAAGCAAAAGCTGAGGGTTTTTTTTTTTTTACCACTAGACCAGCCCTACAAGAAATGCTAAAAAGCATTCTGCAAGTTGAAAGGAAAGGACAATAAACAATAGATCAAAGCTGAATGAAAAAATAAACATCTCCAGTAAGGATAACAACACAGGAAAATATAAATGCCAATATGATTACATACTTGATTTGTAACTCCAGTTTTATTTCCTACTGCATCTGAAAGACCAATTCGTAAAATAAAATGATAAATCAGTGGTTTTGGACTCATAATGTACAAATATGTATTTTGTGATAAGAACTATGTGTCAGAAGGATAGATGGTTGAAATTAAGCTAGTATCAGAGCAAATAAGTTTGTAATAAATTTGTGATGTTAAATTTAAACTATAAAAAAAGTATTGGAGATTATGGCATCTCATGGAGGCAGAAATTAGAATACATATTGCCAGGGGCAGGGAGCAAGAGGGATAGAGTTTATGCATAATTAGTATAGGCCTTCAGTTTGGAGAGATGGGCAAGTTTTAGTAATGGAAAGTAGTGGGGGTACTACAATATTGTGAATGTAATTAATCCCATGAATGGTATACTGTAAGTATAGTTTGTGTGGGAAAGTTTACATTGTATATATGTTCCCACAATTTAAAAAATTAAGAAAGAAACTAACGAAACAATGTCAATTAAATGCAATACATGATCTTGGATGAGCTCTAAAAGAATGAGAGCAGTATAAAAAGAACCTTATAGGAACATATGAATTAATTGGAAAATAGGCTATAAATTTTATTACAATGTTAAATTTCTTGAACTTGATATCTCCAATTAAGGAAGTTACATAAGTGAATATCCTGTTCTTCGGAAACGAGCATGACAATACTTTGTGTTCAAAGAGCATATGGATACAGCCTACACTCAAGTGTTCTGAAAATGAATAGATAGGTAGGTAGATAGATAAATAGATAGGTAAAAAAAAAATAGGTAGAGAGATCGATAAAATGATACAGCAAATGTGACAAAACTTTAAAATTGGTGTATCTGGTTATTTGAGATTGGGAGGTAAATATTGGAGTTTTCTGAAAGGGGTTTGTATTTTTCTGTAACTTTTCTGCTAGTTTGACAGTATGTCAGAATAGAAAACACACCATAAAACAAAAGACAGATCTGCAATGTGATAATTCAAGATAATTGATAATTACTGATTATAGGAATAGCGGTAACTGTATTTTCATAAGAACAAATATTTAAAAATGTGATTATTTTAATACTACCATCATTTAATCCTGTCTCCTAAAGTAAAAAAAAAAAGAGTTTGGTAATTTATTGTTCCTTCTTTCTGATTTCCATGCCAAATCATTCACCAGTTGCAAGTAATAAAACCCAATAATGTCTCTTGATTTGGCTACTCTTTTGCATCACCAGTACCCTTATCTTAATATAGAAAATTATCTTCTCTCATTTGAACTCTTTCATGGGCCTTCTGACATGTAGAATTTTCACCAGAATTTTCTTTCATTGCTTCTTATAAATGCTTCCAGAAACATTTTCTTTTAAAAGGAAAGCAATACTTTTACCTATTAACTTTACCTCTTTTTCAATTACACAAATTATAGAGCATAAAACCCATTTTGAAAAACTTGGTTCTGCAATCTGGACCAATCTGCTTTTATAAGGTTCCTCTAGTTCATCAAATCCCATAAGCTCATCTATCTTCTTACAACAGCGAATGTCACATTATCTCACATGTTTTCATGAGTCATCATCTTTATACATTATTTTATTCTATCTGCCAGAAATGACTGTGTCCATTCTCTAATAATTTGATCAGCACAATTCTATAGAGCTTTCAAGACTCAGTTCATTTGTTACTTTCACAGTGAAACCTTCCCTAACACCCAGAAACACTTCTCAATCTTTTATATGTTCTTAACATTTAATTCTTCTCTGTGCAATACAACTTAACACACTGTGCATTCATTAATTAGTTAACACTTTCATGTTCTGAAATGAGCTGGAAGGCTGACTAGGTCCTTGATACACTGAGAAGTGAGAGTTTGGAAGACCACCATGGGAAATGTACAATCTCAGCTTCGCTACAGGACTCTTGAATCAGAGGCGGCTATTTTAACAAGTCCCTCGTATGACTAACATGCATGTTAAAGTCTGAAAAGCACTGCTATTGAATCTTTGTACCCTTTGGGTTAAACATGGGGTTCAATTAAAGCTTAATGAGAAAAGAAAAGTTTAAGTTTGAACTTATTACTATGAATTTTACTAATGATTATATGTTTTTAAATCTTTAAATTTAATTTTACATTTGATAATAGTAAGCCAGACAAAATGTGATCTTCTTTATTACTATTTTAAACTTAAAATTGGTGATCAGAAGACTATAAAATCATTAACATCCCATTTATAATGCTAATGTCACCAATTAGTTTGAAATTAGGTGAAATTAGGGCTCTTACTAAATGAATTATTAAATGCATAAGAAACATGTACATTTACTCTAATTCACATATTTGGAATATAATGTGTTTAAGAAAATTCCTATATGTGCAATTAAAGCATCTGATTTGATTTTTGGTTTGCACTGATTATCCTGTTAGAAGATAATTTACTTATTTAGTTCCTCTCGATTGATAAGGCTTAGGTCTAGTTTGGATTCCTGCTGCTCAAGGTACACAAGAGAGTCTGAAAATTCACCTAGAGCTGATTGAAGTTGTCAGTGCAAGATGATGCTTAAGTTGAGTTGCTAGAGACTAGTGGATTCTCCTCCATAATCCTCAGATTATAGGATTTCAGAAAACTTGTAGCTATTCTCCCCCGCCCCGAAAATGAAAAGGCTGGGTTTTCTGCTGTAAGATATCCAAATTGAGATTCAAATTCGACACCAGCTCATTTTGCTTGAAAATAACATTCCTGACCAATGATCACATTAGAAATTCATTTTACATAACTACTTTATAGGGCTGGAAAAAAATATGTCCATATATGGTAGCGGTTAAATATAAAAATAAAATTAAGAAAAATATTTCCCCATGCACTATGAAAACTATTATAGTGATGAAACCCATCTACTATCATGAAGAAAAAAAATGTTCTTGTGTGATTCCCAAACTGCATTTTGCGGACCTACAGTCACATGAGAGAGTTGTAGCCTATGAGGTTGACAGTTTCTACTAATTTCTGGTTTACAAGTTCCTCTTACCTAGAAAATATTATTCAACTGAGAAATATCAATTATAAAAACCAAAAGGTGTTGGTTCTTTAACTGCTTAACTATAGCTGCTACTTTTAAATGTGGTTCTCTCCAGTGATTAGCCTGCTTTAAAAGCTGGATTCTTAGCATTATGTACTGTTATTTGTTCTTAAGAGGATTAATGTCTCAATATACATTTTTCTGTGAGTGGGGGTTTGACTAGGAAATTTGTAAGTTGAAATTTTTCCCCTCTTGGAACCTGAACATGTTCTTGAGCAGAAACTTGTTGCTTGATTTTAGTTTTTTTTTTTTCCATATGATCTTTAGAGAAAAGATATGCAAAATATGAAATTTAAGTAGACATTTGACCCCATCCACATTTCTATCTTCTAAGATAATAAAAATATTAGATAATTAAAAGCTCTTGAATCAGTCTTATTGTGGATTGGCTAAAAGGCAGTGAATCTGCCAAAAAAGAAGTGGAACAACTGTGAAGATGTGAACACAACTGAGGACTCCATTTTTACATATTTCTAAAATATGGAAATTTATCAGACACTTATGGGCATGGAATGACAATGGAGTCAATTCAACCATAAGACAATGCTGAAACACCTTCATTATGACCTGTCCTTGGGCATAAGTTATGTCTTAATGAATGCATCTCTGGTCACAGACAGTGTAGATGATATAAAAGAAAATACAACATGTTTTCCATTATCAAATAATTATATAATTATATAATCAATAACTGACAAATTAAGAGATAAAATTTAATCATATATGGCAAATACTATATTGAATTTATTTTGTATGTAAAGATGAATATTTAAATAAATGAAAAACATAATTTGAATTTATTTTCTTCTCAAATTTTCTTTAACACTACAGTATTCTTACTTTATTATTTTCATACAAATTCAGGCAAATCAATGCTATCAAACATTCGGCTTCCTTCAGGCACACTATGGCCAAGTGACAGAATGGAAAAATACTTTCTAATTTTGTCTTTCTCTTTTGTTTGTCTGAATTTGACTACTACTCTGCAAATTTCTCCCCGAAAGATAAAACTGTTGGTATAGCATTTTTTCATAATATTGTTCTGAGACCCCCTTTAAATATCCACATTTGTTCAAACAAACACTCCTTACCCCAAATTGAGTTTAGTAACAGAGTGGAATAGTTTGGAGGTTGTGCTTCAGAAAGTCAACTCTAAGTCAGAAACAAGAATGTATGATTATTAATTGATACATTAATAAAAATATATTGTGCACCATATACCAGGCAGCATGCCAGGAGTGAAAATTTTCTTCTCCATTAACTCTAAAAAAGTATTATTTTATATATGCTCAGAGAGGTTTCAACACTAGACTAAAAACTTTCCAGAGGTCTGGAGAAGATGGCGGCTTAGTAAGACTCACGGAGCTTAGATTCTCCTCCAGAACAGCTACTAAGGGAGTAGAAACGATACAGAACAGCTCCCAAAGCCACGACAGAGATAAAAAAGACAGTGTACCCCATCCTGGAACGGCTGGCTGGCTGAGAGAACCCGCTCTGGTGAGATCACCGAGGGGCGCGGGCTTCACCGGGCGGGGCGGCAAGCGGCCAGAGTCAATCCCTTCCCCCTTACCGGGCTGACTGGGAGAATTGGAGAGGCGGTCCCCTCAAATCGCAGCGGCTGGCGCCCACACCACGCGCGGACCCCCGGACCAACTGAGAGAATTGGATCGGATATCCCCAGGCCGCGGAGAATGGAGACGGGTGGGGGAGGCCCCTTCCAAACCCGTGACTCCCCGGGAACGTGTACTCTCTCGGGCGGGCCGCTGCCGCTGGTGCCCTCCCGCCACGCTTGTCGCCCGGGCCGACTAGGAAATTCGGACGGGCGCTTTCCCGGACTGCGGCGGCCAACGACCCTCCCCGCGTTCGGACCCCGGGCCGGCTGGCACTCTTCCAAGCCGCTTCGGCTAGCGAACCTCCCGGGCGGTGAGAGTTTTCCAAAGTTAAAGGACCCACAGCACCTTTTACTGGTGGGACCTGCAGACAAACGTGTGCCATGAGCGCCACCTACTGGGCAGGTTAAGAAAAACAGAACCCAGAGATTTCACAGAAAAATCCTCCACACTTTTGGATCCAACACCCAGGGAAATCTGTCTAAATGTGCAGACGCCAGGAGAAGATAATGGATCACGCTTAAAAAATTGAAAATATGGCCCAGTCAAAGGAACAAACCAATAGTTCAAATGAGATACAGGAGCTGAGACAACTAATGCCGAATATACGAACAGAAATGGAAAACCCCTTCAAAAACGAAATCGATAAATTGAGGGAGGACATGAAGAAGACATGGGCTGAACAAAAAGAAGAAATAGAAAAACTGAAAAAACAAACCACAGAACTTATGGAAGTGAAGGAAAAAGTAGAAAAGAGGGAAAAAACATGGATACCTACAATGATAGATTCAAAGAGACAGAAGATAGAATTAGTGATTTGGAGGATGGAACATCTGAATTCCAAAAACACACAGAAACTATCAGGAAAAAATGGAAAAATTTGAACAGGGTATCAGGGACTACAAGGACAATATGAAGCGCACAAATATACGTGTTGTGGGTGTCCCAGAAGGAGAAGAGAAGGGAAAAGGAGGAGAAAAACTAATGGAAGAAAGTATCACTGAAAATTTCCCAACTCTTATGAAAGACCTAAAATTACAGATCCAAGAAGTGCAGCGCACCCTAAAGAGATTAGACCCAAATAGGCATTCTCCAAGACACTTACTAGTTAGAATGTCAGAGGTCAAAGAGAAAATGCGGATCTTGAAAGCAGCAAGAGAAAAACAATCCATCACATACAAGGGAAACCCAATAAGACTATGTACAGATTTCTCAGCAGAAATCATGGAGGCTAGAAGACAGTGGGATGATATATTTAAATTACTAAAAGAGAAAAACTGCCAACTAAGACTCCTATATCCAGCAAAATTGTCCTTCAAAAATGAGGGAGAAATTAAAACATTCTCAGACAAAAAGTCACTGAGAGAATTTGTGACCAAGAGACCAGCTCTGCAAGAAATACTAAAGGGAGCACTAGAGTCAGAAATGAAAAGACAGAAGAGAGAGGTATGGAGAAGCATGTAGAAAGAAGGAAAGTCAGATATGATACATATAATACAAAAGGCAAAATGGTAGAGGAAAATATTATCCAAACAGTAATAACACTAAATGTTAATGGACTGAATTCCCCAATCAAAAGACATAGACTGGCAGAATGGATTAAAAAACAGGATCCTTGTATATGCTGTCTACAGGAAACACATCTTAGACCCAAAGATAAACATAGGTTGAAAGTGAAAGGTTGGGAAAAGATATTTCATGCAAATAACAACCAGAAAATAGCAGGAGTGGCTATACTAATATCCAACAAGTTAGACTTCAAATGTAAAACAGTTAAAAGAGACAAAGAAGGACACTATATACTAATAAAAGGAACAATTAAACAACAAGACATAACAATCATAAATATTTACGCACTGAACCAGAAGGCCCCAAAATACATGAGGAATACACTGCAATCACTGAAAAGGGAAATAGACACAAATACCATAATAGTTGGAGACTTCAATTCCCCACTCTCATCAATGGACAGAACATCTAGACAGAGGATCAATAAAGAAATAGAGAATCTGAATATTACTATAAATGAGCTAGACTTAACAGACATTTATAGGACATTACATCCCACAAAAGCAGGATACACCTTTTTCTCAAGTGCTCATGGATCATTCTCAAAGATAGACCATATGCTGGGTCACAAAGCAAGTCAGAACAAATTTAAAAAGATTGAAATCATACACAAAACTTTCTCGGATCATAAAGGAATGAATTTGGAAATCAATAATAGGCAGAGTGCCAGAAAATTCACAAATACATGGAGGCTCAACAACACACTCTTAAACAACGAGTGGGTCAAAGAAGAAACTGCAAGAGAAATTAGTAAATACCTCGAGGAGAATGAAAATGAAAACACAACATATCAAAACTTATGGGATGCAGCAAAGGCAGTGCTAAGAGGGAAATTTATTGCCCTAAATGCCTATATCAGAAAAGAAGAAAAGGTAAAAATGCAGGAATTAACTGTTCACTTGGAAGAATTGGAGAAAGAACAGCAAACTAATCCCAAAGCAAGCAAAAGGAAAGAAATGACACAGATCAGAGCAGAAATAAATGAAATTGAAAACATGAAAACAATAGAGAAAATCAATAAGACCAGAAGTTGGTTCTATGAGAAAATCAATAAGATTGATGGGCCCTTAGCGAGATTGACAAAAAGAAGAAGAGAGAGGATGCAAATAAATAAGATCAGAAATGGAAGGGGAGACATAACTACTGACCTCACAGAAATAAAGGAGGTAATAACAGGATACTATGAACAATTTTACGCTAATAAATACAACAATTTAGATGAAATGGACAGGTTCCTGGAAAGACATGAACAACCAACTTTGACTCAAGAAGACATAGATGACCTCAACAAACCAATCACAAGTAAAGAAATTGAATTAGTCATTCAAAAGTGTCCTAAAAAGAAAAGTCCAGGACCAGATGGCTTCACATGTGAATTCTACCAAACATTCCAGAAAGAATTAGTACCAACTCTCCTCAAACTCTTCAAAAAAATTGAAGTGGAGGAAAAACTACCTAATTCATTCTATGAAGCCAACATCACCCTCATACCAAAATCAGGCAAAGATATTACAAAAAAAGAAAACTACAGGCCAATCTCTCTAATGAATATAGATGCAAAAATCCTCAATAAAATTCTAGCAAATCGTATCCAACAACACATTAAAAGAATTATACATCATGACCAAGTAGGATTCATCCCAGGTATGCAAGGATGGTTCAACATAAGAAAATCAATTAATGTAATACACCATATCAACAAATCAGAGCAGAAAAATCACATGATCATCTCAATTGATGCAGAGAAGGCATTTGACAAGATTCAACATCCTTTCCTGCTGAAAACACTTCAAAAGATAGGAATACAAGGGAACTTCCTTAAAATGATAGTGGGAATATATGAAAAACCCATAGCTAATATCATCCTCAATGGGGAAAAATTGAAAACTTTCCCCCTAAGATCAGGAACAAGACAAGGATGTCCACTATCACCACTATTATTCAACATCATGTTGGAGGTTCTAGCCAGAGCAATTAGACAAGAAAAAGAAATACAAGGCATCAAAATTGGAAAGGAAGAAGTAAAACTATCACTGTTTGCAGACGATATGATACTATACGTCGAAAACCCGGAAAAATCCACAACAAAACTACTAGAGCTAATAAATGAGTACAGCAAAGTAGCAGGTTACAAGATCAACATTCAAAAATCTGTAGCATTTCTATACACTAGTAATGAACAAGCGGAGGGGGAAATCAAGAAACGAATCCCATTTACAATTGCAACTAAAAGAATAAAATACCTAGGAATAAATTTACCTAAAGAGACAAAAAATCTATATAAAGAAAACTACAAAAAACTGTTAAAAGAAATCACAGAAGACCTAAATAGATGGAAGGGCATATCGTGTTCATGGATTGGAAGACTAAATATAGTTAAGATGTCAATCCTACCTAAATTGATTTACAGATTCAATGCAATACCAATCAAAATCCCAACAACTTATTTTTCAGAAATAGAAAAACCAATAAGCAAATTTATCTGGAAGGGCAGGGTGCCCCGAATTGCTAAAAACATCTTGAGGAAAAAAAACGAAGCTGGAGGTCTTGCACTGCCTGACTTTAAGGTATATTATGAAGCCACAGTGGTCAAAACAGCGTGGTATTGGCATAAAGATAGATATATCAACCAATGGAATCGAATAGAGTGCTCAGATATAGACCCTCTCATCTATGGACATTTGATCTTTGATAAGGTAGTCAAGCCAACTCACCTGGGACAGAACAGTCTCTTCAATAAATGGTGCCTAGAGAACTGGATATCCATATGCAAAAGAATGAAAGAAGACCCATGTCTCACACCCTATACAAAAGTTAACTCAAAATGGATTAAAGATCTAAACATTAGGTCTAAGACCATAAAACAGTTAGAGGAAAATGTAGGGAGATATCTTATGAATTTTACAACTGAAGGCGGTTTTATGGACCTTAAACCTAAAGCAAGAACACTGAAGAAGAAAATAAATAAATGGGAGCTCCTCAAAATTAAACACTTTTGTGCATCAAAGAATTTCATCAAGAAAGTAAAAAGACAGCCTACACAATGGGAGACAATATTGGAAATGACATATCAGATAAAGGTCTAGTATCCAGAATTTATAAAGAGACTGTCCAACTCAACAACAAAAAGACAGCCAACCCAATTACAAAATGGGAAAAAGACTTGAACAGACACCTATCAGAAGAGGAAATACAAATGGCCAAAAGGCACATGAAGAGATGCTCAATGTCCCTGGCCATTAGAGAAATGCAAATCAAAACCACAATGAGATATCATCTCACACCCACCAGAATGGCCATTATCAACAAAACAGAAAATGACAAGTGCTGGAGAGGATGCGGTGAAAGAGGCACACTTATCCACTGTTGGCGGGAATGTCAAATGGTGCAACCACTGTGAAAGGCAGTTTGGCGGTTCCTTAAAAGCTGAATATAGAATTGCCATACGACCCAGCAATACCATTGCTGGGTATATACTCAAAGGACTTAAGGGCAAAGACACAAACGGACATTTGCACACCAATGTTTACAGCAGCATTACTTACAATTGCAAAGAGATGGAAACAGCCAAAATGTCCATCAACAGACGAGTGGCTAAACAAACTGTGGTATATACATACAATGGAATATTATGCAGCTTTAAGGCAGGATAAACTTATGAAGCATGTAATAACATGGATGGACCTAGAGAACATTATGCTGAGTGAGTCTAGCCAAAAACTAAGGGACAAATACTGTATGGTCCCACTGATGTGAACGGACATTCGAGAATAAATTTGGAATATGTCCTTGGTAACAGAGTCCAGCAGGAGGTAGAAACAGGGTAAGATGATGGGCAATTGGAGCTGAAGGGATACAGACTGTGCAACAGGACTAGATACAAAAACTCAAAAATGGACAGCACAATAATACCTAATTGTAAAGTAATCATGTTAAAACACTGAATGTAGCTGCATCTGAGCTATAGGTTTTTGTTTTGTTTTGTTTTGTTTTTACTATTATTACTTTTATTTTTTTCTCTATATTAACATTCTATATCTTTTTCGGTTGTGTTGCTAGTTCTTCTAAACCGATGCAAATGTACTAAGAAACAATGATCATGCATCTATGTGATGATGTTAAGAATTACTGATTGCATATGTAGAATGGTATGATATCTAAATGTTGGATTAATTTCTTTTTTTCCGTTAATTAAAAAAAAAAATAGAAGGGGTAATTGGAGCTGAAGGGATACAGACTGTGCAACAGGACTGGATATAAAAACTCAGAAATGGACAGCACAATACTACCTAATTGTAATGCAATTATGTTAAAACGTTGAATGAAGCTGCACGTGAGGTATAGGTTTTTTTTTCTCTCTATTATCGTTTTAATTCTTATTCTGTTGTCTTTTTATTTCTTTTTCTAAATCGATGCAAATGTACTAAGAAATGATGAATATGCAACTATGTGATGATATTAAAAATTACTGATTGTACATGTAGAATGGAATGATTTCTAAATGTTTTGTTAATTTTTTTTAATTAATAAAAAAAAAACTTTCCACAGTGAAGTTGAGGTTGTACTGTTGTATAACTGAATATTTCTACTGTAGATGAAAAAATTTTTTGATTTACTGAATATAGTTAAGGGAGATAAAAAATTAAAGCTTATTTTTGCCCCCTAAGAGGCTGGGTCTGGTCTATCACTTCAGCACTTGACATATAAAGGAAGATCACTATGTAACTATTGGAAGCTTGCATTTTCTCATCCCATGAATAGAAAAGACTGCTTTAAGTTCTAGAAATAATTTAGACACTAGATAAAAGAATGATGGATTGATAGCTGAATGGGACCATTATGTAACATCATAGGGAAATCGGAAATACAAGTGAAATAAAAAATAAAGAAAATTACACCTTGCAATAAAGAAAATTTTATAATTTCAACCTTTCCTTACATTGATTAAAATTTCAAATGAAAAATAAGAATTATTAGCATTTACTAACTAGGAATCATGCATGAGGTTATTTAAATATGTTGAGCCACTTATCTATAAGCCTGTGAAGTAATTGCACTATTTTCCAAAACGAAGTACTCTCTTGTTTCCTTGTTTTATCTAATCTACTCTATTCTACTGACCTAACTCCTTACTCTAAATATATCCCTTTGAATTAAAAAAATAAAAACACTTTACTGGCTGACTTTGAATACTTGGGATAATTTGAAAACAAAACATCTCTTAATTTGAGTAGAAAATAAATACAGAAATGCTAATATTAAGAAAAATCTAAATGTGTTGGGAATCTCTTCCCAAACACATTAGGATAAATCAGTTCTTATCTTGTATCTATATATGTATATAAGCAAAGTATTTGCAAGTATAGCTATTGATACTGTGAGAAGTATCAATAAAACTTTTTGAAGTATCAATACATCAAGAGCCATGCGTTTCAAAATCTTCAAAGAAGTTCAAGGACAATAGTCATTCAATAAACAGAATGTTTTTAACAATACACAGTATCAAGCATCAGAATGTTATTTACCATCCAGCCAGGTGTTTTATTATAATGTAGAAATAGAATTATGAGCTGAAACAAAATATTTAAAATAATTTCTATCAATACACCAGGAAAACTAGGCAAAGATTTTTAACCATGTTTCAGTGACATGAAATCATCAAAATTGATAACAATAAAATAGAAGCAATGAAGGACACATTTTAATTTTCTAAAATCTGGTTCAGAAATTTATTTAATTTTTTTTCAAATAAATAGCCATATGTCCCATGTCTGACACTGATTGTAGATGCATATTATAAAGAACATATGTCTTAATCATTTTGTAATTCAAAAATGTAATACTTCTTCCATTATGTAAATAAGTAAATGGCATTAGAATATAATCAAATTTCTTCAAGGTTGAAGGATATAAAGTTTGGCACTTCTATTCCATAATTATCTTAAAGTTATATTTCCACAGCTCTTTACAAAGCTTAAATATGTTGAAGTTATGACTTTGTTCATTATTTATTCTGGACAGATCCAAATTAAAAGATAAGGTCTTCCTTTGGGACCTCATAAAATTCTTCACCAAATAGCTACATGGAAATATTGAAGTTTATTTTAACTCACAGATATTCTGTGTGCTCAAGGCATGATTAAAGCATTCAAAAGAAGGGTAAAATTAGGTCTATTTAAAGATTTTGTATTTAAATGGTCTATGTAGAAAACAGGAGTATGATAAAGTCTGTAAGATTATTCATCCAAAGAAGATTAATAGTGGATTTTTATAAAGTTTTAGTAGCATCTACAATTAAGTGCAATTTGATTTAGGCTAACAGGAAAAAATAATCACAAATAAAAGTATTTTCAGGCATTTTCCAACAGCTTAGTTGACAATGTCAGAGCAGTTAATTATATAAGCCATTATAATGTTTTGTAATAATAATGCATGATAAAAATTTTAGAGGAGTTTTTACTCTAAATTTTTCAAAAATATCTGGTTAATTCTATTAATACCCCAGTATTATTGGTGAGATTTAGTCCAATATTTGTCCGTGTTTATTTTCCTAATAAAAGTAGAGAGCTGCAATAGTCTTTTTAAATCTCTTACCCACATATATTATGGGCCTGAGCATAGAAACATACGTTATGAAAAAAGGATGTTAAACAGCTCAGTTCAGCTGAGTAATAATCAATGATGTTTACACACCATTTTGAAACTTCTCTTGTGTTATACACTATGGAGCTTGTGCATAACGGAAGACATGTAAATGGTGAGGAATGACATTATTACACTTATCAGGGCCACATGAGTTAAAAAACAGAAAATAGGAACTCAAAAGCCATATTTCAGAGATTTCCTTGAGTTGAAAATATAACCCCAATTTACTTCTCATAACCACATTTATTTCAATAACCAGTCCCTTACAACACCTGACAAACAAAATAAAAAAAACAAAAGCCAACACCAGCAACATGGAGAACACAGCAAAAAATCATATTTAATATGAGAAAAGAGCTAGTAATTTCCATGCCATATAAATTAGCATAGCAGAAACAGTTCTAGGTAACTATAAACTAGATATTTATGACATTGAACCAAGAAAAGAAGAGCTGAATGGTAAAAGAATTTTCAGTGGGAAGTTCTGCAACTGAAACCAAAGGAATGAAGATTTTGGAATTCAAAAATGCAAAATAACAACAACACAAAAAAACAGTGTCTCAATTTCCATGGGGCTGAAACAAATACCATACAAGGTGTTGGCTTAGCAACAGGAATTTATTGGCTCATGGTTTCTGAGAGCAGAAGGCATGCTTCCTCCCAGGGTTGGTAGCATCTTGTTGTTCAATGGCCCTTGGTTTCTTAGCTTTCCCATCACAGGGCAATGTCTTCTCCTTTCATTTCCAGGTCCCCATTGACTTCCAGCTTCTGCCTTTTCCCAGCAGCTTTCTCTCTATAATGCCTCCTATTTTAGGACTGAGTCTCTCTGATTGTGGACCCCATCATAACTAAAAATAACACCTAGGATTAAGATTAAGAACATGCTTTTTTTTTTCCTTCCCCTAAACTACATAACTCAATCTACCATACAATTAAGGGGATAATACACTGAAACACAAACAAATGTGCTCAAAGTACTATGTATATTTTCATATATTTACAGACTTCATATAAAGTAAAATTCTGAACTCCAACTGCATGTACTGACACATGGTTAATTAAAGTGCAATGCACAAAAGTAGGATTAAAAACTATATTCCTAGTTTAAAACTGGCACTACTGTGGTTTTTAAAGAGATTCAAGATAATGAGATGATGCTTCCTTTGGTATTTTTGAGATCGGATTCTTTTATAATCATTAAAAACAAACACACATGCAGATAGACACATACACAAACACAGAACCAATGAACAAAAACATTATTAAGCTAGAATTTATAAATCAATTTAGGAAATGATAAAACCATTAAAGTCGTGACTAAAACACGCATGGGAAAATTGTAGATAGGCGGTCTTTTGTTACATTTCCAGAGGATTCTTAATACAGCAGTTGGCTAAATCATGATGTGAGTTGAAAAACTGTTACAGAGCAGATGAGGACTTGACTCAAAATCTCTAAAGCTCATACGGGAGATAAAGCAAACTTAATAAAGAGAAAAGGGAAGAATATGCAAAGTTGGAATGCTTTCATCACATATTATCTCACTTCTTAACCTCACTGAGGGTAAATTCATAAATTTCTCTACTTGAATTTTCAGATCAAAGTAGAGAGAAAACTGCAAATGCTTAATTAGCTTATCATCCTCATCTGGTAGGGATTAGTGTCACTGTTTTGTCCAATTTTACCAAATAGTTCAGTAATCAAATGTGTTTTCATTTCATTTAATGCCCTAATTGAATGATTCTGAGATTCTAGTCTATGAATTACACTGCCTGCATGTTATATCCTGCAAAACCTTTCTGCATAAATTGTCACTTACTCCTAGAAATAGTCCAGGTATCCCAGGGTATAGTCTAGACGAATGTCATGCCTGAATATCTTGTTTCATTAAGCAAAAACTGGAGAGGCTGATTATTGAGCTAAGTAGTCTCATCCTTGATTAGTATTGCTACTTTATGGAGTTCATTTGACTGCATCATTTGCCTGACAGGTCCTGATTCCCATTTCACCAAGTGTTTCCACAACTTAATGACATTGGCACCAGAATTATGGTATCCAGAAGGCTAAGGCAAGGCTCTTCCCTTGTAGGAAGTGTTGTAACAGCTGAGACTTGCAATCATCTCGATTGGGTCCTGGGTCCTGCAGAGTACTGCAGAGAATGGAGCCTGACATACCATTGCTGAGAGCCCTGTGAAGGCTCTACCGTTAGAGATCATGTGGAAACCAAAGACTGTCATTACATCAGGTTTGTTAGTAATTCCTGATGACATCATTGTGGTGAAAGGACTTAAGGCAGGCTAATAGAAGGTTTTTTTCAGAAATCCCCCAGCATTATGCTTATCTGCAAGCAATTTATCTCCCTTTCATCTCCTCTGTAATACAGTCCTACTAATTGGAGACCTTTTTGTTACTTTGATTACCCCAAACTTACCACGCTGGGCGTCATGTGTTGTTCAAGGAAACTTTGACACAGTAGGACCAAAATGCCTTCCTAGATATTAGCTTTCTCCTGTCCAAGAGAGAGTTAACTGGAGCATCTGAAAAAGAAACTTGAGATCTACCGTGGAGCTATTTGGCTTCAACAGTGGCAGCTTTCTCTTCCCCCAAGCTTGTCATACCCTACACAGACTTTACAATGCCACTCAGAGGTTCTGCCTGAGAGGGTTTTCTGATTGGTTGACTTATACAATAATTAATGTCTTTTAACACTCCCAGTTCTTTGTATACCTCGTCGGGTTATTATTTCTTTTGTAAAAACCAGGCCTTCACCTGGCTTCCTTCACCAGTATTATATGCACATATGGGACATTGCTAAGAGACTTCCCAATACAGCCTCTCACATCGAACATATCATACCACACCTAGTAAAACAGAAATATTTTTAAATAATATTAATAGTACTAATAATACTTTTAAAGGCAGACTCTACTTACTCATCCCTTGGGGGAATTGACTGACTCTCGGCTCATGCATACACTTGGGACAACTCTTCATACTCCTGGTGTTGTTCAACTGAAAAAAAAAAAATAGCTGTCAAAACCTATCCTTGATCCTTGCTGAATCATTAATGACATTACTTCAGCTTTAGAGACTCAACAGACCAGCCTCTTTACTTGGCCCAAGAACTGTTAGATAACCATGCAGTCCTTGACTTCCTTCTGGCCAGCCGAGGAGCAGTCTGTGTGGGTAGCAACACTGTGTATTGTCCTGCATCAGTAAAACAGACAAAGTCAAACAGTCCATCACAAGTTTTATGCAAAAGTCTCTTAGCTCCCTAAAATAGACCCAAATGGGTTATAAGAAATTTTTTTTCTCCTGTCTTGGCAATGGTTAGGCTCATGGTGTGTTCAATCTTCCAGAGAAGTCTGGTCATCCTGTTTGGAATAATTTTGACCATGATCATGACCCACTGTGGTCACAGACTAATAATCCAGCTTTTAACCAAGCCCTTCAAATTCTACCTCATATGAGTACATGTTGGGGCAGCCTCCCTTTCTCATCTGGGTCCTGATAAATGAAGGGGTAGAAGTGAGGAGTCAGGCTCCAGGCAAAATCTTATGTGTGCTATTCAGGTCAGGCACAAACATAAAAGTAATTACAAAGGCAGGCCTCCTGGGATAAAACCCCTTCCTCATAGAGATTTAGTATATAGCCAATGTAGTGGATTCTCTGAAGGGATTTGCAGTCAAGAACTCAGGCATTGCTGGCTGGACAGGGTCTCACCATATCTGCATTTTTAACATGAGGCTTCTCAGGCACCTCTGCTGAGACCTCCCCTTTGGGAAGGAGGAGAAAGTGCCCTTGAATACACTTTCTCCACCATGATTCAGTATTCAATACTTTTTCCTTTATCGGCTGTCTTCTCTCTTCCCAGCCAAAAAATCCATACAAATGCAGGAACTTTTAGTTCAGGGCTCCCTTGACAGTGAGCTGTTCCCCGACATCTGCACTGATCTGACTCTCCTGGCAGCACTGTCCCAAGAAGAAAAAGTAAACAGGAGAAACAGCTGGCAATTTTTCCCCGGCTTACCCCCTTACGCCACCCCAGTAAGTTACTGAAGGCTTGACTTCTATTTTCACCTTGACTGAATTGTGTTAATCAATTTTCTTCAATACCTGACAGTTCATCTCAGTCCTCTCAGCTCAACTCTTGACAAAAGTCACGTGCAGTACTTTTTTCAATATTTTCTCCATGTTACTCTCTGTAACTGACATAGTTTCCTCTAACTTCACTAATTTATATTATTTGATTTCTACTAATTGGTATTGTAAAATTATATTATATCTTTAAAGATTTTATGTGTACATAGTTTACATATCTAAGTAGAATCACCAGTTTAAAATATCTATGAGTTTTCCATGGCTTCACCCTTCCTCATACACAGTTCCCTCTCAAGAGTAGACTTTTGTTTGATTCCTCTATTTAGTTTGATCATATTTCTAGATATGATACTGATGTTTCTTGATTATTTTATCTTTCAGTTTAGCCATACTCAATGGGTAAATGATTATCTAATATGTTTGACATCATGGGTATGAGTTTTACAGATTTGGCAGAGAAGTGGTATAAATTATTGCAACATAACTGAAATATAAGCAAGGAGAAAAATAAGATAATTATTAGCTCCCAATAAAACAAAGATAGTAATAGATGAAAAACACATTTATAATATAATAACATGGTTCGATTGCACTTTAACATATATTTGTACTTAGTATAAAATTACTACAGATTTTGGATTCTTCAATAACACAAATCATGTAAATGGTAACAGCTGGGATTATATGAGACAAATCTTGAATTACTTAGCAGGAAGTAAATTGAAAAGGGCTAAGCTTTTCTCCCAATTTATTTGTGTTGGTCTTAGTTAGGCGACTTGCCTTTTCTTGTGGAATGTTGATTGCAGTGGCACTGACTGTTGCTGAGTCTAGATCATAAGAGGCTTTGTGTATTTTGTCCCATTTATATTCCTACAATGTTGATGATAACAAGAAGTGCTGGGTAGTCTGTTGACTCAGTAGAATGAATGATATTAAAGCAGCCTACAACTTGGAGGGAAGCCCTGCCAAGTCCAAACGGGTTCAGGTGAATTTTAGCCAAAGTACAGATAGATGGATGAGAAAGAAATGTTCATGCTGTTGGCCCCTATGCTATGAGATGGTTTGTTACACAGCTTTGTTACAGTCATAACTAAGAAAGCAGCCTCCGTTCTACATGTTAGAAGTTCCTAAAAACATCTGATGATCATTTGCTCTTTGCTCTTAAGTGTTGACAATGAGCACCATTTAGGACCTAGATGTCTGTTTCTGTGGAAAGGGGGGAAGGGTCTGACTCACTGTGGCTCCACCATCCTATCATTAAGCTGTTAATGCTTTTTTTTTCATTCAGATACAAGATTTTCAAACATGTTTTTACTAGTCCTTTTTTTCTGAATGAGTCACTTTAACAGGGGCAGAAATTTTCCAATTTTCTGCTAGGAGGTAAAAAACTCATTGCTAGTGCCCAGGCAGCTGATATTTGAAAAGGGGCTAGAGACCTCATCTTCATGGTATTCACCGCCACTTAAACCTCATATTTTCATTAAGGCATTATTTCCCACCCTCAACTGTGTAAAAAGTTTAGAGTTGGAATCTTTCCAGTTTACTCTGTTTGGAAAGAAAATGTCCTTCTTGTGCCAAGTGAACAGTTGTTTTTGGAGTCAGGAGTAAAGGAGGGAATCTAGCATTTCACTGCTTTTTATTCCACCTTTATTAGTAACAATAACTTCGGCAAACACATATAGTAATAACTAGATGCCATATGCAATTCCAAGTATTTTACTCTTAATTTTCCCTACAACTCTTTGTAGGGAACTATTATTACACCCAGATTACAGATGTAGAAACTGTTTCAGAGAATGATCAAGTAATGTGATAAATGTAAAGTATTTGCGAAAGTCAAGAAGTCTGGCTCAAGAATCTTTTTACCACTATATTTAACTGCTGCTTATGTAGTTAAATATGCATTCTTATTTAGTCCATACTGAACCCCATTTTCAGATGTATGAGTGGCATGGAATCCTGAGATATAGCTCTGTGTGGTTTTTGTCTATTTCCTCATTCAGGTTTTTATATCACTTTTTCTACTCTCCCAAGGCAGTAACCAATCATTGATCTTCATTCTAGGTTCAGAAAAAAATGATACCATTACTTAATTTTTGTTCTTTGCTTTTGTCTACTTATGGTTTTTGCAAGAGTAAACTGATACATCTTTATTCTGAAAGCTTTAGCCAAATGTAATTACTAGAGAAACTTGTATCTTTCAAGCCAATATAATATATTACCTTTTTGTAGTCCCACCTAACAGAACAACAAAAGTGATCAATTTTGGTAACAGAATAATTCAGAAAAGTGTTACCAAGCTTTGTGAGATAGAGGATCTTGGAATGCGATAAAGTAGATAATGAGTAGTTAGTTAAGCAAGTCACCCATTTTTAACAATTTTTTCTCTGCATCATGTTTCCAAAATATGTGGGGCATTCCAAGAACTAGAGACTTTCTTCTTTTCTCATAGAGCTTCTGACTTGTGCTGCCTATTGTCTTGTCTAGCACTGCAGCGTAGGTGGCCAGCCTGCTTTGCATTTTTATTTGATAGCATGTCTCAGTGATAAAGTCAGCTTTAACTGGTTGCATCACACAGCTTACCCTTCATGGCTGCATGATTCAGAGGTTTGTCTTGCTTTAGCAGAACCCGTCAGGTCTGGTGATTCTAATGTACAAAGCTGCAAAGACAGCAGATAATTAATGTTATTGATGATGTTCATTTATACTGCATCTTTCCACCAAATGTCTTGTTAAAGTAGAACAAACCTTGCCATAAGACCTCTTCAGAAATATCCAATAGTATTCTTTTTCACTGTTCCCTATCACTTGTTAGTGTCCCTAGAGAATTTTTTTCTCTCTCTCTTACACAGATCCTTAAGGTCATGTAGACATTCCTTTGATTCACACGGAGAAAGGGTGATGAATATTTGCAAGGCAAGCTTTCATGTTCCTGACGGTTAATTTTTTTTTTAATTGGTTAATTTACAGGGCTTATAGTATAGGCCTTTCAAGAACGAATCAAATTGATTAAAGATGAAGAAAACATTTTGGATGGTATTTCGTATCAATTAGCTATTGCTGAATAGAATGTTTTGAAAGTTTCCCAAGAGACTGCTCTAACTTAAAATTGGAAAACACCTTAAATAGATGAAGTAGAGCTTGTGTTGAACTAACATCTTAATAAAAAGCAAATGTTTACAAAAAAGCAAGTCATTGTGCTTACCTATAGCAACCCAATTCTCCATAAAATCTCACCTTTGTATAAGATACAAATTATTTGTGTAGTAGTAATAAAGCTTCTATAAAATACAAATATTTTGATAGTTGAACACTTCTCTAGCACACTAAAGCAACGCCTTATTAATTCAAATCTAGTAGTTCTTTTAATATGTTGTTCAAATGATTTTATTCACATCAAAGCATATTTTTTCCAAAGAGAAGAAAGTATATTCCTAGATATATTTAGATATTGTGCAGCACCACACACTGTAGTCATATAATAAAGTTGAGCTGTTAGTGCTATCAGTACTTCTCAGGCAGGTCCTGTAATTAAAGTATTTCAAAGGATTCATGCTGTTTATTAGAATATAATTTTATTTAAAAAAATTCTGTGTAGCCCAGGACTGTTAAATTTGCAGGGTAAAATGACAGTCATTGCAAATTTCTCAGGACTGGGTAGAAAATGTATTATGTCACAAAATAGTATTAATGTAGCTATAGTATTTCTCTGTTTTATTCAAAGTTTGCATTGTTGTTATTATTTTTATATGTACAACTGTAGAGGATATTAAAAGACATCCCAGCTATCCTTTCCATATATGAAGGAAGGAGTAATCTTAGGACATGCCAAACTATTCTCGGTGGTTTACATGACATTGCATGACATATGTCTAAAATAAAAAGAGACTAATTTTTTAAATTATCAAATTGCCACATATTTATAATTACTCTTATTTTTCTATCTCAAGCTTTAAAGGAATTATGACCATAAGTTTTATTATTTGTTCCTTTTTCCATGTGAAGTGAGAGAACTCATGAAATTTTTAATGAATTTTGAATTGATATTAAGGAATAGAACATCAGCTCAATAGCTAAGAATGGGGAAGTGTTAAGAGAAATTGGAGAAAGACAAATTAATGATTTATGACTATAGATTGTTTAATATAAGTTTAACTGTCAGCTGCTGAAAACTACAGATGTGTGAATTCCACTACTTAGCAGGGAGTATTAGCTAATGTAAAGTCAGAGGGAATGGTATATATAAAGGAATTTCAAGTTTCCCTTGGCTACTTATTGAGGATGGCAATGAAGGAAACACATTCATTTCAGTTTACCAAACACTTATTGACACTGCTTTGTACCAGTTGCTAGGATACAGATAGAACAATGATTAAAATGCAGTATCTAGGGCAATGGTGGCTCCGTGACAGAATTCTTGCCTGCCATGCCAGAGGCCTGGGTTCAGTTCCCAGAGCCTGCCCATACAAAAAAAAAAAAAAAATGCAGTATCTACTCTTCAGATTCTAATATAGGAAATGGAGAACATTTCTACAGGGAAATGCACATTGTATTAAAATAACAGGAAGATTGAGCTTTGTTACCAATTAGAAAGCAGAAGATGGGAGATAGGACATTGGACCTAATTTATAGGTTGAATATAACACATAAACTGGCATCGACTTGTATTCATTCATGCAACAATTATTGAATATCCAAAATAACTAACTTTCTTGATAGGTTCTGAGTATACAGTGGTGATAAAGATAAAATTCCTCATATCAAGAAGAGTTTATATAAAGGTATGTAAGTAATACATGCCTGTTAGGTTAGTTGGCATTATCTCTGGCAACATATTTATTCACTAAGATAAACAATATTTATTGACTAAGAAAGGGTATCTGTTTAAAAATTAATGTTTTCTTATGAATCTTCAATATATTTTGAAAATTAATAAATGTACTATAATCGCTTTCCTGTATACTTGTTTAAGCACCATACCCTATGCCAATGCCATGTATGAAACACTTAGATAAAAGGAAAATATAGTGTTTCTCTCATTCTCGATATCCTTTCTTTAGAAAGACCTCCTTTGTTTGGTTCCCCCCACATCGTCTTTATTTGCTTTCATTCCTCCTAGATGACTGACTCCATTTTTTGCTCTTAATTGTCAACATTTTTCTCTGTCACAGTGCAGATTTCCTAGGAGGCATCTTCTGCTATGTTTTGAGTACACAGCTAATAAAGAGTAATTCACAAAAGGATTTAAAAAAAAAGACTAAAACATATGTAACTATAAAATAAATGCATCAAAATTTTATTCAATCCTGAACTTTCAACACTAAATTTTCAGAAAAAGTGAAATCATGACTTTTATGAAGATATAAAATGAATCCCTGTCAAAGATTTTCTGTAACTTTTAACTTATAACATACAAGTAAGATATTATGATTGATTCAGAGATGATTTGAAATATTAGGATACTTATAGAAACAATTTTGGGTGTGATCCCTTCACTTTCATAAACCATGACTTTCCAGGGATCCTTAATGACTAACTAAATTGTAAGTCCAATTAAATACATATTTAAATTAAATTAGATATTAAATTACCCTTGGATAATATTTTTGTATGAATATGAATGCATTCATACCTATGTAACATTGACAGGAAGAAGCAGAATACAGCTTTTTGCCTTGTTTACTAGTTTCAGATAAATTATCAGTCACATTTGAATTTCTTGTTCTATATTGAACATTCTAGAGAAAACACATTTCCCACTTTAACTTTGTCTAACACCTCATATCAAAAGCCTAGTCTCCTCCATTCATTTCATACTTACCCATGTAATTCTCCTTCAACAATGTTGCAAACTTCAGACAAAAATTCTTTAGCATCTTTAGTGGAAAACTCATTCTTGAACAATTTTTTTCTTTTTGATGATCCTCCATACATATTTAATAGTTGAACTTTCCATCATTTTTGAAGGGTAGTCTTTTGAAATGATAAATCTCATTTACCAATTTAATTTTCAAAATAGTAATTTTGGGCATTGATTTTATATGTTTGCATCAGACAGGCAGTCTGCATTTCTAAATATCTGGCTTGTAGCTCAACAAAGAAGTTTACAATTATAAAATTAAGTGGAAGAAAATGATACTTTGTAAATGGACCAAATGGTAGTCATCCTGATAATGTAGGAATCTTTCAATATTAATGAGTTAGAGATTATTTAAAATTCTGTTTCACTAAATACCTTGGTAAACAGGGAGACCATATATAAAATGATCACCAAAGAAAATCCAAAGGCTTGGCTCAAATTCAGTAATCATTTCACATATGGACTATTTTTATTTTAGAAATAGATGGATGTATTCCTAGAATGACAGTGTAGGTCTCAGAAACAAAAAAGGTAGTAGTATTTATGACGTAAAAATGTAGAAGCATAATTCTTTGGACAGAAGACAATGACAGATAAACTAAATTATTATCCAGAAAGTTAACCTGTCCAGAGAGTCATAATGGAATAATTAGAAAAGGGGAAGAAATGAACATAAAAATAAGAATGGAGATTTGCGATTTCATTTTGTACATGGAAAAGAAGAGAAATAATTATAATACTTTTAAATTTTGAGATGCAATTACAAATTTTACACATAATCAGGCTTTTCTATTAAAAAGGAATACATGATTAAAAAACAAATATCCAACTTGCACAATAGTAAATAATACAATAGAATGTATAATCAGACCTTAAGAACTGTGAAAGATCAATATGAAGAAATTTTACAAATGTATTGAAGGACTGTGCTGGCTTGAAATGATTTATGTACCCTAGAAAAGCCGTGTTTTAATCCTAACTCCATTTTATAAAGGCACCTGTTTCTTCTAATCCTTATTCAGTTTTGTATGTTTGAAACTGTAATTAGATCATCATCCCGGGGATTTGATTTAATCAAGAGTGGTTGTTAAACTGCATTAGGTAGAGGCATGTCTCCACCTATTCAGGTGGGTCTTGATTAGTTTCTGAAGTCCAATAAAAGTAGAAACATTTTGGAGAATGAGAGATCCAGAGAGAGCAGAGCAGAATGACACAGCCATGAAAAGCAGAGTCTACCAGCCAGACTTTTGGAGACGAAGAAGGAAAATACCTCCCAGGAAGCTTCATGAAACAGGAAGCCAGGAAAAGAAGCTAGCAGATGACACCATGTTCACCATGTGCCCTTCCAAATGAGAGAGGAACTCTGACTGTGTTCACCATGTGCCTTCTCACTTGAGAGAGAAACCCTGAATTTCATCAGCCATCTTGAACCAAGGTATCTTTCCCTGGATGCCTTAGATTGGACATGTCTATAGACTTGTTTTAATTGGGACATTTTCTCTGCCTTGGAACAGTAAACTTGCATCTGATTAAATTCTCCTATTTAAAAAGCCATTCCATTTCTGGTATATTGCATTCCGGCAGCTAGCAAACTAGAACAGGCACCAAACATAAATAATTTTCAAAAGATACAGTGAAGAAGATATGCTTCTAGGAAGACAAAGTAATATACTTTTTCCTATTCCCTACACTAAGTAAAACTAAAATGCTCAAATACTATATATAAAACAAGCATAAGAAGTCTCTGAAAGCTTGGGAGAGGAAGGTAGATCCATTAGGGATCTCCTGAATGACATAGTGGGTTTTCTTTTTCCCTCATAGATCCTAGATACAGAGCTAAAGAAGCTGGAAGCATAGAAATAACAATAATGAAAGAAAAAAATAAAAGAAAGAAAGAGCGACAATCACATACAAAAAAGTTCCTAACAAAAGCCTTCTCGTTTTTGACGAAGGACCCGTTAAGAGGTAACCAAGAAACAGAGAAAACTTATAGGCAATGTTTAAGTGACGTGGAGCTGCCAGAACAAATTGCCAGAAACTTGGTTGGTGCCTATAAATTACAGTAATTTATTCTCTCATAATTCTGGAGGCCAGAGTCTGAAATCAAGGTAGCGACATGGCCATATTCCCTTTGGAGGCTCCCAGAGTGACTCCTTCCCTTGCTTTGCCTAGCTTCTGGTGGTTGCCCATGTCATGTGTGAGTTGTGACTCCGGTCTTTCCCTACATGTTTGTGTGGTCTTCTCCATGTGGTGTTCCTCTGAGTCACTCACTAGGATAACTGCCACTGAATTTAGTTCCCACCATTGTAATCCAGGATAGTCTCACTTTGAGGTTCTTAATTACATCTGCAAAGACCATTTTGATGGTTTAGAGGCTTTAAGGACCCAGAAAAGTATGTTCTTCAGTTAATCCATTCCTGTGGGTGCAGACTTATTGTGGGTAGGACATGTTGATTAGGTTATTTCAATTGAGAAGTGACCCACCTCATTCAAGGTGGGTTTTAATCCTCTTAGTGAAGTCCATTATAATAAGATAAAAAACTTAATGATGAAATTAAGAAAAAACTCACAGAAGAAGAGCCCCCCCAAAAGTTAAGAGAGACAGAAGGTAAAAGAGAGGACACATAGAAAGCAGAGAGGAAGCCACTGATACCAGAAGCTGGAAGCAGTGAAACCCAGTAGAGGAAAACCAGCAGATGCTACCATGTGCCTTCCCATGTGACAGAGGAGAGGACCCCAAGTTCACCAGGAGCCAACCTTCAGATCAAGGTATTGTCCTGTTGATTGGGCATTTTAAAGACTGATTGTAAGTTAATAAATCCCCACTGTAAAACCCAACCTACTTCTGGTACATTGCATATTGCATTTTGTTAGCTTTAGCAAATCAAAGCAATGATTATTCCAAATAAGATCACATTCACAGATTCTGTCCATTAGGACATACAATTATCTTCTTAGCTACCATGAATTAATCCACTATAAATATTACTGCACTGCAACCCAAACACCTGAGAAAAAACTGGGGCTTCACTATCACCAATGTCAAAAAAGATCAAGTGGGTGACCTCAAATTCTAACTTACAAGATGGGGATGAAAAAGTATTTGAAGAAATAATGGCAGAAAACTTCCCAATTTAGTACTTATTCAAATAGCTGAAGAAACTCCAATGCAAATAAATCTTCAAAAAGGTACACATTATTAAGTTTTGAAAACAGAAAGCAAAGAAAAAATTGACGAACAGCTAGAGAAAAACAACATTAAAACTTAGAGGGCAGAAGCATGTGGCATCATAGTTTTGATAAGATGAAATAAAGCTTCTATCAACCCAGCTTCTTATCATAATGAAAATACCCTTTGAAAATAAAGGGGAAATAAAGATGCTCTCAGATGAAGGCAAAGCAGTAGAATCTGTCACAAGTAGACAATTTCTACAGGTGAAAGACGCTCCCCAAACAGAAAATAAATAATCAAAGAGGAAATCTTGTAACATGAGAGAAAGAAAAAGGCCTTGCTAAGGAAAACCATGGGTAAAAATCATAGGTTTTCCTTCTCATCCTGAGGTGTCTAAATTATGTTTAGGTACTGAAGCAAAAATCACAATATCTCATGTTTTTTTAAATATATGTAGAAGAAATATGTAAGGCAATATTATTACAAAAAGAGGGGAGTAAGGTGTCCTTAGATTTGACACCAAGAATGTGACTCTTTAAAGGAAAATAGGTAAATTGGACCACCAAAATTATAAACTTTGCTCTGGGAAAGACACTGTTAAACAGATGAAAACAAGCAAGCTATAGACTAGCAGAAAATATTTTCAAAACATATGTATTACAAAGAACTAGTGTCTAAAAATATATAACAAATTATGAGAAAAATATAAAAAACAAAAAAATTAAATAGAACATGAGTAAAAGCAATGAGACATTTCAATGAAAAAGATAGTCAAATAAGCATGTGAAATGATGTTCAAAATACAGACTGCAAGGAAACTGAAAAGTCTAAATAGGCATATTGGTGGTTGGTCATTAAATGGAAGATTAAAACATATATTTTGGAGAAATAGAAAAAACTTTGATAATTTTAATGATAGCACATTTAGGAATAAATAGGAAAAATTCTGATCTCAAGAAGCAATAGATGTGAGGAATTCAACATGAATATTTTTATGAGTTATGTTGCAATTCTTGGAAAAACAATAGTAGTAAAAATTTACATAAAGTCTCCTCAATGATGGTTCTATATCATTCATTCTGGATTTTTTTTGCTGTTTTTGTTTAGTTCCATTTTGTTACGTAAACTTTGTAGAATAAGATACTTATTTGTGCAATGTTATTTTTTCTTCTATTATGGCTACCGCTCTGTTCCACAGGAATTCCTAATTTTATCATTGGACTTTAAGGAAAGTTGTTTTTTATATTCATTATTAATAGTGCATACTAAGTAATTTCTTAATCATCTTCTGAATCTGTGGTTAAAAACTTTGGGTTCAAAAACACTTTTGTTAAAGTGTAGCTCTACGTGTGTACGTGTTGTGAATCTTAATTTCACAACTAATATATGTTTGTGAAAATCATCGAAAAGATAAAACCAAAAAATAAACATAAAAAAATGCAATCACCCAGAGATAATTTTTTTTCTATATTGATTCTTCAAAATTTTTCTACCTCTTTTTTATTAACATCAATGGCTACAAATTTGTACATGTTATCTATTTTATCTAGTTTATCTAAGGGCAAACTATCTAAAAATTTAGCTGCTTAAAACAGCAAGTATTTATTACTTCACAGTTTCTGTAGGTCAGTAATACAGTTACATCTTAGCTGAGTACTTCTAGCTTAGGGACTCTCAAGAACAAAGTTATGGATATAACTGTGCTAGCTTCATTCTGTTTTTTGGGAAGTAGATACAATCTGGAGTTTAGAAACCATCCTGGCACCACAAAGAAACAAACATGATGGAAACACTCCACGCATGAAAGAAGGTGGAGCAGAAACACTGAAAGAGCTTATGCTTTTGGGGTTATAAGCGATAAACCGAAACAAGCCAACAACCACCTAAATATATACTCATTGTTATGTGAGTAAAATAAAACCATATATGCTTAAGCAACTCTGACATATTTTCCCTATAATTTCCACATTGCCTGCCAAACTTAGAAAATATTTTACAAAACTGGGATCATAGTGCCCAAAATATTTCCTAAGCTTCTTTGCATCTTTGTTTTAATTCAGTAGTATTAATATTCACACACTCAACAATTTCATCTGAAGGAAAGAATAAATTTTCATCAAAGTGAAGTACTGTGATTTATAATCTTGTTGTTTGTTGTTAGATGGCAACTTTCTGCTAAGATAAACAATCCTGTGACAAGGATCGTGGGAAGATAGTGGAGTAGAGAGCTCCATGAATCAGTCCTTCCACAAGAACAATTATTAAACAGACAGGAATTAGCTGAAACAACTATTTTGAAACTTTAGAACCCAGTAGAACACTGCATAGCCTCCAGGGAAGAGTGGAAGGAAGATGCCAGTAAATTATGGCAAATATCAGTAAATTTCTTTCTCTGCATGGTAGTTATGGGTGTCCACCCCTACTCTCATAAAAGGCTGCCACAGAGTACAGTCCCTGACTAGCTCACTAGTGACAGGAAGGGACATAAGTATCCTCTTCTCCAAGACCAGGGGCAGGCACAGCTGATCACTGATCACAGCTTTTGATTGGTGAATTAGGATCACTGAGGGCTGGCTCCGAGCAAAGCCATTGTTTAACTTCCCTAGGACAAAGACAGCAGTCAAGGAAACTATAAAATGCTATACTTTTTTGAGCTGTGGGGGTCAGTTAGGGGAAGGGCTACATTTGCTGGGCAGATCAAGTGATATCAATTTTGAGGTGACCTTGAAGAAGTTGATGGCTCCCATCCCAATCCTCTCTCCTCCTGGTATCCATTCTGATCCTTGCTCCTGTCCCCAGGGTATTTTGGAGCCTCTCTGTGACCCTTTTGTGAGTCATTGGTTCTGTTTCACCTGGAAAGACTGACTTGGAAACTCCTCTATGTTGTGCTCCCCTCTCGCAGAATTTGCCCTACAGACAAAATCAGACTGAGACAACAAGAGAAGTGTAAGTAACTACAGATGAGTTCAGTCTGAAGCAAAGGTTTGTCTGTTTTAATCATCCAGGAGCAGGAGGTCTGTCTTCAGGGAAATACAGAGAGCATTCAACCTCCTGTAAACAGGGGAATTCCAAAACAAATAACAAGCAAAAACCCAGGGTAAGATAGAGCCCAGAAATGAGAGGGAGGACCCTGAACAATGCATTCACTTTGGGCAAACTTTACTGATGGGAGGGCTGAAGCTCAAGAAAATCTGTCTTATCACTAACTGGTTACAAGGGACATACCCGGGAATAAAATCAAGAATTAATATTTCAAAATATTAAAATGTACCATGTGCGACAAAAAAAGCACAAAAGTAAAAAGAAACTGGAAGTAATAGCTCCACATATGAAGGGGATAAAATTCAAGAAAACACCACAAAAAAAGAACAGAATGTAGATATACCAAAGAAAGATTCTAAAAAGTGATCTTAAAAATATTCAAGCACATGAAGGAAAATATAGAGCAAACACTAAAGGATATCTGGAAAACAATAATGAACAATATGAGATTCTTGGTAAAGATATATAAATTATAAAAAGTATCAAAACAGAAATATTAAAATTTAAGACCTCCATAACTGAAATGAAAAATTCCTAGGATGGCTTCAAAAGCATATTGGGGGTGACACAAGAAAGAATCAACAAACATGAACCCAAGACAATTGAAACAAGTCAGCCTGAGGAGCTGAAAGAAAAATAATGATTATTAAAAGTTAAAATAGCCCAAAAAAACTGGAGAACATCATCAAGCAAACCTATATATGTATTATGGAAGTCCTAAAAAAATAAAGAGAGAAAGGGGCAGAAGGAATGAGCAAAGTAATGACAGAGAACTTTCAACACTCAGCATAAGACATGAATATGACGTACAAAAGGCCCACAAAACAGGATAAACATGCAGAAATTTACATTCCATCATATACTGATCACACACTATCAAACGCAAGGGAAAATGAGTGAATTCTGAAAATGAGAGCATTCTGAAATGAGAGAATTCAATCTGTTATGAACGAAGGAGTCCCAATTCAATTAAGTGTTCATTTCTCATTAGAAACCATAGAAGCAAGAAGGCAGTGAGTTGAATTACTTAAAATGTGCTAAAATAAATCTGTCAACCAGGAATTTTGTATCCAGTGAAACTTTCAAAAATGAGGGAGAGATAGAGACATTACCAGACAAACAAAATCTGAGAGAATTCGTCATCACTACTCTTGCCTAATACATAGGGGAGTTTTTCAGATGGCAAGGAAAGGATACTAGACAGTGGTTCAAAGTAGCACAAAGAAATAAAGACCTGTGCGTAACATAACCATTTAGGTAATTATAAATTCCAGACTCATTGTATTATTTAGTTTGTAATACTCCAGCTCTTACTTTCCACAGGTGTTAAAATGCAAATACTTAAAAAGTAATGATAAATCCATGTTTTCAGACATACAATGTACAAAAATATAAGGGGTACAAAGTACAAAAATGGTAGGGAGTCAGAGAAGTAGAGAAAAAGTATATATGCATGCTATTGGTATAAAATAGCGTAGCTGATATCAAAGCAAATGATTGGTAAATATTTAGCAGGTTAAATTTTAATACCATGTAAATTGCTAGGAAATGAGATTTAAAATATTTCCAGATAGAAAAGAGAAGTCCCTCAATATGGCACAACACAAAGAAATCAAAGTATACAAGTAGGCATTAATGGAAGATTTAGTCACAAAAAAGGTATAAGAGTTGCAATAGATAAAATAAAAATGAGAGAAGAAGAAAAGTCATTATCAGTAGTGACTTTAAATGTAAATGGATTAAATTTTCCAGTCAAAGGCAGAAATTGGCAGAACAGATAAAAAAGCATGATGCAACTATTATGCTGTCTGCAAAAGACTCCCCTTAAATTCAAAGCTACAAGTAAATTGAAAGTGAAAGGATGGAATATAACCAAAGGGAGAAAGGCAGTCATCATAAGTATAAATATAGATATTCTTATATATGAATATACTTATAATGACTGTGTTTCTGCCTTGTAACTGTTTTTGACTTAAATTCTCTTTTATCTGATATTTAATAGCAATGTAGTATATATAGTATATATAAGTATATACATATATATATAAATACACATATATATTATATGTATATAAAAGGGTCAATTCAAAAGGAAGATGAAATAGCAATAAATATATATGCACCTAATAGCAAAACCCCTAAACATCTGAAGCAAATACTGACAAATTTGAAGGGAGAAATTGATGGTCATGCATTATAGTAGGAGACTTTAATACATCACATTCAATAATGAATAGAACACTTAGTCAGAAAATCAAAAAGGAAATACCAGATTTGAATGATACTCTAAACTAACTAAAGTTGACGAAGATGTATAGAACACTCTACCCAACACCAACAGAATACATTTGAATGCACTCGGATCATTCTCCAAGATAGACCATAGTTTAGGTCATAAAAGTAGTCTCAATAATTTCAAAAATAGTAAACCATACAATGTATATTCTCTGGCAATACTGAATAAAACTAGAAATCAATAACAGAGAGAGAAATGGAAAATTCACAAATTTGTAAATTAAACAGCATACCCTTAAACAAGCAATGTGTTAAAGAGGAAAACAGAAGGGAAATTAGGAAATATCTTGAAGTAAATGAAAATTAAAATACAATATACCCAAATTTATGTGACGTTGCAAAGGTGGTAATGAAAGGGAAATTTATAGCTCTAAACGGTTACTTTAAATATAATAAAGACTTCTAAACAGAGACCTAACCTCAGAAACTGGAAGAACTAGAAAAAGATGATCAAACTAAATCCAAAGCAAGCAGAAGGAAAGAAATAATAAAGATTGGAGTGGGGATAAATGAGATAAAGAATCCACAAGGCCAAAGTTGGTTTTTTTAAAAGATCAATAAACACATTTTAGAAAGAGGATATAAATAACTAAAATCAGAAATGAAAAGTGGGACATTACTGTCAACTCTGCTGAAATAAAAAGGACAATAAGAGGATTCTATGAGCAACCATACAAAAATAGATAGAAACCAAAGTGAAATAGATAAATTCTTATGAATGTATTACTATCTGCATGACTCCAGAAGAAATAGATTGCATCACAAGCCAATTACTATCAAATAGCAATGAACCCATGATCAAAAACCTTGAGGCAACATCAAAAAAGCCCAGCAGCAGACGACTTCACAGGAAAACTTTACCAAACATAACAAGAAAGACTTAATTCCAATTCTGCTTCAACTCTTCCAAGAAAATTGAAGCAGAAGGAATACTCCTTAATTCATTCTATGAGACCAAAATTACCCTCATACCAAAGCTAGATAAGGATGCTACAAGAAAAGAAAAGTGTGTACCAATAACTTATGAATATAGATGCAAAATTCTCAACAAAATACTAGCTAATTGAATCCAATAGTATTTTAGAAGTATTATATGCCATGATCAAGAGGGATTTATCACTGCTACATGTACTCAAGGGTAGTTAAAATAAGAAAATCAATTTATGTGATATACCACATTGACAGAATGAAGGGAAAAAGCACACATAATTGAAAGCAGGAATTCACGCAAATATTTGCACACTGATATTTCAAGTAACATTATGCACAAATGCCATAAGATAGAAGCAGCCAAATGGTCCATCAACTGATGAGTAGATAAATAACCTGTGGTATATACATATATTCAATGCAAAATTATTCAGTCATACAAAAGAATGAGGGGCGGGCCACAGTGGCTCGGCAGGCAGAGTTCTCACCTGCCATGCCAGAGACCCGGTTCAATTCCCAGTGCCTGCCCCCAAAAAAAAGAATGAGATTCTTTTACATAAAATGACATGGATTAACCTTGAAGACTTCATGTTGGATGAAATAATTCAAATAGAAAAGGACAAATATTGCATGATTTTACTAATATGCAATAAATAGAACAAGCAAACTCTTAGAGTCAGAATCTACCATATGGGTTACCAAGCTTTGAGGGGGTTATAGTGCATGAGAAGTGTGGTAGTTAGATTTAGTTGTCAACTTGGCCAGGTGAAGTCACCTAGTTCTGTTGCTGTGGACATGAGCCAATGGTACGTGAACCTCATCTGTGCTGATTACATCTGCAGTCAGCTAAGAGGTGTGCCTGCTGTAATGAATGGTGTTTGATTTAATTGGCTGGTGCTTAAATGAGAGAGCTCAGTGTAGCACAGCCCAAGCAGCTCAGCATACCTCATCTCAGCACTCGCAGCTCAGTCCAGGCCTTTGGTGATGCAGAAAGGAATTATCCCAGGGAAAGTTGTTGGAATCCAGCGGCCTGGAGAGAAAGCCTGAGGAGATGGCTCTTTGCCTCCCCATGTAAGAAAGAAACTCGATTGAAAGTTAGCTGCCTTTCTTCTGAAGAACTGATGAAATAAATCCCCTTTTATAAAAAGCCAATCCATCTCTAGTGTGTTGCATTCGGGCAGCTAGCAAACTAGAACAGGAAGTTAAGGCTTAAACTGTACAGGACTGTAATTAGGAATGCTGGTCTTTTGGTAATGGATGGTGGTGATGGTGCAGAATGATGTGAACATAATTAATAGCACTAGGTACGCATTAGATAATATGCATGGTGACAAAATAGAAATATGCATTAGGTAATACATAGGTGACAGAATAGAAATACAAAAAAAAGATCCTTGGAACTGCATTACACAAACAGTAAACCCTAAATTAAACCATGGACAGTAGCTAATATTCCAATTATAAAAATGTGCTTTTATTAATTGCAACAAATGTTCCACACCAATGGAAGTTGTTAGTAATAGGGTAGTATATGAGAATCTTGAATCTTATGCATGATTGTTGTGTAAACCCACAACTTCTCTAATAAAGAAGAGAAAGTTTTCCTCTTTCCTCTAATAAAGAAAAAAAGAGGAAAAAAATATGATAATGAAAATCTAGTAGCTTAATAACGTCTGCCATTATTAGGAGTTCACTGAGTACGACATTTTAGAAGTAACTTTACTAGTCAACAGACTGTAACATTTCAATTAAATAATAGATCAATAATTGACTTTTAATTTTGCCAATGTACTGATTGATGGGACAGCAGAAATGTTATAGTCCCAGAAGTGGTATATTAAAGTAACATTTCGCTGTGCCTTTTAATATAGTTATTAATTTATGTTTTCACAATTTAAAATACAATTAAATAATTTTTTAAATGTACTTATTTCTTATTGAGTTGGAGATTCTATAGTCTTTTTCACTAATTAATGTATAACTTTTCTGTTTATGCACTGTGTATTTTGAATTTGGAGTATACTTATTTATGATTCTCCTTGGAGTTTACATATTAATGATAATATGTCTTGATTCCTTTCAATTTTGGGTGGTTACAAATAAAGCTGTTATCAACATTCATGTGCAGGTGTTTGGATGGCGTGTTTTCAAATCAACTGAGTAAATTGTAGGAGCATTTTTGCGGGATCATACAGTAGAACTATGGTTAGCTTTATAAGGAACTGTCTTCCAAAGAGGCTGTAGCATTTAGCATTCCAGCAGCCGTGAATAAGAGTTTTTGTCACCCCACACACTCACCCTTTAAAGGTATTGTAAATTTGTAGATTTTAGCAATTCCATGTACTATAGTCACTCATGACATTTCTAATGTTATTGCTTTAAACACATGTTATCTTTTACATCAACTAAAAGTGAGAGCAAAAAGAATTTTATCTTCTTTTATTTCTTCCATTATAGTTTTCCTTTCTTTATGTAGATCCAAGCTTCTGAAACATGGAAGGATGTTCTTCAAAATAGATCCAACTTTATAATGGCTTCTGGCAATCTTTCCCAAGTTCTGCATTTCATACATGGTCTGGAGGTGGTACTTCAGGAGCTTAGTGGGACAGAGCACCAGTGCAGCCAAGGCAGAGGCAATGAACCGACCCTGGTGTTCTGTCGGTCACTTAGCTTAGCCTACCTGTCCAATCCTACCACCTTCCTCTGGACTTGCTGACAGAATCCGAGCACATGAAGAGGATGGGGTTCTTGGTGATCAGCACTCAGCTGTTCCCCATGTAAAAGCCAGGAAAGCCCACCTGCAAGTAGGTGTTGAGGCAGCAGTCAGTGAACCCCCTGTTCAGGTAATGGACCATCTGCATCTTCACTTTCATCCTATCTAAGGACTGCCTAGTACAAAAGCTGTGTCGTCTGCAGCTCCTGCTGTGAGGCTGATAGCACCCTGGATGGCAGAATTGGACTTCATATTCACCCACTTGTCTGCTGGTTTTCATGGAAGATACCTCTCTGGAGCTTATGATGGGCATCTCATAACCCTCCAGGCCCACAGGTGTTGGGTGGGACTAGGTTCACCAACGTACTGAAGGCCTGGGTAGCCACGTCTTGCTTGGCTCTACTGCTTCCCCTCAGCTCACTCCTCAGCCCTGCGTGGTTTTTAACAAAATGTCTGCTGTAATTATTACTCTTTTTCCTTTATAGGTAAGGTGTCCCTCACCCCCACTCTTTCAAAAACTTTTCTTTGTCTTTGGTTTTCTGCAGTTTAAATATGATACACCTAGGTGCAAGGTTTTTGATTGTTCTGTTCATTTTATATTTATCCTGCATTGTGTTTTTGGAACTTCCTGGACCTGTAGTTTGGTGAGCATCATTAATCTCAAATGTTCTTGGTCATTAGTATTTCCAATAGTCTACTCCATTCTGTTTTTCTTTTTCCATTTGCTATTCTAATTTTTATAAGTTGAATCTTTTGAAATTGTCTTAGAGTTCATAGAAATTTTGTGGGGTTTTTTTCCTTTTTCTTTTTGTATTTCAGTTTTAGAGGTTTCTATTGCATATATTCTAGATCATTGATTCTTTTCTCAGCTTTGTGAAGGATAATGATGCACTCATAAAAGGCATTTTTCATTTTTCTACAATGTTTTTTAAAATTAAAAAAATTAAATATGAAATTTAAAAATACTGTAGTATTTTTAAATACTTATTTTATAATAGAGTGTCCAACTCTTTGCTTACATTAGCTATTCTTTCATGTTGTGTTGACTTTTGTCCATTAAAGCCTTCAACATGCTAATCACAGCCTTCAACATGCTAATCATAGTTATTTTCAATTCCTGTTCAGATAATCACAATGTCCGTGTCATACTAAACCTGGATCTACTGATTGCTTTGTCTCTTCAGATTCTGTATTTTTTTTGCTCTTTTCCATACCATCTATTTTTTTTTAAGTTGGATGTTGTATCTGGAAATGTGAACTGGGGTAAACAGAAGCTTATCTTGAAGATACATGTCACTCTGGATAAAAGTTGAGCTGTGTTTAATATTTTCTTTATCTATAGGTTCCAGAAGCTTTACATTCATCTAGTATCCTTGTTCCTTGTTTTAGTCTCCACCTTTAACTTTGGTCTTTCCTGAGGGCTCCTGCTCAGAGAAAGTCTTGCTGTTCTCTCTGCTATAACTACTGATAATAGACAGCATCCTTATAGATTTGCTGATAAGATATCTGTAGGGGATAGGATGGCATTTTATATTCTGAGTATATCTCAGCCTTTTTGAAGAACCATGTTCTGGGGCTTTGAATTTCAAATTTTTCTCCAGTGGTACTGCTTTCTTCTTCCGGCCTCCTCCTCCCTTCTCAGACTGCAGTATTGCCAATTTATTTCCTTGAACATCTGGCCCCTTTTAATTATGCTTTATTTGTTATTCCTTATGTGAGACAGGGATACTTACAGGAGCTAGAGATGAAGGGATACCATTTTAGTGACTAATATCAGGCTCTGGCAAAACATTATTCCTCAGAGAGTAAACATTTGTTATGGACAGAGCACTGGGTTTATTTCACAATAATTAATCTTCCTTTCTGCCTGCCAAAGCTGATGAGGGGCTTTTCAAAGTTTTCACTGTGAGAACTAGAGGTAAAGCTTACAAAAGTTTGGGGACCCCTAGACTATGATCCTTAAGTGTTTATCACTCTCACACTTAACCTCCAGCAATTTGTCAAGGACAAAAATCAACTCAACCAACCAACCAAACACACAAATACAAGAACTATATATGTTAATATTGAATTTAATTTTTCTATGTAGATTCTATATAGACAGATAGCTTAGAGAACATCTTAAAATTGTAAAATCTATGAAATTGCGTTTTCTACCATTCATTCAAGGTTTAAAATATATTAAGGAAGTTTCTGATTCAAAGCTCAAGTATGTTTCCTTTTCCCTGTTCCAATAGTCTCCATAGAAAGGAATTCTCCAAAGCACATAATCTGATTTGAAAGTTCATTTGAGATTATTGCAGTGGGCAATCAGTATTTAGCTCTAAAAATGTTTTTATTTTTCCAAAAATAAATGTTGATACATGTGTACTGAATTTGCTCATGAGTAAAGTCCTTTATATTATGACTTTTAACAATATTCTGGTGTTGCATGTCATTGCACAAAAACTCAAATCTAAATAAACTAGTAGAAAATAGTAAACACTGATGTCACAGTTAATAGAGCAAATAATCATATTCTCAGTGCTTCATTTCATGAAGCGATTGCCATCATCCTAACCATATCACAGACATTATCTCACATACTGATCCAACCGACTCTTAGGAGTCATGTACTGATATACTTCATGGCATTATTGTTTTAATAAATGAAAGAAAGTGTCTAAAACTTCTGGACCATATCAGTATCAATTATACCTTATACTATGTTTTAGTTTGCTAGCTGCCAGAATGCAAGATATCAGAAATGGAACGGCCCCCAAAAAGGGGAATTTAATGAGTTGCTAGTTTACAGACCTAAGATGAAGAAAATGTCCCAGTTAAAACAAGTCTATAGAAATGTCCAATCTAAGGCATCCATCCAGGGAAAGATACCTCGGTTCAGGAAGGCCGATGAAGTTCAGGGTTTCTCTCTCAAGTGAGAAGGCATGTGGTGAACACAGTCAGAGCTTCTCTCTTGGCTGGAAGGGCACATGGTGGACATGGCATCATCTGCTACCTTCTTCTCCTGGCTTCCAGCTTCATGAAGCTCCCTGGGAGACATTTTCCTTCTTCATCTGCCAAGGTTGCTGGCTGGTGGACTCTGCTTCTCATGGCTGTGTCATTCTGCTCTCTCTGAATCTCCTATTTTCCAAAACATTTCCTCTTTTATAGGACTCCAATAAAGCAATCAAGGCCCACCCAAATGGGTGAAGACATGTTGTCACTTAATCCAATTTAACAACTACTCTTGACTAAATTACATCATCCAGGGAGATGATCTGATTACAGTTTCAAACATACAGTATTGAATAGGGATTATTCTACCTTTATGACACAGGATTTTGATTAAAATATGGCTTTTCTAGGGGACATATTTCCTTTCAAACTAGCACATACTGAGATAAGTGTAATTAGGACACCGTGGTTGCTATATTTTGTTTTTAAAAGACTATGCCAATTTATGTGTGCCTATTCCTAGGATATCAGCAAAAACAAAATATGGAATAACCATAAAATGAATTATTAAAATTCATATTTGTTTAGAATTCGTGTATATTAATTTTTCCTTTTAACTAAGATAGTAATAATAATAGCTTAATAGACATTTCATGTCCCAAATGAGGTAGGAGACTTGTTATTAGATATTTCAAATAGCCAAAAATTTCTGTGAAAAAGAATAAAATAAAAGCAGTCAGAAGAGTTTTTGTAGTACCATTGTGATTTGCTCTGACTGGCAGATAGTGGACAATCCCCACTATAAATGCCCACATTGACACATGAGCTGCATTGTTTAAATAGCCCTGGGCTATTCAGATTATTGAACATTTTACCATCAGGAAGACGTCAGGAACAGAGCAAATGATATCTGTTTATTATCATTTAAATTAAAAACCTGAATCCCTCTATTACAGCTAAGTCATCAATTTGGGTTGACCTTGGATAAATTATTTACCTTCTTCACATCTACAGCTATTTATCTTGCATGGGTCATCATTATCTGTTCCTAGCCCATAATTTTACCATTTTTTTCTCCATTAACCTTAAAAAAATGATGTTAGGCAAAAATAAGATGGAAATAGGAAATAATCACAACATGAGAAAACACTCTTAACAGTCCTGGCCTTATTATTTTGGATATATTGTCAAACTTAGTTTTAAAATATATGAAATTAAATGAAACCAAATTCATTTGAGAAGTGTCCCTTGGTGATAAAAACTCACATTAGTATAACTTTTGAACACATCCAGAAATTTCAAGGAAAATGAATTATCAATTTTCAACTAGTTAAGCGTTTTTTGATGAGCACAGACAGGTTATGCTGTCCCCTGAAATCTGAAATGTAGGACTGTATGAATTTCCCTCACTTAAACAGACATAAATCCCAAAGCGACACCAGCATGTTATCTTTTACTACATTTCCCACTGGAAGGATTAAGGCTTTTGATTTACAATAGCTGTCTACAGGTGTTAGAAATTGATTTACCCTTGATGATGAGTGAAGTTGCTAACTAAAGTGCTAAGGAGAAATATTTTTAGAGCTACAGTTTTTAGTGGTATTTTATTTCTTTGCTTTTGAGTTTCTTTAATTGATTTTTTTGTGTCATTGTGTTCCTCTAAAATTCTGCTTGATTTTTAGTTTTGAAATATTTATTAGGAATTATGTATGGAAAAAATAGTTCAATAAGTATGAAAGCATATGCGGTAAAAAAAAAAGCTCCCCCATCTCTAGTCTCCCATCATTATAGTGTATCTCTTCATAAGATACCACGCTTCATAACTCATTTTATATATTTCTACATATTTATACATTATGTGCTTAAATGTTCTTCTTATTTATAATAATAAAGATAAGAGCATACTTAGAACCTCTTTTACATATTTTTCCCTATACTTGCCTATTTAGATCATTAGATAACATAAAATACAAATAGGGAAACAAGAAAGAAAGACAGATGGAGAAAGAGATATAAATTGCCTAATTCTTTTTAACAACCATAGAGTATCCGCTATGTTATATCACCAATTCTTCATTAAAGGTCACATGAACTGCCATTACATAACATATGTCAATTACACACCTTAACACAACTCTAGTGTGCCCCTACACAAACATACATATAAGTACTTTATACACATACACACACATGTATATATATAAACATGGTATATTTTTATAAACTTAAGAGACATTGTCAGATCACCATTCATAGAATTTGAAAAATTTACACTTTCACTGAGAAAAACTGTCTTGTCTTCCTTAATACATTCATTTTTAAGTATAAGACAATTCCAAGTAATAATTTAAAAATTTAGCATAAAAAATTAAAATATAATATTTAAAAATCTATCTGTTATATAGGCAATAAGAAAAATTGTTTGGATTATAGTGTCATGATTTTTTTGCAGAAGGCAGTTTATATCATATATAAGTTCTGAATGCCTAGTAAGCAAAATTTGAATAATTAAAGTCGTATGGATTTAAATAATGAATGCTTGGTTAATTTTTCTTGCTGCCTATTTACAAAAAGTAGAACAGTTTTCCTTTGTTCAATGTTTAGTGTTTGGAAAGAACTTAATCCAATATCAATCATGTATCATTCTGTTTACTATGTAATCAATGCACTTTAGATTATCAATGTATTTTAGATTAGAAGACAATTAAAATGTGTAATAATTAAGAGAGAATGCCAGTCTGCACTATCATTAAAACTTAATAATAACCTATTTCACTCAGCATTTCTAAAATTATTTTAAATATATTTATTATATCACACACTGAAATTGATAAATTATCATCTGACGGAAACCCTGTGTTTCCAAATGCGGTTTCATGATATGTTGTTAACAAACGAAACAAACTCTCTGTTGGAAGTTGAATCACGTGCCCCACAAAAGGCATGTTCCGGTCCCAACGTCTGTCCTTTGGTTCAGTCCAATTGTAATAGAATCTATGCATGATGTTACTTCAGTTTAGCCATGGCCTAATTATTCTGAATAAAGTTGGACTTTAATCTGTTTTATTGAAGTGCTTTATAAAAAGAATGGAATTTAGACACAGAGAAAAACCATGAGGATCTGTGAGAAGTTGGAAATCAACCTAACCTGGAAAAGTAAGGAGCTGTGCCAAGAAAACTTAAAGATTGCTAGCCAGCCAGAAGCTTTCATTAGAAAGCTTTACTAGAGTTTGCATTTTCTGGAATTTTTTGTAAATGTTATCATGTGTGATGTACACTTTTTTCTCTAACTATGCTCATTTAGCATAACTACTTTGAAACTCATCCATTTGCTGCATATATCAATAGTTCATTTCTTTATATTGCTGAATAGTAGTCCATTGTGTAACCATGCAGTCTGTGTACCTATTCACCTGTTAATGGACATTTGGAGTGTTTCAACTTTCGTCTGTTACAAATAGACTTTGCTGCTATGAATGTCCATGCACAGACCATTGTATGAACATAAGTTTTCTTTTCTCTTAGGAAAATACCGAGGAGTGGTATGGCTGGAATATGTGGTAAGTAAACATTTAACCTTTTGAAGAAATGCTAAAATATTTTTTAAGTTGATTGGGTTTACATTCTCACCACCATGAAGGAGTATTTCATATCCTCTACTTCCTTGCCAACAATGGGTATGCTCAGATGTTTTTTTTTTTTTTAGCCATTCTGGTAGGTGTATAGAGATGTCTCATTGCACTTTATATTTTCATTTCTGTCATGACTAGTGATATTGAGCATCTATATCTGCCATCCGAATATATTTTTTTTAGTAAAATGCTTGTATAAGTACTTGGGCCATTATTTTCTTATCGCCATTTTTCTTTTATTGAATTTGCAGAGTTCTTTATATTTTCTGAATACAAATTCTTTATTAAATATATTCCCTTGCAAATATTCTCTCACTGTCTTTGGCTTTTCTTTTGATTCCCTTAATGGATCATGATGAGTAGAACCCTTACATTTTGATGAGGCTCTGTTTATCATCATTTTCTTTCATTGATGATACTTTTGGTCTTTTGCTGAGATATCTTTACTTAATCCAAAATCAAAAAGATATTTTCCTATGCTTTATTCTAGAAGCTTTAGAGACTTTTTTATTATAATTAAGTTTCTGATCCACTTTGAGGTAATTTTCCTGCCCAGTATGATGTATGAATAGAAGTTCATTTATTTGCACATGAATATTCAATTGCTCCAACATGAGTTGTTGAAAAGACTATAATTCCTCCACTGAATTGCATTTGCAACTTTGTCAAAAATCCATTGCCATATATGTATGGATCTATTTCTTGACTCTCTATTCTGTACCATTATGTTTCCCTATCTTTGAAACAATACCAGATAGTTTTGATTTTAGTAAGTCAAAATCATTTATAGTTATCCCAGCAAATGTTGTTTTTCTCAGCATTCCTTTTAAAACCAGAAGTGAGAAAAAAAATTATACCCAATTTTATCACTTCTAGTATGCATTGCATTTATTAGAGTTTCCATCTAGCACAATCAGACAAGAAATGAAATATAGTAATGCATCCATATTGGAAAGTAAGAAGAAAAATGTCTTTTTGTCAATTACATAATAACCTACATTGAAAATCCAGTGGAATCTAGAAAAAGTACTAGAACTAGAAAGTAATTTTAGCAAGATTGCAGAATACGTGATCAAAATAGAGGAAAAAGATGTTTTTATTTCTACTTATTAACAAAAATATGAAATTGAAACCAAAAAAAATGCAATTTACAAAAACATTCAAATTATTAAATAGTTAGTGATAAATCTGATGATGTTGAGAAAGTGCGACACACTCCAAACTCCAGAGCATTAGTGAGAATAATTAAAGAAGATACATAAATGGAAATATGTATGTTGTTCCTGGGTAGGAAGACTCAATATTTTTAAAACGTCAGTTTTGGGTTGAAATTGAATAACTGATTTTAAAAATCACAAGGAAATGCAAAGAACCTAGAATAGCAAAAGCAACTTTTAACAAGTGAAAGGGACATCCCCCATATCTCTTGGGTTTTCTCTCTCTCTGGTCACCTCTCCCCATTATTCTGTCCTATAAATATAAACCCTTTGTATTCCTGGCTAAACTCTGTCTGCCTGAGTTCATATTCCATAAACCAAGGGATGAAAACTCTCCCTTGACAGTAAGTTGGAGCAATTGTAAGGATCATCTGTGTTATGTTTTTGTTTGTTTCATGCATTACTGTTCTTCGTTTCCTAATTCCAATGTCTTGAAGGCTAGTGTTTGATATTTTTGGTTGTTTCCTATTTTGATTTTTTTTCAGCAGGGAGGAAAAATACAATCACTGTTATTCTTTTTTGGGTGAGAGAAGAAATTTTCTCCCTAATTTTCTTTGCTAACTAAAGAATGAGTTAAAATTTTAAAAGATTCCTGAATTACAAGTTTCACAAATTTTTGAAACCAATGTTTATAGAATATATCAATTCACATTTGCTCTATTATAGATTGGCTCCTTTTGCATCCCTTTGCATGAACCATAATCAATAATTTATTACTGAGAATCATGCTTTTTTTAGCCATTAATTGAAGTTCAGCAATGAACATTAGAGTTATGGTTATGTATATTAATTATCAATAACACAAAAGCAAACTTTGACATTTAATACAGTGTAGCTGTTAAACGTATTCTCTAATTACCCAGAATTTAGATTATTTAATGTTTCTATCTTCTCTTCAAGATTTGATGTCAGTTGATAGAAATGATGAAGGAACTTTTCTCTTGTTTGCCTTCCATTTCATTACAATATGTTACTAGAAGTAGTGCTGTATAATCTGTAAGATAACATTCTGAGTATTATAGAGATATATTGACTCATGTAAGAAGAAATTGCAGTTTTAAATTATAACTAGATAATGCTTTTTTTTCTACATGGAGTTCCAGATTCTCTAAATTATATAAGTGACTCAATATGTTTTCTAAGAATCATACTTGCTCAAACCTCCTTCAAAAATCAGATTTAAGTTATAATTGCATCTCTTCAGCAAGGTAAACTTAGCAGAATTCATTTTTCTATTATGTTCTCATGTTAGAAAATATGGGGCTGAAAATATCCAAATGAAATGTGTGTTACTTTAATGGTACTAGATTTTTGAGACATATAGGGATACTTAAAAAATGTAAATATGTAATATAATATAACATGACATACATAAGATGACATGGTACAATAAAAATCTTTATAGTTTAGCATTAGAGAAAATTTTAATGTTCTTGATGTTTTCAAAGAATCTTAAAATTAAGAAGATATTAAAAATGCAGAAAACAGTACAACAGTATAAAATATGCATTCCTCCTCTTCACACAAACCAAATTAATTGACAATGTCAGTAATGCACAAACCTTAAAAACATATTTTAATATTCAATATAAGCATAGTCACATTGAATTTTTATCACTTGATTTTTCGTTTATATACTCATAATAAATCTTATATGATAATGTAGATTTCTTTGAAAGCAAATTCAATTTGATGATAATGCAGGGTCATATTATTCCAATATAATGACTCACATTTCAATATCTTGGATACAGTATCAATTAATAAATATTAAATGATGTCCATCATTTTTTTGTATGCTGTATAGCGGGGTTCACATTTCATCCTTTTTTCCATGTGAGTACCCGCTTATTGCAGCACCATTTGTTGAATTTTTGTATTGCTTTTTTCTGTTTGTTTGTTTGTCTGTTTTGTTTTGGGAAATGCATGGGCTGGGAATCGAACCAGGGTCTTCTGCATGGCAGGTGAGAATTCAAACACTGACTCGCCCTTGCACCCCCTGTCTATCATATTTTAAAATTAAATATTATGACATGATAATTTATAGAAAATTGATACTTTATATTCCACTCCTGAAATGTTTTCTTTACCAAACTTGTCTTTTTTTCATCTTTCAAGGGTTTTAGAAACTTTACATCAATAACTTCTCTGAAAAAATTATGGTTTCACAAATTTACACTTTAAGGCTTTTGACTACATCTTTCCCTTTTTAAGGAACTATGTATTAAAAATTAAATGTTGAATTATGCTGTGGAAGATTTGCCCTGGGTTAGAGAATGCAGAATTATTGGTGACCAAGTGAAAAATAATTTTTGCAAAGAATAAGACCTTCCATCACAAAACATGACTATTTCAATTTATTTAGGAAGAATCATTGCACCTCTCTGCACATATTTATTTAATGTAAGTGGCCAGTTTACAATACACAATAAGTGAGAAATAAATACAGCTGCAACATCGAGTCTATCTTCAATTCATCTTCTTTACATAATGGATCTAGAATGCTTGCCCTGTTTTATTTGGAAGATGAATCTAAAAGAATTAAAGTGATTCTTTTTATGCTTCCTTTATCCATTGTGTTCATAGCATCCCTCTGGAATTGGTAACCCAAAAAAAAAACACATTTCCTTGAGGAATTCCCTAACTTATACTTGGGAAGATATTGCACAGCAATTCACTCTTGTCTACTCAAAACAATTCTAATTAGTTCCAATGTTAGAGTCAGGCAATTCCTTAATGAAAATACACAGGCTGCTTCATTTGCCTTTTAACAGTTAAAAGTATTATGGCAATCTCATTCTAGTTTACTAAGGAATCCTGCCAGCTGTAGTCCCAGTACAATTATTGTTTTCACAAAGTGCTCTAAATCTGTCAACAAGAAAATACATGAACTACTGTATAATAAAGCTGTTAAGAAGGTGACCCAGTTGTTGTACCACAACTGTTTCCTTTGGCAGAGACAGCAAAGCAAACCTGCTGATTAACAGTGTCTTGGTACCCAACTCAATTAGAGAGTTTTTCCTTTTTGCTATTATATAATGGGGTGGATTAATGGTTGAGCAAGACTGCCTCCACTAAGATTATTTTCCAGAAATCTACAAACTCCAGATAGGTTCCTAGGCCAAGACAAGTCCTGAAACCCAGAGGGGTCAGTCTCCCCAAGAACAACTAATTTCATCCTCCTATTCCATACTATTGACACTCCTTTCCAACTTGAAAAACTTAGAATATACCTAAAGATTGGGAGAAGAATCAAAATAGAAGTAGGATTTAATCAATGGGTATGATTGCTGAATGATTATTGTGTTTAATTTACAGGATGCCAGAATGAGATATACCAGAACTGGAATGGCTTTTAAAAAGGGGAATTTAATGAGTTAAAAATGTACAGTTCATCTAGGTTGTCTGATTTGTGGCATACACTTTTTCATAGTATCCTCTTATAATCCTTTTGGTAATGCCTCCTCCCCCTCCACCCTTTTCACTTCTGATTATATTCATTTGCTTCCTTTCTCTTTTTATTCTACCTCTATCCAACTGAGGGTTTGGCAATATTATTGATCTTTTCGAAGAACCAAGTTTTGATTTTATTGATTCTATTGTTTTCTTTTTTTAATTCCCTATTCCATTTATCTCCACTCTAATCATTGTTATTTCCTTCTTTCTGATCAATTTGAGTTTAGTTTACTGTTCTTTTACTAGATTCTCCAGGTAATAGGTTAATTCTCTGATTCTAGTACTTTATTAGTTTTAATGTAGCCATTTAGAGCTATTCATTTCTCTCTCAATACTGCCTTTGCTGCATTCATAAATTTTGATGTGTTGTGTTTTCATTTTCATTTTCTTCAAGATACTTCCTAATTTTCCTTGCATTTTCTTCTCTGACTCATTGGTTGTTTCAGAGTGCATTGCTTAACTTCCATGGTGAGCTATCCCTCTGTGTGTTGGTTTGAAAGAATGTATGTACCCTGGAAAAGCCATATTTTAATCCTAATCCCATTTTGTAAAGGCAGCTGTTTCTTCTAATCACTGTTCAATATTGTATGTTTAAAACTTTAATTAGATCATCTCCCTGGAGATGTGACTCAATCAAGAGTGGATATTAAACTTAGAGATGTGACTCCACTCATTTGGGTGGGTCTTGATTAGTTTCTGAAGTCCTGTAAAAGAGTCCCATTTGAAGGTGGGAGAGATTCAGAAAGAGCAGAGAAGAACGACACAGGCATGAGAAGCAGAGAGAACGAGTCAGCGACCTTTGTAGATGAAGGCGGACCGTGCCTCCCGGGGAGCTTCATGAAACAGGAAGCCAGGAAAGAACACTAGCAGATGACACTGTGTTTGCCATGTGCCCTTCCAGCTGAGAGAGAAACTCTGACCCTGTTCACCATGTGCCGTCTCACTTGAGAGAAAATCCCTGAACTTCATTAGCCTCTTGAATCAAGGTATCTTACCCCGGATGACTTAGATTGGACATTTCTATAGACTTGTTTAGATAGTGACATTTTCTTGGCCTTAGAACTATAAACTAGCATCTGATTAAATTTCCCTTTTTAAAAGCCATTCTGTTTCTGGTATATTGCATTCCTGCAGCTAGCAAACTAGAGCGCTCTGTTACTGTTTGTTTCCTTTAGTTTTGTTTAGAAAAGATACATTGTATGATTTTTAGATATTTTACAATAATTGGTACTTTTTTACATCCTACCATTTTGTTTATCCTAAAGAATGATCCACATGCACTAGAAAAGAATGTATATGCTGCTGCTGTTGTGTGAAGTCTGTTAGTTCCAGTTGTTTTATCTATTAGGCCTAGTTGTTTTAAAATATTGTTCAAGTCTTCTATTACCTTATTGATCTTCTGACTAAATAGTTTATCTATTATTGAAAGTGATGGTTTGAAGTCTCCTATTATTAATATGGAGCCATCTATCTTTTTTTCCCTTCAAATGTGTCAATATTTGCTTAATATATTTTGGGACTCCACCATTAGGTGCACATATGTTTTGTTTGTTTGTTTGTTTTGGCATGGGCAGGCACAGGGAATAGAACCTGGGTCTCCGGTATGGCAGGCGAAAATTCTGCCTGCTGAGCCACCGCGGACCACCTGCACATATATTTTTAATTATTATATTTTCTTGTTAAATTATCACATTTATCAAAAAGGGACACTTTTTGTTCTTTTTTAGGAATTTTTTACCGGAAGTAACCAAGAAAAAGCAAACAGAGCTCTAAAGCAGTATATGTGCTTACTTGGGGTCTTAGAATTATAATTCTAAGTGCAGAGACTCAGGTAGTAGCATAGATTGTGCTCCAAGTTGGGATTGTCAGGCAACAGTTTTTAAAAAGAAAAAGAGGAAGAAGAGAAAGGGTACGTTGGTTAGGACAAAGGTTGGTCGTAGCATAGACTTTGTTACTTTTTAGAAAGGGAATGGTTTTGTTCCAGGCTATGTTTCACTTATATTAGCCACTGTCCGATATTGGGGGTGCAGTGGGTAGCGTAAGGGCATTTCTATATGCACAGAATGCCTAAGATACTCCATTTTCCTCTTCTATTTTATCTGAAATTAATAGTTCTACCCCAGCTCTTTTTTGGTTACTATTTGCATGGTACATTTTTCCATCCATTCACTTTCAGCCTACCTATGCCTATGAATTTAAGGTGAATCTTTCGTAAGTAGCATAGAATTGTGTCATACTTTGTTATCCATTCTTCCAATCTGAATTTTGACTGGACAGTTTAGTCCATTTAAATTTAAAATAACTATTGATAATGTGAGAATTTCTTCTGCCATATCTCTACATGGTCTTTGTAAATCTTATATCTTTATTGTCCCTTAATTCTTCCATTAATGTCTACTTAAATATTTATTTGATTTTATGAATTAAATAATTTGAGTTCCTTCTAATTTCTTTCTGAATATGTCTTCATATATTTTCTTTGATGTTACTATGGGGCTAAAATTTAACATCCTAAGAACAAATGAATTAAATCATTTGAGTTCCTTCTAATTTCTTTCTGAATACACCTTCATATATTTTCTTTGATGTTACTATGGGGCTAAAATTTAACATCCTAAGAACAAAAGAGTCATGTTTGATTTGATAAAGACTTAAGTCAATAGCACACACTTGTCCTGTTCCTATACCCCTCTGTTCCCCCACCTTTTTTGTACTTGTTACAAACCATATCTTTATGCATTTTATTTCCCAAACTATAGATTTATAATAAGTATTTATTCATTTACATTTTGTATCTGTAAGAAATAAAAAGTAGACTATACCAAAAAATATAATAGTATAAGCAATTATAGCTGCACATGTAGTTATCTTTATTGGAGTTCTTTGTTTTCTCTCTTGCTTTGAGCTATTGCCTAGAGTCCTCTTCCTTTCAATGTAAAGGAATGTAGCATTTCCTGTTGCATAGTCGTGGTAACAAAGCTCCCCTAGTTTTTGTTTATGTGGGTATATCTTAATCTCTCCCTCATTTTTGACAGAATCATCAGACATAAAATTTGTATTTGGAAATTGCGTTCTTTCAACACTTTGAGTATCTCATTGCATTGCCTTCTTGCATCTATGGTTTCTGATAAGATATAACCACTTAATCTTATTGGATTCCCTTACACATAACATGTTGCTTTTCTCCTGATTCCCGAAATCTTTCTTTGTCCTTTGCATCTGACAGTTTGATCACTATGTATCTGAGCACATTTCTCTTCAAGATTATCTAATACGGAGATCTCTAGGATTCTTTGATGTGCATATTCACGTATTTTGCTAAGTTTGTTTTCTGTCATCATGTCTTTGAATATTGTCTGCTGCTTTCTTTCTTCTCCTTCTGAGACTTTCATAATGTTTATTCTGGAATGATTGATGGTATCCCACAGCTCTCTTGGGTTATTTTCACTTTTACAAATTATTCTTTATTCTTTCTGCTACTCATCCAGACTCATTTCAACAGTCTTGTAATCAAGTTCACTGATTCTTTCTTCTGCCAGCTAAAATTGGCTGTTGAAACCCTCCAGGTGTTTCTTGCTTTCAGTTATTCTGGTCTTCATCTCCAGTCGTTCCCTTTACTGCCTCTTTACAATTTCTACCTCTTTATTGAGATTCCCATGTTGGTCATTTGTTCTTTTCCTGATATCCTTTAACTTTTCTTTGTCTTTTTCTTCATCTCCTTAAGCATATTAAGGATTGTGTGTGTGTGTGATTGTCTGGTATGTCCACAGTTTTATTTCCTTCACTGATGTTTTATGGATTTGTGACCTCTTCCTTTGGATGGGCCATTTCTTGTTCCTTATATAACCTTGTAATCTTTTGTTGTGTACACTATGTTTCGATATTTTAAAGTGGTAAGTCTGGGATTTAGTCACTGAGTTGTATGTTGCTTTAATTTGTATACAGCTAGTGATATGATAGATAGTTTCTTGGGTGTCACAAGTTAGCAAACCAAGCAAAGCAACACACACACACACACACACACACAAAAATCTTTCACAGTCTTTTTAAATGAGCTCTGCATTGGCTGGAGCTCTCCTTCGATGTCCAACCTGCCTGTCAGGAATGTCTACCCACGTGAATGAAAAGTGCAGGATCCCTCTATCCTGTCTTTCTTATCTGGGGCTTTGTTTACTGGTGACCTTAGTAGTCCCTGTTTACAGCATTTGAACAACCCTTCTAATCCCTATAAAGTAGAATTTCACCCTCTCTCTGACACCGTATTATAGGATTTGAAGCATCTAAGCCTTTGCTGCAGGCCATTTGACTTAATTGTTTCTTACACTGCTTTAGCTGTCCAATCTGCTCTTTGTGCAATTTTATTGATATATATTCACATACTATATAATCATCCTAAGTGTACAATCAGTGGCTCAAAGTATCATCATATACTTGTGCATTCATCACCACAATCAATTTTTGAGCATTTTCATTTCTCCAAAAAAAAAATAAAAACATTTTAAAAGCACCCAAAATATCCCTTGACTCTTATCCACCCCCCTCTTTTATTTATTTATTTTTTGTATTTGTTTTTTTTATCCATCTGTTCATACACTGGATAAAGGGGGTGTCAGTTGCAAGGTCTCACAATCACATGGCCACACCATGAAAATTTTATAGTTATACAATCATCTTCAAGAATCAATGATACTGGATTACATTTCAGCAGTTTCATGTATTTCCTTCTAGCTAGTCTATGCACTAAAAACTAAAAAGGGATATCTATATAATGCATAAAAATAACCTCCAGAATGGCCTCTTGACTCTATTTGAAATCTCTCAGCCACTGAAACTTTATTTCTCTTCATTTCTCTTCCTCATTTTGGTCAAGAAGTCTTTTTCAACTCCATGATGTGAGGGCCATACTCATTCCCAGAAGTCATGTCTCATGTTGCCAGGGAGATTTATACCCCTGGGAGTCAATTTCCATGTATGGAGAAGGACAGTGAGTTCACCTGCAAAGTTGGCTTAGAAAGAGATGTCACATCTGAGCAACAAAATAGATTCTCTGGAGGTGACTCTTAGCCATAATTTTAAATTGACTTAGCTTCTCCTTCGCAGGAATAACTTTCCTAAGAGCACATCCTAAAATTGAAGGCTTGGTCTATTAAATTGGTAGTCTACAATGCTTGTGAGAATATCAGAAATTCCCCAGATGGGGAAGTTTAATATTTCTTTTTTCCTAATCCCTCAAGGGGGCTTTGCAAATATGTTTTTGTTTTCTGCCCAGAATACTCTGGAATGTATGTGTCCCAATCTGCTTTTGCCTAAAGGAACGAATTTGGGTGTGGGTAGGGGGGAAGCCCAGAGAGTTTTCTAGGTCAGTCTTTCCCAGCTGGAACAAGGCCAGTGACCTACAAAGAAGATGTAGGCTGACTCCACACCCCACCAGTTGGGGAGGGGAGGCCAGCGAGGACCCCAGGAGCTCATCTAATGGCTTTTGAACCTGTGTTTTCTTGATGCATCACTTACCCGGTTTTTAACTGTGTACTGTTCATTTGAGACTTCTCTGTTGCTTTTGCCCAGAAGTATTTTGAACAATATCATAGTTGCCCCAGGTGATCTGAAGTAGCTGAATGAAAGCAATGATCAGTGATCTGACTGCACACCTCTGGATCTTGGAGCACTAGATCTTTACATCCTATCCTGGCAATAGCAGGCTGCAGCAGGAACCTGGGTTGCAGACCTGCCATAAGGCTAAGGGACTGGGAATAATAGCTGCTGCACAAAGTGTGAAATTCAGTAGTATTTACCACAATTTCCTTCTAATCTTCCCTGGATGCTTCACAGTGATCTACTATATTCTAGAACGTTACAATAATTGATTCAGACAGTTTCTGCCAGTTCAGTAATTGTTCTGGTAGTGGGACTGATTCCTGGAACTTCCTACTCCACCATTTTCCCCATGCTTCCTCTTTAACCTCCTGACCCATTCTTAAATGATTAATGGCAAAATAACTGCAGAAGAACAAGCTCTAAGAGGAGACTTTTTTTAAAAGGACTTTGTTTAGCACTTTCAATTATTTTTGTATAGAAATATACATTTACAAATACATGCAAAAATACATATGCATGCCCAGTCAAATATAGTCCTTGTAGTCTTGAATGGAGGATTATGTGTTTAGCCAGTCTTCATATGGTTGTGATTAATAATAATATTAAAAAATAAAAATATAGAATTTTCTGAGTTATGATTTTCTGGCAATAAATAAATGAATGTTAAACATGCAATCCATCATTCATATGAAAATTCCCCATGAAGTCCATTTTTGTACTGTATATACAGCTATCTGTTGACATTTTCTTTCTTGCTTTTCTTTTGTTATATGTGCTGTGATGGGTAAATTTACCCAATAGAAATATCTTATTGTTTTTAATAATGCATCTATAAGTATAAAATACATATGTATATATGTGTGTATATGTGTATTTATGCATATGTGTGAATGTGTGCATATTTTACATAGTGACTGACATATTTCAGTGAAATAAAAATAAAATAAAAATAAGAAAATGCATGAAAGCCATTTTCATGCATTTGAACCAAACACAAAATGACTATAAACTCAATCAAAGAATCAGACCACTTGGCTGTGAGGAGTTTCAGAATGGACAGTGTTCTACAGATTTTAGTTCATGTCTTGCTCAGTTATCTCCTTGCTGTGATATCATGAACTCTTCAGCCTCTGTAAACTCTTCTACAGCCTCTGAATTTACTTAGCAGTAAATAAAAGTACCCTTTATTTACTTTCTACAGATTCCTCAGTTTGCCATTGGCAAAATTTGTGAGCTTGAACAATTAATTCAAATAGTATTCTAAATAGGACTCAATTAGGTTAACTGAAAATCATCCCTGTAACTGAATCAGAAGTTTAGATTTCTAGGGATCCTATTTTGTTTTATCGCTCTTCCTGTAATTATTGAAATCTATTTCATACACAAGAAGCAGTGACCTTATAATAAAAAGAATAAACTGTCTAAGGTAGACTATAAGATCTATATAAATGTTACTTGGCACCACATACATCAACAATAATATGTATAAGATTTTTGTATGTATATTATATACACACTAATGATAAACATTTAAATATGTAACTTTAATGTAATGTTTCAAAATGCATATTTCAATATACCATATTGTAATATTAAAAAGTTTTTTCACATCTTTGCCAAAGCACTTATGGGATTATAGCACATCTGCATACATAGGTAACCTTATTAAATGAAAAAAAGTGTAGTTTAAAAATTTTAATAATTCTCTTTAAATATTTTTCCTAAAGAAAATACCTTGCCAAATAGTCAGTCATCTATTATTTTATGTTTTCTTTATTGTGAAAAATACCATATAGATTCCATGTTTGTCAACTATTAGAAAATTATTTATTATATAACTGATGATCACCAAAATGATGTCATATTATCTTCCCTACCAATTCCCCAACATATCTTGGCTCTCTTTTATTTTTTGGCATAGGCAGGAACCAGGAATCAAACCTGGGTCTCCGGCACAGCAGGTGCAAACTCTGCCACTGAGTCACCATTGCCCACCTATGTTGTCTCTTCTTAATATGCACTATTATTGTTACAACTGCACTCTCTTGATCTTGCAGGAATCTGGGGAAAGACAGATTTTCAAAAAAAAAAAAAAAACATTGAGCAAGAAAACAAACAAAAATTGTAAAGGCTTTTTTAGTTACAATGAAGGAAATACTAAGAGTAGAACATCACATACAAATTCTTTCAAGGGATGGGGAAAAATAAGTTGCATGATCTACTTTTATTAGGAGTCATTGAAAAGCTATCTAAGAATGTGTTATTTAGATTGAAATGGTAAGAAAGAGAATGAATCAATTAGGTTAAAAAAAAAAAAAGAGAGAGAGAGAAAGAGAAATTCTTCCAGGGATTAAAAACAACTTGTATAAACCTCTGAATTGGGAAATAGATGGACATCATATTCAGGGACCCACAACAAATCCTAGTTAGTTTCATCATTGTGAGCAAGAAGGAAAGTAGCATAAAATGTACAGCTTTGTATGCATGGATAGACCTTTAGAGTTATATGTAAGAAAAGTAGAATAAGACAAAAATTTCAGTAGTGACTTGATCTGATATTGTAATTAGCCAGTTTCACTCTTGCTGCACTGTGGAAAACAATCTGTAGGAGAACAAGGATGGTAATCAAGCGATATAGTCACAGGGGAGTGAAATGGGGAGGTCTGTCTGGGCTATAGCTGTAGCAGTGGATGCAAAAAGAAGTCAATGGATTTGCAAAATATTTTCAAGATAGAGTTGAGAGAATATTGTATTTGGATTTGGAAGCGAAAGAAAATGAAGGGAGCAAAGATGGCAACCTTTGAAAAATCTTTAATATCTAGGTGAAGGTGGTGCTATTTCCTGGGGTGAGAAAGATAGGGTGGAATGGGGGAGACAGGTAGGGTATATGAAATTGAGTATTTCCTTTTGCACATGCTGAAGACATCTACTTAGGGAAATTAGAACATTGAAATGTGGAGTACAGAAATCTGAAATAGAGATGTGAATTTAGAAACTTTTAGTGGAAAACGAAAGGGCTAATTTAAATATATAATGATCACATAGGAAGCATTGAAGCATAAGAGAAAAGGAAGCAGGTTTATCTTTAATTACAACACTCAGTTTAGCTTAATCTATGTTGGAAGAACAGCTAGTAAAAGACAGAATTAAACTTATTCAATATTTGATTGTGTTTCTTTAGGTTTGACTTTCAGTTTCTTAGCTCACAGTCCTATACTACATAGACTAGATTACAGTATAATTGGTATTAAATGCCAGCCAAAACTTGGCAATGACTACCCCAATACAAGAAAATAAACTTCTGAGCATGGACCCCTTCTCACTTTCCCCCCCAAAAAAGAGTCACAGGAGAGATTTTTAAAGTGAGTGCTGACTGAATCATAATAGAACCAAAAATATATATCATTTATCCTTTGTTTTATATGTAATTATGATTATTTTGAATAGACTATTCAGTAAGTTGCATATGGACTGTATGTGGTTAATATTTTACAATGCAAGTTAAGAAACCTTAATGCAAAAATATATGAATATATTATCAAGGCAAATATTCCATCTGAGTAGATGTAAAGGCAGTTATATGAATTGGGGATGCCTCTCCTTGATTGTCAATTTCATTCAAGATTTGGTGGAAATTTAGAACCAACTTCATTCATTATATAACGATGACTTAGCAAAGGCTTTCTTCTATAGGGGTATCAACTATTGTCAGAAAAAGGAACAACAAAGGGTCCATGCCACTTTCATTCTACACAATCAAACAGTAAATATCTGATGACCATTGAATTATTTCTATTGGATCATCCTGCTGATTTATAGACTATAACAAGATGTTGTGCCTTCAAGGTTATTAACTTGAAGGCATTAATTTGACTCCCATCTTTTAAAACTAGGCAAACTTCTACAAAATAAGCATAATAACCTAGAGAAAACCAGAACTATAGTTTTAAGGGTTTATCATCTTTATTTTCTTCTGGTCAAAGGGAATTAAAATTAACTGAAGGTATTTTACACATAGCCATTGCAATCCCATAGTAAATTTAGGTATTTCCTTGATTAAATATACTCTAATGTGATTGTTGAAAGTTTGGGAAGTTAAACTACAATAATAGGCTGCCATTTTTTCCCTTCATTCATTTTATTAATTAAAAAAAAACTGTACTAAAAGATTCTATGTGTTTTGTCTCACAGGAACTGAATATTTTTCAGTTTAAAGGCTAAATAGGAAAAATCGAGTGCTGGGAAAGCATGGATTTAGATTAAAAAGGAGAGTAACTAGGAGGAAGAAGTAATGAAAATATGTAGATCAATAGACGGTAGAATCTTAAAATGTAAAAGAGTAGAAAATGAGGAAAAAATTTGTAGTGAAGAAATTCAGGAAAAAATAGGGAAAGAGGATCTCACATATTGGGTGTCACTCCCTTCGCTCTCCCAGGCACAGATATCTGGAACCCATTACGCAAGTCTAAGCCTTAGTCCTTTAACTAACACACCCACAGCCTAGCTTCTGAGGGACATTTCAACTTCTCTTGTTGACCCGGAAACTATCAGCTGAGTGACCTTAAGGACACAAGCCCAAACATTTTAACATGCTGTAGGTAGAGAGAATAGTTGGCAACCCTGTGACCCAAAACTCATTGTTTTATTAAATTAAGTTAGAAACTCCACAAATATCCTCCCAGACTTTAGTTGAAAGTGTTTACAAAATTTCAGGTCTCTGTGTAATGTTCTTTTACCCACCTCCATAACAGAGGCTATTCATCTATTTGAGTTTTCTTTTCAAACTGCATTATTAGAAGTATGCAATTTGAAGGACTTAGTAAATCAGGCATAACCCTTTATTATTGAGCTTGCTAAAGATTTTCTTTTAAACACATTGTATTTTAATTGTCTGAATTTCCTTAAATTATCTTCTTTATAATCCATTCATTAGTCTAAAACGTCCAGTCTTACCATTTGTGTCAGGATTTTACTTTACTTTTTAACTTTTTATTTTTAATTATCTTCAACTCACAGGACAGTTACAAAAAAATAAAACAAACCCCATACAGAGATCTCCACATATCCCTATCCTCCCAGATACTTAGATCTACCAATTGTAACATTTTGTCACATTTGACATAGCATTCTAGCTATCATCAGTTTGTCTATCCATCTACCTATTTTTATATCTGTCAGTCTGTCTCTCAGTTTATCAATTCACTTTCTGAACACATGAGAGTAGGTTGTATACATCATGCTCCTTGAACACTTAATTCTTCATTCTTTTTTTTATTTCTTTTTTTGCATGGGCAGGCTCCGGTAATCAAACCCAAGTCCCCAGCAAGGCAGGTAAGAATTCTAACTGTTGGGCCACCGTTGTACCACCCGAATACTTAATTCTTAACACCCGATATTGCCATGTACATTTTCTAAGAACGAGAATATTCACTTATGTAGTCATCTTGGTTCCAATGAAAAATTGGTACTTAATCTTATTGAGTCTTCCTTGTGTATGACACATTATTTCTATGGTAGCTCTCATAATTCTCTCTTTATCTTTGATATTCATTATTTGAGTATAATATGTCACAGTGTGGATCTATTTGCATTTGTCCTTTTTGGAACTGGTTGAGCATGTGAATGGGTACATTCATGACTGATTAAATTTGGAAAAATCCCACCCAATATTTCATTATATCTTTAAATATTCTCTTCCTTCTCCTTCTGGAACTCCCATAATGTATATATATACACATACTTGATGGTGCCCCAAAGATTCTTTATGCTTTGTTCCTTTTTCTTCATTCTTTCTTCTTTCTGCTTCTCAGACTGGATGATTTCAATTGCCGTGTCTTCAAGTTTACTGCTTCTTTCTTCTGCCAATGTCAATATGCTTTTGAATCCCTCTATGGAATATTTAATTTCTGATACTGTGGTTTTCAGCTCTGTTTGGCTCCTTTTCATAATTTCAATCTCTCTATTGATATTCTCTTTATGGTCATCTATTGCTTTGCTAATTGTCTTTAACTCCTTGTCCATATTTTCCTTTAGCTCTTTGTACATATTGAGGACAATTTTTTTTTAAAGTTTTTCTCTGGCATGTCCCAGGTTTGGTCCTCCTAATTGATGTTTTTTAATGCTTTAATCTTTACCTTTACATGGGCCATTGCTTTTCCTATTTCTTTTTATTTTTGTAGCCTTTTGTTGAAACCTAGACATTGTAATCTTTTAATATATCACTGGAATTTAGACTCTGAGGCATCTGTTCCTTAAGCCTATATCCAGTTAGTGTTATGACAATGTTTCCTTTGAATGCCTGGAACTAACAAAAAAAAAAATGAAGGGAGAAAAAAAGAAAACACTTTTCCCAGTCTTTGCAGAATGACCTGTAAAACTACTCTTCTACATAGCTTATCCATACAAAAAGTCTGGTGGATAGCTCAAGGCCCAAATATAAGGTCTTTCCTAAACCATCCTGTGTATGTGTAGTCTTCTCTTAGGTATGCACATGTGGTCTTCAGGAATTCTTCCATTCATACAACCATGAATACCCTTTCTTCCCTAGGAAAGAATTTCTTCACAGTGCTGGCCACTGCAGTTTATGTCCTGCAGCCAGAAATTGCTTATCTCAGGCACCATGTCTTCACTGCTCTCTTGTATCTTTTTGTAGGAGATTTCTGAGTGTTGTTTTCTAAATGCAGGGCAAGTTCTGGGATGATGAATCTCTCAGACCACCTCCAGACAAAATTTTCTAGACATTCATGCTCCTGGTAAGTACAGGGTTATTGTACTCTGTCAGGATCTTGGACCAGGGAACCACACTAACACCAACATTATAGTTATCCTTCCAAATATGGGCAACTTCAATCTCTACAATTACAGAAATGAAGCTATTTAGATAATAGATTGCTGTCCATTGCATCTTAATTAATACCTAAACAAATCCATAAATACCTATCTTGGTGTTTCCTTCCTTCTGCACATCCTGTGTGGAGCCAGGGGCATCTGGTGATTATGCAGCCTGAGCTACCCATCATGAACTGGGTGTTGTCTCACTCTCATGGCCGTAATTTGTATATGCACCACAGTAACCTATCAGCAAATGGAAATAACAGGTGTGGCATTGAGTTTGGAAAGGTCTAGAATATATGTGTATGTTGTGTGAATATGGACTCAGACTCCTTTAGCATCCACTTCTCCTGTTTTACTTCTTCTTAAACTGTGCTTGTATCCTGATGTGGTAATCTCTATGGTCAGTTAAGTGAGAAAAAAAGTCTGGTTTATGGATGGATCTGCATAAGATGGTGTACAGCCTGAAAGAGGACAGATGCAATACTAGAGCATGTGCCAAAGGACAGCTCTGATGAAAGGAAAATTCTTTGGGTGAAGTGAACTCTGAGTAGTTTACTAGGTTGCCTACTATGCATGAAGCAATAGATGGACAGAAATACAGATTAACACTGATTTAGGAAAATTGCTGATGGTTTATTGTAACAGGATAGGCATATTATTGATAATTATATCTGAGACAGAAGTATATTCAGGGACATCTTAGAATCGATACAGTCTTCATGGCATTTTGTGCCCATGTGGCTGCTCAACAGGTGGGATATATCACACAGAAATTTCTTAATAATCAATGAATGAAAGTTAATATTCTCTGAATGTCAGTAAACTCCAAGTAATAGAACCATGTACAATGAGCCTTGGTAGTAGGGATGAAGGTTAGGTCTGATCACAGTGTTATAGACTAAGCCTAATTATACCTAATTGAAAAATGGAATGCTTTACTGAAGACTTATTTACTCTGCCAATCGGAGGACAACACTAGGAAAAGCAAGCATGTCATTTTGCATAAACTGTGTGTGTTTTGAATTAGAAACCATTAGATGGTGGTCACTTCCCCATATCCAGAAATCATGGGCCTGAATATCAACGGGTATAATCCTTTCAACTATTATGCCTAATAACCCATTCAAAGAACTTTTGTTTCCTGTGCTGAAAAACTGGAGCTCTGCTGGTGTGAAGGACTAATTCCTAAAAAGGAATGCTTCAGTACATTTAGAACTTAAAACTAACCTAGCATTTTTGGCTTCTCATGCCATTGATTTAAAGGTGGAAAAAGGAGATGTTTTAAGGAAAAGAGAAACTGATTCAATCATAAAAGAGAATTGGGTTGTTACTAGATAATAAGGGAAAGTAGAGCTATGTCTGGAAACCAAAAATCTCAGAGGTGACTCTTAATACCTCTATCACTAACAGTAAAGGATAATGGAAAACATTAACAACTAACAAAGGCACGGAAATTGAGGATTCAGACCCTTCAGGGGTGAAGGCTTGGTTCACTACAGAAGGTCAAAAACCTTACTGAGCTGAAGTACTGGTTGAAGCAGGTGATACATAGAATGGGTAAGGGTAGAGAGAAACAATATCAACTACACTGTCATAGGAGAGTGTATGGCAATGACTCACAGGATGGCAGAGGATTCACTGAGTTTCTATATTGGTGGAACTTGGCTGAAAATTCACCTTCTGGGTAACCAGGGGAAACCATACATAGGTTATTCCATACTTTAGAACTCAATGAAAAACCACCCTAGATGAGGCCAAGAGTTACCATTAATGGGAGATTCCTTGTTAGAGGCACTCAGTGGTGAAGCAGCTGGCTCCTGAGCACTGCTGGCTGCCACACACTACTGGAGCCAAATGCTGGAGAAATTGATCCCTCAGCAGAAGCTAAGTTCTGGAGAAACTGCTCACACAGCAGCATCCTGGTGAGAAAAGTACAACAGAACAAAGAAGAGAAATCCTTTCCTAATCCAGTGTCCCAGCTCGCCCCATAGACAAAGGTTAACTTTTGTGCCAACTGATAAAAGAAAAATATGACCAGACCCATTATCATGGAGCAGACAATACACAGTGAATTTGTAGGTCAGCTATAATACGTTGAGAGACGGCTCAGTCTGAAGTCAAAATTGTATACCACTCTGATGCTAAATGTTAGAAAAGAGAGTGTGACCCCTTGCCTTATCAGCAAAGAAAAAAGTAGCCCTCCTTTTTTCTATTTAAATGGCCTAGTACCAAAACTCCAATTTAATTGAATCCTGAAGATTGTCACTGAGAATTGAGATGTTTTTAAATTATTGAATCTAGCTCAATATCTTTCATTTTAACAAATAGATAATTTCCTGAACTGAGTTAGATTTTATCTACTTCACAGTTATTGCCAATGGATTTTCACATCTGTAATTTTCTAAGCAACATAAATTATTCAAAACTGTGGTATTCATGATTTTAGGAGAAGGAAAATTCTGATCATTATTGAAATTAAGGAGATGAAAAAATCAAAAGTAAACCTAAACCCAAGACACACACATATGAATCTACAGACAGACATGTGCACGAACACATATTTGTTTTCTTTTTATGGCTTTAAATTGATCTACATAAGATAATGTATAGAACATAATATTGCAAATTAATACTTTCCATTTTATTTTTAAAAACTTAAAAGGAGAAACCATATCTTACAAGGCACTATCATATGTATCTCTATATTTTTCTCTAGATATATTTAGATAGAGAGATGTACATATATATGATATTTAAATATAATAATGGAATATTAAAGATTTGTTGGGTGTCGATGTTTTTGTATTTCAGGAAGCAATCTAGAAACAGTGAACTTCCTCTAAGGAAAGAACAATAGAAAAGTGGAACTTCTTCCCAAACCCTGATTTACACATAATAGCATTCTATTTTGAATCACAATACTCTCTGGGTAGTGATAAAGAGAATGAATATATAAGTCCTTTCATTGCTAAATTAAAATTAAAAGAAAAAGCTACCCTAATTTAAGAATTTTATGATCTACCATGTTGCACTAATGAATGCTTTTCAAAGTTATTGTCAACTTTTAATAATCTTTCTCTTGAAATCTATGATAGCAGATAAAGCCTGAGTAGCCTGTGCATTGTAGTAATTTTACTCTTACATCACAAAACTATAATGTTTCCAAATATGAAACTTGAAAATTTCAAGGAAATTCAAGCTTCCCACTAAATACAAGACTTTTGACTAGACTTCTTCAATTTACATTATCATTTATAGGTGAATAAGTTCATGCCTCCGGAACCAAATTTAAGATATTATATTTTCCTACACATGGTTCTTACTTCAAGAATTTGAGATACATGGCATTATGATTATATAATATCAAGACTAAGCAGTTTAGGGAAAATGTGCGCTTTTCTCATGATATACTGATTCATTTGATATTGTTACCCTGTATCACATTATAAGAATTCCTAGCATATAAAATTTATTTCATAGGGTAGAAGAAAAAAATAGAAGGAAAATAAGCTATTACTATAGCAGGCCTGTAAATTATACATCATTCTGGGGAATGTAAAATACGATGTGATTTTTGTACCAGTTACAGTCTACTGGTATTCAGGGTCTCCTTTGTCCCTCCCACCTAACACACTTTATTAAGGTTTTAGAAAGACTGTTATACTTTTCTTGGAATTCATTCCCAGCAAGTCTCTTCTAGATTCTACTAATAAGAGTTACATCTGTAAGAACTGGAAGACACTGGATACAGATTAATCCAGGCTTCATCTTCCTCAAACTCTGCTATTCACTTTCATTCTTCATCTTCAGATATATAGGAAACTCTGGGTTAATTAGCATGTCTAAATTTTTCTGATTTGGAAGTAATATACCGGTCTTGATTTCTGTTTCTTCAGCACTTTCAACAATTGTGTAGGTGTATATATCCCTGTATTTCTGCTGGAAATATCTAGAGTTTTCTTGTTTTCCGTATTAAACTTTGGGTGACAAATAATGTGTAAAACATTATATTTGTAATTTTTAGGTATGTCTCATGTGCAAATGAACTATGTACTGTGGAGTGTTGGAGCCAGTCTATTGAAGTTCGCAAGTACCGGTTGGTAAATTCTCAGTGAATTTGCTAACCATTTGTTAAACACAGATAATAGTGAAAATTAAATTACATAAACTCAAAATTAAATATTATTAATACTAAAAAACTTCACCTCCTCATTATTTTACTGCATTTTACTATTATATATGCTGATAAGGTTATTTATATGCACTGTATCTCTATGGATCTCTATGGTAAAACATTATGGAATAACATACTACTGTTCATTTCCTCCAATTCCACTTTCAGTGGTGTCATATTGATAAAGAAAAATCAGCCATGGAAGGACTATTATGTTACAAATCAGACAACTTTTTACAGGTTTTTCCTTTGTTTTTCTGTGAGCATGTTTTTAAACAATTAGCAGCATACCACTGGGTATGTGTTTATAAAATACCATTTCTTTTACAATTTATTTATTCTTATATATGGTTTATAACTTCAGTTATCTGTCCTGTGTGATAGAAACATATCTCCAGCATATTATTAAAATATGGAAATATATATTAAAATACAAATATGTTTATATTTTATATAAAATATTAAAATCTGTTCCACAATCAGCTTAAAAATTATCACTTCATTGCCAATATTATACAGGATTATATCTGTATATCTATATTGCTAGGTTTTAAAATGTTTATCCTCCAAAATGTTACTTTGATTAATATTTATAAAGAAATAGCTTTACATTTTAATTTGATTGATTATACTTTAATGGTCCAATTAATATATTTTGCTGCCAGATAAGATATGAGAAATGAAATTATTGATCAAATATAGTTTTTATAGATATTATGAAATGAAATGTCATTAAATTATAGATATAATGAAATGAAATTATATCTATACATAGATATAATAAGATACGAACCTCTAAATAAAAGCCCTTTTCTTCTTCTGCAGCAGTCTCATTGGAAACTGTATTCTTTTTGATAAAAAAAGAATTTTAGCATATCCAAAATATGCTAAAAACACAAAATCATAACTAAAAGCTAAAAAAAAAGTGCATATAATTCTTCTACTGAAAATGTATTGTCAATTTGTCCACAAAATTACATGAATAGTTAATTATAGGAACCATTTCTATTGGCTAGAAACCTGTTACTCAATAAATCTACACCTCATAAGTATAGAAATATGCTTTAAAATGATTTATTTCACTCTTTGAGCCCACGGTGGGACTTTTCTCCAAGGGCATATCATGGAATTTATTGATTTATTTAGTATTTCAGTCAGTGGCCTGTATGCCAAATATCAAACTCCAAAATAAGGCAATATTTACAAGAAGTAGAAACAGGTATGACTGAAAGATTTCACAATAGTTTGTTAGTGTAGCATCATGACAAGTGTCACCATCACTTTTAAGATTCTGCCACTTGTAGTAAAAAAATAATAGAAATCCACCAGTTTTCTCAAATGTTCAGTGTTATATAAGTTTTTATAATACAATGCCCAATAAAGTTCTAGTTAAAAATCAACCACCTAAAATGTTTATGCATCTCTCCTGGGAACACAACATTCCTGAAACCCACTTCTTCCATAATGATGGCCTTTCAAAAAATTGCCTGTTTTTCTTGTTAAAATAAATTGCAAACTTTTTTACCTTTGAGTAAAAAACATTTATCAAGGTTGTTTAGATTTCTATAGACCAGTATAGTACTTAGGTGTGTATTCTCCAAAAATACAATTAAATTACATTGACTTTACAATGGAATAAAAGATGCCTTCTTACAGTACATCTTTGTTGTGATTTATGTACATCGTTTTATTTCACTCAAGTACTTGTTGGAAATGGACATCTTTACAGTTCTCTTTTGGTGGTAAATAACTCTGCTATTGAAAATGCAGAAATTGTTTTTTCATGGAATACATGAGTAGTTTTTTTTTAATGATTTTCTAGCACAAATGAAACACTCTGCCTGACCTTTTGTGATTTTATCTTTATCCTCAATCCCAGCTTCTTCCTTTTGGTTTATTACTGATGCCTATGCTTCTAAGGGTGTGTGCTGCTTTGACTGGGACTTTCTTATTGATAAGGTTTTTTTGAAGGTCTAAGTGATAAAAATCAATATTTGTGTGAGTGCAGACAAGATGAGAAGAAAGAAGCTTTTAAAAATGGTGCCAATATTACTGATATAAAACTCTGCTTGGATTTCAGCATCATTTACTGAAATTGTTAATACTAGGTGGCAATCACAGGTGTGTGCATTTGGAAACAAAAAGATGGTGAAAGGAAAATAGAATATGTCATAATTTCTGATTTCTGTATGTTGAGTTTATGACAACTATGAGATATTAAAGTGGGAAGAAGACACAACTATCTGAAAGATAATTTTGTATTTAACCTGTGGTATTTAAGTCCCATTACATTTGTCTTGGCTGGATTACAACATTATTCAAGATAGCATAGGCACTTTTTTCTACCATCAGTTCTTATTCTAATAGGAAACTGTTATGTACCCCAGAAAAGCCACATTTTTTTTATCCTGATTCAATCTTGTATGGACAGCCATATTTCTTTTAATCCTTATTCAATATTGTGGGGTGGAAACTTTTACTTGATTGCTTCCACAGAGATGTGACACACCCAATTGTGGGTGTGATCTTTTGATTAGATGGAGATGTGACTCTGCCTATAAAAGGTGGGCCTTGATTAGTTTACTGGAGTCCTTTAAAAAGGGAAACATTTTGGAGTTGCTTCAGAGCCAACAGAGATGTAGACATTTGGAGATGCTTGGTGTGATTGCAGAGAGAACAGACCCCTAGATAGATGTTTGGAGATGCAAAGCCCAGCCAACATCACCATGTGTTTTCCCATGAAATACTAAGCAACCTAGAACTCAGAATTGTGTCCCAGAGGACCTAAGTGGAGGTCCGCAATGCTGAGAGAGAAAACACGGGCATCAGAAGCTGAAAACAATGGAACAAGGGCCAGAAGATGTCAGCCACATGCCTTCCTTTGTGAAAGACATTGGCCTTTCTTCTTTTTTTTTTCACATGGGCAGGCACCGGGAATCGAACCCGGGTCCTCTGGCATGGCAGGCGAGCATTCCTGCCTGCTGAGCCACCGTGGCCCACCCAACATTGGCCTTTCTTGAGTCAAGGTATCTTTCTCTGGATGCCTTAGTATGAATATTTTTATGGCCTTAGAACTTGTGAAATTATAACTTAGCATATTCCCTTTATAAAAGCCAACCCATTTCTGGCATATTGCATATCTGGTAGCATTCACAAACTAAAACAGTTCTCAGTTACAGAAATTGAGAAAAGCCAGTATTTGTCATCTTAGCCCCCCCTCACAGGCACATACAGACATATTACTGAATTCCAACCAAAATACTGAGGGCTTCTAAAAAAATGGAAAACATTTACTCTTTAATGAAATGCAAAGGCAAGAAAATAAAGTGCTGGACATAGAACATTCCCACCATCACCACTTCCACCCATGACCTTAAATTTGTGTTAGGAGGTATGGCAGCCATCGTTTGTACATATGGATAGAAACAAGAAAATGAAAAATTAACATACTGTGGTAAGAATAGTAATAATAATAATAATAATAATAATAATAATAATAATAATATTCTTGATTAGTTTATTTTGTCCTGGCTTCTGTAATTTAAACTTCTTAGGAGCCATACATGTGGTAAAACTAATGTTAGTTTGTTTCCCTAATATTTACAACTGAAGAAATTCCTATTGAAAATGTGATTTAACTCTCAATAGACAACATCTTGTGGTTAAATTAATTTCATTATTACTATTGCATATATTTTAATAGGGAAAAATAAATAGTAAGACTCTATCAATTTTAGTTATATAGAGCATTGCCAAAATATATTCCTTATAGTAATAATAGTTTGTATTTCTTTGAATTAGCACTTAATTTGATTTAATGTTTTCAATATGACAGTTTTCAAATATGTATCAACAGTAATGATGTTCAGATGTTTGTTCCATCTGCATAACTACTATACCACCCAAATAAATAATAATAGATTCTATGCTTCATAAAAGAAATGATACATAAGAACACATAAGAATATGGTGCTAGGTAAAGTGAAAAATCACGATCTTAGAATTTCTGACTTTATGTAACATTTTACTTTTGCTTGTTAAAGAACAATATTTCCATGTAAACACAGTTTGGTAAGGTTATGTAAAGATATTTCCATGTAAAGATAGTTTGATAAGATTATGCTTTCATAAATAACTCTTCTGCACCATGTTTATGGATGCTTTCAACCATGAACACAGAAATGTGTGGAAAAAAAAAAAGCTAAGCTCTTTTTAAAACTAGAAATTAAGCCAGGCTAAAGCCATGAGTCAGCTCTTCTCTGGAACTGGAACATGCAGCTGTGGATGGACCTCTCCGTGGCTCTCGTGTGATGGACTAGGCTTATCAAGAAGCTGCCTTAGTTCACTGTTCAGTAGATGAGAGTGGGGGGGACAGTGAAGGACAACCCTCTACTGTCTCCCAGGCTAACCTCTTCTCATGGAAAAAAAAAGTTCTGGAAAACTGCCAAATCATGACAGTTTCTACAGCTTCTAGAAAATAGTGGATTATGGAGGTGGAGGACCAGACCAATCTTGTAATCAGGTGTTGAACCCATGTGCCAATTGTTTCTGGGACTTGTTCTGTAACTTCACCAGGATGACCCCATCACCACAAAGCAAGTGCCATCCAAGAAACTGGTACCTACAGAGGCTCTGTATATGTGATAGAATTATTCAAAGAAGAGGAGAAGAAACACAGAAGAAAAGCCTAACAAAGAAAATGTCACTTTAAACTAAAATTCCATAATGTATTCAGAAATTCTAAGTTAAGAAGAATAGCTAACAACATTTAAAGGGAAAATTAATTATCTCATGGTATAATAGATCTGGTTGAATAATATTATGAAAAATTTATAATAAGCATCTTTAGGATGCTTAAGGATATTAAGAAATTGTACAACAGGAATAAAATGAGATAAGATTATGTAAATACTTATTTACTAGAAATTTTTGAAATAAAAATGTGATTGTCAACATTTTTGAAAATTATAAGCAGTCCATACAAATTCAAGGCTAAAGACATTGAAAAGAATATTAATAAATTATTTCTACTTAGAAATTTAACTAGTGAGCAAACCAGAAAGACAAAAAATAAAAGTACAATTTTACCGTAGAAAAATGTATGAAACAATAGCTTAATGCTGAGAAATCTAAAAATCTCAATGTAAAAACCTGGGTTGAAATTTGTTGTTATTTTTATGGACAATATAGATAAATACTGTTTATATTTATATTATTTTACAAAAATTATATTATTTTACACATCTTATTTTGCAATATTTGGTCACAATATATGCACTACAGTTAGTAAAATGTGCATTTCAATAACAAAATTTTTGACAAAAAAATCAATATTTTACTGTTTGTTATTAAACAACTGTATTAGTTAGAGTTCCCTAGAGAAGCAGAATCAACAGGAAATATTCATAAATATAAAATTTATAAAACTGTCTCATGTAACTGTGGAAATATAGAGTCCAAAATCTGTTGGACAGGCTGTGAAGCTGACAATGCCAATGGAGGGTCTGGATGAACTCCACAGGACAGGCTCGCTGGCTGAAGCAGGAAGAGGGCCTGTCTCTTCTGAATCCTCCTTAAAAGGCTTCCAGTGATTAGATTAAGCATCACTCATTAAAGAAGATATTCCCCTTGGCTGATTACAAATGGAATCAGCTGTGTATGTAGCTGACATGATCATGATTTAATTCTATGAAATGTCCTCATAGCAAAACAGAGACCAGCACTCGCCCCACCAGACAAACAGGGACCACCACCTGGCCAAGTTGGCACATGTACCTGACCATGACAGTCCATCCCTTGTCAACTTGGCAGGTATACTAATGACTTTAAACCATTTAAACCATGTTAATAGAAAACAATAAAATACACATTTTTTTCCTCACCCAACAATACTCAACTGTCCTGCATATAACTGGAAACGCATTTAATCTCTCCAGAATAGGGTGCAAGTCCTTGGGTAATGTTCATTCTTAAACTTAATATCTTACAACTTCAATAGAATAACATGAACAAAACAGCATTAACCATCCTAATTTCTGTAACTGAGGTCGTAATTCATATTTAACACTACCTTCTTTCAATATCAATTCCATGTTCCCTTTACTCTCAGCAAGCACTTCAGCTGGCCATGGTTCTTTGCCTAGTGGGGTGACCCAAACCTTCATTCCTGAAGTTTCAGAGCCATTTTACTGTTCTGTCAATCCAGCTGCTTCTGGATGATGGGGAACATGGTAAGACCAGAGAATTCCATGAGCATGTGACCATTCCCACACTACATTTGCTGTGAATGAAGCAATGCTGTGTGGAATATCATGATGAAAGATAAGGCATTCTGTAAGCCCACAGATGTCAGTTTTGGCAGAAGCATTGCATGCAGAGAAAGAATATGCTGGATATCCAGAATATGTGTCCATTCCAGTTAGAACAAATTGCTGCCCCTTCCATGAAGGGAGTGGTCCAATGCAATCAACCTGCCACCATGTAGCCAGTTGGTCACTTCGGGGAATGGTACCATATTGGGGGTTGAATGTGGGCCTTGGCTGATGGCAGATTGGGAATCCAGCAGTGGCTGTAGCCAAGTCAGCCTTGGTGAGTGGAAGTCCATGTTGTTGGGCCCATGCATAACCTCCATCCCTACCATGATGACCACTTTGTACATGAACCCATTGGGCAATGACAGGAGTTGCTGGGGAAAGAGGCTGACTGGTATCCACAGAACAGATCATCTTATCCACTTGATTACTAAATCCTTCCTCTGCTGAAGTCACCCTCTGGTGCGCATTCACATGGGACACAGACATCTTCATGTTTTTAGCCACTCAGAAAGGTCTATCCACACACCTCTTCCCCAGACCTCTTTGTCACCAATTTTACAATTATGGTCTTTCCAAGTCCCTGACCATCCAGCCAAACCATTAGCAACAGTATACAGTGAGTCAGTATACAGTGCACCTCTGGCCAGTTCTCCTTCAAGCAAAATGAACAACCAGGAGCTCTGTTCAAAGTTATGCCGACTAGGAGGATTTGCCCTCACCACTGTCCTTCAATGATACCCCAGAAAGGGGCTGAGAGCTGTAGCTGTCCACTTTCAAGTGGTACTTGCATATCATGCTAAATCATCTGTAAACCAGGCCTGTGTTTTCTCTTTCTCAGTCAATTCACTGTAAGGAACCTCCCAAGAGGCCATAACTCTGGTCTGGGAAAGAGAAGGCAATGTCGCAGGAGTGGAGACCATGGGCATTTGGAGCACTTTGTCATGCAACTGATTTGTGCCTTCAGGACATGCTCTGGCCCTATCTTGTATGTGGCAGTTCCATTTCATGATGCAGTGCTGCTGCAAACACCCAACTTTATGACTTGGTGGGTCAGACAACACCCAGTTCATGATAGGCAACTCAGATCTCATGGTAACTTGGTGGCCCAAGGTTAAGCATTTGGTCTCTACTAAGGCCCAGTAACAGGCCAAAAGCTGTTTCTCAAAAGGAGAGTAGTTATCTGCAACAGATGGTAAGGCTTTGCTCCAAAATCCTAAGGGTCTGCAATGTGATTCTCCTATAGGGGCTTTCCAATGGCTCCAAACAGTGCCACTGTTTGCCACTGACACTTCCAGCACCATTGGATTTTTTGGGTCATATGGTCCAAGTGGCAGAAGCAACCTGGACCTGACACAGAACATCCTCTTGTTCAGGTTCCCACTCAAAATTATCAGCTTTTCTGGTCACTCAATAAATGTACCAGAGTAGCACACCCAAATGAGGAATATGTTTCTGCCAAAATCCAAAGCAACCAACTGGGCATTGTGTGCCTTTTTCAGTTGTAGGAGGGGCCAGATGCAGCAACTTATCCTCCACCTTAGAAGGGATATCTCAACATGCCCCACACCACTGGACACCCAGAAATTTCACTGAGGTAGGAGACCCCTGTGTTTTTGTTGGATTTATCTCTCATCCTCTGGCACGCAAATGCCTTACCACTAAGTCTAGAGTAGTTGCTACTTCTTGCTCACTAGGTCCAATCAACATGATATCATCAATACAATGGACCAGTGTGATGTCTTATGGGAGGGAGAAATTATCAAGTTCCCTGCAGACAGAATTATGACATAGGGCTGGAGAGTTGATACACTCTTGAGGTAGGACAGTGAAAGTATACTGTTGACCTTGCCAGCTGTAAACAAACTGTTTCTGGTGGTCCTTACTATTAGCTATTGAGAAAAAAGCATTTGCCAGATCAATAGCTGCATACCAGTTACCAGGGGATGTACTGATTTGTTCAAGCAATGATACCACATCTGGAACAGCAGTTGCAATTGGAGTTATCACCTGGTCTTATGATAATCCACTGTCATTCTCCAAGATCCACCTGTTTTCTGCACAGGCCAAATAGGAGAGTTGAATGGGGATGTGGTGGGAATCACCACCCCTGCATTCTTCCAGTCCTTAAAAGTGGCAGTAATCCCTGCAATCCCTCCAGGTATTCAGCATTACTTCTGATTTACTATTTTGCTGGGTAGGGGCAGTTCTAGTGGCTTCCATTTGGCTTTTCCCACCATTATAGTCCTCACTGCATGAGTTAGAGAGCCAATGTGGGAATTCTGCCAGTTGCTCAATATTTCTAATCCAATTATGAATTCTGGAACTGGGGAAATAACTACAATGGGTCCAGGGCCCATGTGGAACCACTCTGAGACAGACCTGAGCTAAAACTCCATCGATCACCTGACATCCATAAGCCCTGATTCTGACTAGTGGACCAGAGTGATGCTTTGGGTCCCCTGGAATTAATGTCACTTCTGAACCAGTGTCTAATAATCCCCGAAAAATTTGATCATTTCCTTTTCCCCAATGCACAGTTACCCTGGTAAAAGACTGTCAGTCTCCTTGGGAAAGGCTTAGAGGAAGATTAGCAGTATAGATTTGTGGCAGTGTAACAAGGTTCTCCCCCAAAGGGACCTGGTCTCACCTTCATTCAAAGAGCTCTGGGTCTGTAAACGGCCTCAAGTCTAGAAATTGATTAAGGGGCTGTGACTCTGTGTTTTGTAATTCAAGTTAGACTTCTCTTCACTAGAACTAGAACTCCTTTGTTGAATTTAGTAGACTGCCCATCTATTGCATTCTAGGTACCACATGATTTTCTAGCCAATGCCACTCTGTGAGTCAGATTATTTTGACTTCTTCTTTGAGTGTGTTGTCTCTTATAATAGCCATGTCCACCCTATCTTTGGCAATTTAGTGCTGCCACCTGGCTTCTGCCAACTCAGGATCCCATGATCCCCATTGTGTTTAAGGGTTCCAGCTCAGCAACAGAAGTTCTCACAGTAATATCTGACCTACAGAGAAGTGCAACTACAGAGCTCTTCAGGGATGATGGTGCTAGTCTCACAAATTTATTTCTCACTGTTCTGGTAAAAGGTGCATCCTCTGGATATTCCTGGGGTGTAAGAGCAGGCTTTGCATGATAAATCCACTCTAACATTCCAATCTCTCTAAGCCTCTGGATCCCCTCATCTACATTATACCAAGACAGTTCTGGCATTTCAACCTAAGGTAATGTCGGCCACCTTTTGATCCATATTTCAGCCAACCATCCAAACTGTTAATGCCTTTCTAACTCCTCAAGCTATAACATTGAATGCAGAATCTCTGCTTAGTGGGCCCATGTCAATAAATTCAGCCTGATCCAGCTTTATATTCCTCCCACCATTATCTCACACCCTTAAAATCCGTTGCCACACATATTCCCCTGATTTCTGTCTATATAAATTGGAAAACTCACACAGTTCTTTTGGAGTATAACGTACCTCCTCATGTGTGATACTTTGTACCTCACTTTAGGGGCCTGTTGGGACTTTAGTCGAGTTATAGGTCTGGAAGAAATGAGGGGTGGTGGGCGTGGATCATGAAAAGAATTAGAAATATCTTCCAAGCCATTTGTTTCAGGGGATTCATTTGCAGTTTCATCTGGTGAAACAGGATTAATCACTCTAGGGCTAAACCTTTCAGGTGGAGGTTGGGTGTCCTCCTCAAGGAAGACTGGAAGTGGGGTAGCTATGTCCTCAGGGCAGACTATTACAGGGTTATCTAGAGAAGACTCAGCATGAGCTAGGGTTTCAACCTCTCCACTGGCATCATTATCAATCCATATGTTGCCATCTCATTTTTTAGGGTCCCACTCTTTCGCAATCAATGCCTTCACTTTATGTTGTAAAGTTGCTACTCTAACAATAAGATTTTGAGTCTGTTTTTCAGAGATCTCAAATCTACAGCTACAGGAAATACGATTTTCCTTCAGGATACTCACAGAAGAATCTACATCTGTCAGACAGTGCTTCAGCTTCTCGTTTGAAGCCTTAAGCCCTTCCCTTTCACTCATTAATGTATGCGGTATATCTAACAACCAGTCAACATCTCTATACTTACTATTTCCTCAGAACTCCATAAAGGTGTCAAAAACATTATTCCCCAGAACCTGTCTTCAGACAAGCAAAGCATTAGAAGAATCGAATGGTGATATTTTAACTATGCCTTTTTGTTGACTCGCTCCATGGATTGCGAGTGTCATTGTGATTATGGGAATCAGAGTCCTTAGTGCCTTTGAGGCCAGTCAGTTTAGAAAACCATTCATAAAAACCCATTTTTAAGATTCTGTTTCTTAAGAACCACTCCTGGTACCAAGTTGTATTACTTAGGGTTCTCTAGAAAAACAAAATCAACTGGAAATATTCATAAATATAAAATTTATAAAAGTGCCTCATGTAACCACGGGAACATAGAGTCCAAAATCTGTAGGGCAGGCTGTGAAGCTGACGATTCCAATGGAGGGTCTGGATGAACTTCACAGGAGAGTATCGCTGGATGAAGCAGGAAGGGAGCCTGTCTCTTCTGAATTCTCCTTAAAAAGCTTCCAGTGATTAGATTAAGCATCACTCATTAAATAAGACACTCCCTTTGGTTGATTACAAATGGAATCAGCTGTGGATGAAGCTGACATGATCATGATTTGATTCTATGAAATGTCCTCATAGCAAAAGACAGGTCAGCACTTACCCAACCAGACAAACAGGTACCATCACCTGGCCAAAGTTGACACAAGAACCTGAGTATGACAACACCCTATTTGTTTTAAATAACTTTTAAATTATGTTGTTTCTGTGATTATAGGAGAAATGTTTCATGAGTATTTCTACATATAAAACTAAGCAATTAATTTCCTAAAAATAAATTCATAATATTTGGATCTGATGTTTTATTTTTTTGTCTTAGAATCTACATTTAAGATTATTCAATTTAGTATATATTGCCAGACTAGTCTCCAGAAAATCTCTAGTTTCCTTTCTCAATTCTTAGTTATGAGAGTTCCTTTTACCCCTCTACATACTCAACATTGGACATTTTTAGCGATGATTTTCAATGGTGAAATTTGAGAGGTGAAAACAACCTTTTGCCATTTTAACTTTGAAATGTTCATTAATAAAAGTGTATTTATTCAAATATTTAACTGTCATTTGTACTTCTTTTAAATATCAGTTGTTTGGGCCTTTGTTCAAAATTTCAAATTGTGCTCTATTTCTTTTTTCACATTTATTTTTAACTGTTTTTAAGGATAATAGACTTTTAACTATTTTTAGGGATAGTAGCTAATAATAATCTCTTGTACGAGAAGGACTTATACCTGTCTATTGTTTATCTCTTGGCTCCTTTTTAATTCTTTTCTTAATAAAAGTAGTTTTTAATTAGTCTCCCACCTTTTACTTTGTCCTGTATCACTTGGGTCTTAACATCATGATTATGATGTTATTCATCCAAGATTTCTTCTTTTATTTATATGATTTTTAAAGTATGTTTAAAGTTTTAAGTCATCTCAAATTAGTTTTGTTGTAGATATTATATCAGGTCTGCTTTATGAGAGATTTTATCAAATCAAAAAGGGAAGAAGAAACAAAATAATTGTGGTAATTCCTAAACTTTCCCAGTTTGGTATTTTTAGGCAACACTTGCAGAGTAAGTTAATACTGTAGTATATGAAAGAGAGAAAGTGTACTGTAGTCATTATGAGCAGGAATTTTTTATCAGGCTCTCTGCATTGAAATATTGGTTCCAATATTTATTCATTTAGAGTCTTGCTCAATTAACTTGATCACTATATTCCTTGATGTCCTTATCAGTACAATGGAAATGGATGGTACTTTTAAATCTTGTTCTGAGGATTACATAATGCATCTAAACAGTTTAAGATATTACCTCATATATAATATATTGTAAATTAATATTTCCTATTGAAATTATCATTGACAGTACAACATTGTCCTGTGATCTAGACATGCAGCAAGTTATCTGATGTTTAGCTTTCTAAATGTTACCTATTTGGAAGGTAGCACTTGGAGGACAAGGAAACAAATCTCTTCTAGAAAACTGAAGAAGAGGGAATACTACATAACTCATTTTATGTTATCTAACATTAAAATCAGATGAACTGTTTTGAAGCAGAAAGCTGCATACCAATATCCCTCATGAATTTAGAACCAAATAACCTTAATAAGATAACAGCAAATAGACTCCAGCAATATATTGAAAGAATTATACATGATAGCAAAGTGGGATTTATTTCTGGTATTCAAGGCTCATTCTGTGTTCAAAATAAATCAGTGTGATCTACTATTTCAACAGGCCAAAGAATTTATTTGATCATATCAATTGACACAGAGAATGCATTTGACAAAATCCAAAACTATTCAAGGAAGAAAAAAAACAAAACTCACAATACACAAGGAATGGTGAGGACCTTCACGAAGGTGATAAGCACAACATTAATCTCCCAAACATATCTTTGCCTTGACTCCTAGAAACTGTGAATATGATATCTTTCATGGCAAAAGGAATCTTGCAGATGTGATTAAGATTACCAACATTGAGATAGAGAGATTTTTCTGGATTACCTGGGCGGGTCCAATCTAATCACATGAGTCTTCAGAGAGCCCCCAGTCTGCTGCCAGAAACCTCTGGTAGATGGAAGAAAAGCAAGAGAGATTGTGAGCATGAGTGGTATACAACCTGCTGCTGCTGGATTTGCAAATGGAGGAAAAGAATCACAAACCAGGAGATGCTAGCAGGCTCTACAAGTTGAAAATGAAATTCAGCTGGCAGTAAACAAGGAAATGGATACCTCACTCCAATAATTGCAAAGAACTGAATTTTGCAAAAAATCTGAATGAGCAAAAAACTGCCAGACCCTCCAGAAAGGAGTATAATTCTGCTGACACCTTGATTTTAGCCTAGCTAGACCCACAACAGATGTCTGACCTACAGGATGGAAAAATAATACAAATAATATGTTCGTGTTGTTGTAAGTTGCTAAACTTGTAGTACCTTTTTTTTATGGCAGCAATTGGAAATAAATACACTCAACTTGATAAAAAGCATCTGCCAAGACCCTAGTTATCCTACCTAGTTCTGAAAGACTGAATGCATATTCTCCCCTTAGTGAATTACTTAGTGTAAAAAAGCCAATTTCAAATGGCTACACATCATATGATTATATTCATTTAAAGTTCTTCAAATGACAAAATTATACAGCTACAGATAAATTGGTAGTTATAAGCTGCAGGAGGGAACGGGTTGTAGCTCTTAAAGGGTAACATGCAGTATCCTTATGATGGAACTGTCATGTAATTTGACTATGGTTGTGGTCACATGAAACAACATGCATGATAATGTTGCCTATAAACAAGTATACACAAACACACACACAATGAGTGCGTGTAAAACTAATGAAATCTGAATAGGTTTGGTTGAATGTAGCAATGTCAGTTATACTACAGTGATGAAAATTATTACCATTGGCAGAAACTTGGTGATATGAGATCTTCCTGCATTACTGCTTTCAACTGCATGTGAATCTATAATTAAAATTGCAAATGCAGTTTAAAAATGCTTCACAGTGTTTAAACTAATGCTGTACGTGGAACTAGTTGTTAGTCAAAGATCAGTAGAGCTTTTTTTATTTCACAGAGTACAGACTATGAAAGACAAGCTTAAAAGAATAAGGAGGAATTTGGTATTTGGATTTCTAAGTGAGTTTTAACTTATAAAACTGCATGAAAATCTGAGTAGCAGATTTAAAGCAAGGTCAGCTAATCCTGACACCGCAGGAAGGGGGTCCAGAGAGACTTCATTGAACTCTGTCTTGCTCGCTGCAGGCGGCATGCTTCCTGAGTGGTCAATCTTATTTCCTGCTTATACCTGGATCCCTCCTTGAGCAGTTCAATAGGCCCACAAATTCTGCTCTTCAATTCTAGTAACTGAAGAAAGAGAACTACAAGAACATCTCTTTCAGTGTTACCCTTGAAATTCTGGCTAACATTTGCTGGTCTCCTTTCCTGGGGTGTAAAAAATCTCTTAATGAGTCCTTTGTATGCATAATAATAATTTTGTTAATAAAAAACAGTAGTAGTTGGAGTTTATTGAACCAGATATGTATTATCTCTTTACGCACATTATGTGCTCTAATATTTAAAACAACTCTGCATAATACATACTAATAACCCCCATTTATGTATCTAAAAGTAGATGCTTACAGAAAATAAACTGCCAGATTCACATTTCTGTAAATGCCAGGGCTACATTTTAGGGAGGGGGGTCTGGGGTGGGGGTGGGGGTGTTGAATGGGCTGGGAATCGAATTTTGGCCTCCCACCTTGCAGTCAGGCATCTACCACTGAACCACACATGCACCCACAGGCTATATTTTATGTCCAAGTTTGTTTGTTTCATTAAAAAAATCTCTGTCCTATGTATCACATAGTGATCACCCACTCTCTTAGGTCTTGTAATGTCTGTGCTCAATAGCTATTGATCATTCTCAGCTACAAAACATTGCTCATTTTTTTCTTTAAATTCTATCACAATGAACTGAAGAGGTTCTATTTAGAAATTTAGAAATTTCTGGAATCAAGACTCCTGACCCTGCTGGAACACCAGGAGGACTGTCAGTCTTTTCTATCACTACTACTTTTGTCCCAGGGTCAAGTTGTCCACTTGGGCAGAAATCTCTCCCTCCTCTTCCTTTTCATCAATGTAGAATGAATTGGCCCTTCATTCTCGTTGAATTAAAATGGAAATGAAGTCATTGGAAACATGTCAGGGTCATCTTCTCTGGGAATTTGGTCCCCATAGAGCCTTTATTTAGTACATAAAGACTATGCCCAGGGGTTTATAACCCAGAATTAGACATTATCTGTAAAGTAGCCCATTAAAGGCAAATAATTCAAAGAACCAGAATTCTGTCTTGCCTTTTCTTTAAAATAAATTTGGTTTTTCAGATAATCTTAATGTTCTTTTTTTTAATGATCCCCAACATTTTAAATAATTTAATACAGAAACGATTATAAATACAAGGGAATGATATAAGTTTTGACTTGTAGTTATTTTAAAGTAAAAACAAAATGAAACATTAACAAATCTTCCTGTAAATATTTTTAAACACTAGAAATCTAAATAAGTAGAGCAGAATAATTACCACTCATTCTTTTCTAATTTTAATACTTATGTACTTTGATGTTTCTACTTTATCTTAAAAAAATTAAATAAACAAATAAAACAAAAAAGCTATTCAACTTTGTGATTAAAAACTGAAATGAGAATCTGTAAAGAAGCTATCATTTTGTTTATTCAAAACTATGATACTTAAATTTATTTTGATTTTATGCAAAATAGCTTACCTTTTCTATTGATTATAAATGTTATATATTTTGCTTCATACATCAGAAATCAATCATAAATAAAATATTTTATATCATAAACTATGCTTATAAATACAATAAAAAAGCTGCAATTTTTTCGTCATAAAGTAATACCTAGACTTCAGAAGCAAGATCTTTTTTAATGTTATTTTGCAGCAAATATATATATATATATATATATATATATATGTTTTTATGCTGTATGGCAGGGTGACAGTTCATTATTTTTCCATGTAAGTATCCCATTATTGCAGCACCACTTGTTGAATATTTGTTTGTTTGTTCTGTTTTGGGGGAAGAGCATGGCCCAGGTGCTCTAGATTTTGAAACCCCTTTTGTCCCAAATGCAAGGGTCAAGTAACCAAATTATTTCTCTTCCTGATCTTTAATTTTTTTTTAAAATTTGCTATTTGATTAAAAATTACTATTTCAATTATCAAAAGAGGTAGTGTGGTGGGGGGAAAAGGTGGGGAGAAAGAGAGAAGAAAATGATAATAAAACATATTTCATCCTTTCAATAATTCAAATATAGGTATATTTATATGAACAATTTTTAAGTAGCCTTTATAACAGAGACACCACGTGAAATAACAGGAAATATTTCAGTCTTAAACCAAAGAACAAGTTGCTATGAAAAGGGAACAATGTAAAAACAACAGAAATGATTAGAAAATAAGCATAGGATAATGAAATTTAAAGATTCAAATTGAGGATTAAAAGTGAAAAAGAGTAAAGCATTCAGTAGGGAGAAGAGATAGCAAATAATATAACATTAAGTAAATGAAATACAAGAAAATTAAATTATCAATCCAGTGGGTTCAATAGTCATAAAATGCTAGGAGAAAAATGGATAACAGAGGACAAGTGATTATTACTTTTTATACAAAGGATTAAAATTCCCAGAATAAAATGATAAAATGACTCAGGTTTCAAGACCCAAAACCACCAGCAAATGTCCATTATAATAAACAAACAAATACTTTCCCAGATACAGATATATGTGCACACACACACACACACACACACACACACACACACACACTCATACATGTATCTGATGACATACAAATCACACATATATGTTGTGATGGTTTGAAACTATTATGAACCCCAGAAAAGCCATGTTTTACTCGTGATTCAATCTTGTAAGGACAGCCATTTCTTTTAGCCTTGATTCAACACTGTTGGGTGGAAACATTTGGTTAGACTACCTCTGCAGAGATGGGGCATGCCCGATTGTGGCTGTGGCTGTGGCTTTTTTATCAGATGGAAATGCAACTCCACCCATTCAAGGTGGGTCTTAATTAGTTTATCTGAGTCCTTTAAAAGGGGAAACCTCCGATGCAGGATGCAGATACAGATGTTTGGAAATGCAGATGTACATGCTTGGAGAAGAGTTGCACCAGAGTTGAGAAGAGACATGGATGCTTGGAGGTGCTTGGAGTGCTGACAGAGAGAACAGATACCTAGACAAAGGCGGATCCCAGTGAATATCACCATGTGCTTTCAGATGAGATGCTAAGCAAGTTAGAATCCAGAGTTATATCTTGGAGGAGCTAAGTGAAGCCTACAGATGCTTAGGGAGGAAACCACTGGTATCAGAGAAGCAACAGAACCAGGAACAAGGACAGCACATGCCAGCCATGTGCCTTCCCAAATCGTGCTTTCTTGAACCAAGATAGTCTTCCCTGGATGTCTTAGTTAAGATATATTTATTCCTTTAGAACTATAAACTTGTAACACTAAATTCCTTCTTTAAAAGCCATTTCATCTCTGGTAGATTGCTTTCTGGAGCATTTGCAAACTGAGACATACCTACACACACATATCAAGTTATATCACTGAGAAAGTTTGGTACCCCATAGATTATGGATTAAGGGGGTTACATAGGAATTTGACTGAGAATGGCATTAGACTTCTCAGCAGGAGCAAATTTCTGAGAATATGTTATTTTAAATTTATAAGGTTTGATTGCCAAGTTGTGAAGGCAGAATCATGAGTCATTTCTATATTTTTTTATTTTTAACTAAAGGAAAATGTGGTTTGTCAACATGACATGGAATTGAAAAAATGGTGTCCATTAAATCAGTGGTGGGGATGAGATGCTCCATGGGAATTATGTGTCACATTTGGACAGCAACCAGAACAGAAAGACAATAGTGGAGGACTAGGCAGCTGGGAAGTCTTCAGGAAAAATAAACTTGAATCAAGAGATCACCTTATGCATCTTAAGAGGCAAACCTTGGGTGGGCCATGGTGGCTCAGCAGGCAAGAATCCTCGCCTGCCATGCCAGAGGACCTGGGTTCGATTCCCAGTGCCTGTCCATGTAAAAGAAAAAAATTAAAAAAATAATAAAAAAAAAGATGGCCAACCCTTTTAAGTATGTGATGGAACTATTAAGCATTTGTTAAAAATATGTATGAAATATAATCTTAAGGAGGTGTTTATTAAGTTCATGGAATTAAAATTAAAAATAAAAAGTGTAGGGTGGTGCAAGGATAGCTCAGTGCTAGAATTCTTACCTGCCATGCAGGAGACTTGGGTTCAATTCCCAGAGCCTGCACATGCCAAAGAAAATAATAATAATAATAATAAAAGTGTAGTATACAAATAATACAAATTTAGTTTTACCTTTCTTTGTTCAGAATTAAATGTGATGGCCATAGTTTAACCAAATATTATAATATATTTCTGTTATGACGATGGGTACAGAGGGATGGGAAGCCATGGTAGAGTAGTAAGATTTCTGTGTCCTCAATATCTATGAATCATATCAATAGAGGCTGCAGTATGAGCTTTTTACAACACATTTTGCGGTCAACACTATCAGAAGAAATGTCTGGATTCAGATAATAAAAAGCAAGTATCTCTTCAGAGTGGGTCAGGTAGCAGATTGACGATTTTATCACAGCTTTGTAGAAATATTTGGTGTACATTAATTAATATGTTAAAGATAAAAATAAAGAAAAGAAACAATTGTCTTTGTATAAAAAATCACATTTCAGAAGAAACTTCCTTTGAATAAGTATAGGTTGGTAGAATTTTATAATGAATGATAATAAGTGATTATGCTCAGTCCCTTATGTTGATTCCATTGTATTTCATTAATCCTATTGATTAAAACAAAGACCAGACTGAACCAGAACAAAACCAAAAATGCCTCAAACTTTTGTAGGAAGCAGGGAAATGTAGATTGGATAATATTCAAATGGTCATCAATAATTTCAGTGCCAATTATAACTTAATTTAGTTGTCAGCTAAATATTAATTTTTAGTTTTTATGAAAATAAACCTGTAAGAAAATAAATGTAATAAGTATTAAAATAGGTAGTATAAGAAATCAAATATCTAGTTCATATTTATATTTATATTTATTTATATTTATATAAGTAATATTACATTACATTATATCCTTTCCCCTTTGCTCCAATACCATATTTGTAGTTTTCCAATAATTACATTTATGATACTTAATTTTCCTATCTCCCATTTTGGGTACATGATGTGATTTAAAATTTCAGATGAAACTGGTGGAAATATTTACCTTGGTTGCTTAAAAACTTTACTCTCACTGTCAGTGTGGTGTTACTCCTAAATTCTCTCCTGATCTACAAACATTGTAAATTCAATATATAAAATGTTGTACAAAATTCTGAAAACTTGGAAAAAATATACTTAATTTAAAATAAAATAAAATTTCAATTAAAATAAAACAGAAGCCAAGCAATTTAAAAAATTGCCATTAATTAAAAAAAATGACTATCTTCCTTTGGATATTCTTATAGTGAATTAAAAAAATATATAGAATATCATGTATGGATAAAGGACTATGCTAGGTTTTGCAGGGATGAAGATATTAGTAAGATATCTTTTTTTTTTTTTTTTTTTTTTTTTTTTTTTAAAGGAAAGACAGAGAGAAGGAAGGAAGGAAGGAAGAAAGGGAAACATTTTTAAACATTTTCTTGTTTTATTGTATTCTGTTTCTCCGTTTTTGTTACATGGGCTGGGGCCGGGAATCGAACCGAGGTCCTCCGGCATAGCAGGCAAGCACTTTGCCCGCTGAGCCACCGCGGCCCGCCCATAGTAAGATATCTTAAGTCAGATTGTCTTCAATAGTTACGTATTTGGAAATGTGAGAGATGAGAAAAGCATATGCAGCATACAAGGAGTTTCAATACTATTAATAATATTCTTTTTTTTTTAACAGTTCAGAGGCCTTGCTTTTTAATAACTATATCTATTTGTAATTTTGCATGTATCATATTTTATATAATTTCAAAAGAAAATAAAAAGGAGCAAATAAATCATACAATAACTGTGATAGAAGTGTATATTTTTATGATTGACTAAGCAAGTACAGGCAGTAAAGTAAAAGCAACTATCATATATATATGTTGGTAAGGAGAGAGTGGCTGTGTGATATAGACTGGACAACTGAATAGCAAGCTGATAAAAACAAACTTAGTCTGGAAAACAAAAGATTAGCCACTCAAAGCTTGTGAGGGATGAAATATCTTGTTTGACTACTTTATCTTTTTATAAAAACTTTTTCTTATTGTGAAATATAACATATATATAAAAAAGCAATAAAGTTCAAAGTACATTGTAATAAGTAGGTATAGAACAGATTTCAGAGTTTGATATGGGTTACAGTTCCACAATTTTAAGTTTTCCCTTCTAGTTGCTCCAACACAATGAAGACTAAAAGAAATAACAATATAATGATTCAGCAGTTATGCTCATTTGTTAAATCTTATCTTCTCTCTTATATCTCTACCTGCTCCTTCGACCCTTCTCCCACTCTTTAGGGGTATTTGGGCTATGCCCATTCTAAGTTTTTCATGTTGGCAAGGGATGTTAATAGTATGGGATAGGGGATAGAACTGGAGAGACTGGCCCATCTGAGTTTCAGGACTTCTCAGGCCTAGGAACCCAATTTGAGGTTGTACGTTTCTGGAAAGTAAACTTAGTGCATGCAACTTTGGTGGAATCTGACATAGAGCCATAGATGTTCTCTGGGGTTAAGAAGAATAGTTTTGATTGTGGTTTGACAAACCATGGCAATTAACTATATCTAGCTGGACTTTGTGTAAGAATAGCCTCTTGACTCTTATTGGACTTTTGTAGCCACTGATACCTTATTTTGTTATGAATGACCTTTTGGTCAGGAAGACCTTGTTGATCCCTTAGTGCCAGGGTCAGGCTCATCCCTGGGAATCATGTCCCACATTGCCAGGGCATCTTTCACCCCTGGCTGTCATGTCCCATGAAGGGGAGAGGGTAACAAATTTCCTTACAGGGTTGAGCTTAGAAAGGAAAAAGGCCATATCTGAGCAACGAGAAAGGTTCTCTGGAATTAACATCCAGGCATAACTATAGGTACGTTTAGCTTCTCCCCTACAGAAATAAGTTTCATAAGAGCAAGGCTTAAGTCAAGGGCTTGATTATTGATTTGGGAGTCCCTAATGTTGGAGATAGTATCAGGGGTTTCCCCAGTGGGAAAGTTTAATGGGTCTGATTTTTTTTTCCTATCCCACAAGGGACTTTACCAATATTTTTTAATTATCTGCTCAGCATACTCTAGGATGTATCTGGGCATTACATTAAGCTTTACAGAATTACAAGTCCTCATTCCCATTCTGGGCTTCATGTGTTAAGGGTTATTATTTAAATGAGCTATCCAAAACAGGTTGAGTTAAAGTATGTGCTACAGAAAATTTATATTTTGTACAAAATAAACCTCTCTTTCTTTGGTCTCATACAGTTGGTGAATTTCTACAATACAGACAATGTCAGCTGTTCTAGTTTTCTAGCTGCTGGAATGCAACATACCAGAGACAGATTGGTTTTTAATAAAAGGGGATTTATTTCATTAGTTCTTCAGAGGAAAGGCAGCTAACTTTCATCTGAGGTTCTTTCTTACATGGGTAGGCTCAGGATAATCTCTGCTGGCCTTCTCTCCAGGCTTCTGGGTTCCAACCACTTTCCCCAGGGTGATTTCCTTCTGCAGCTCCGAAGGCCTTGGCTGAGCTGCGAGTGCTGAGATGAGGAATGCTGAGCTGCTTGGGCTGTGCTACATTGAGTCTCTCATTTAAGCACCAGCTAATTAAGTCAAACGTCATTCATTGCAGCAGGCACGCCTCCTAGCCGACTGCAGATGTGATCAGCAACAGATGAGGTTCACGTACCATGGACTCATGTCCACAGCAACTGAATCTAACTACCACATCACCATATCCTCTATTTTGATTTACTTTAGTCTTGAGCCAATCATCTTCATTTTTACCTCTAATTGAAGCCTGATCTCTTTTTTGGTTTCTTAACACTTGTTGTATATAGCAATGCTGATTATATAGCAATGCTGAATCTCAGAGTTGCAAAACCCCAACTCTGAGTCTTAGATGTCACACAATTAGCCAAAGGAAGATACTGTATTATACATATATAGCATCTCAAAATTTAGAACTAACATTTATATCTCCAGACTAAATGTGACTGTTAGAAGAGCTTACAATCTATAATTTTCTTATAAGTACTTTCTAAACAATACTTGTTCTTTTGTTTCTGGTTTATTTTGTACCATATAATGTCTCCAAGGTTCATTTACCTCATTGTATGCCTCATGACTTCATTCTTTTCTGTGGCCACATAATATTCTATCATATGCGTAAGCCACAGTTCATCATTCTGCTTCTCAGTCAATGTACCCATCTATCACTTCCGGCCATTGGACATCATGTATAATGTCCAAAGTCAAAGATCCATGTCTCACCTTATCCTCACTTAGTTGTATGATCATGAACACTCTCAATTCTAAACCATTTTTATAGCTTCAAAGAGAAAAATAATCAATAAACACAACTTCACCAAGTGGAAAATCCAAACCTCCCCTTAACTCTTGTCCTCATCTCCAATTATTGACTCCTGGTATTTCTGTGTTACTATTTATATCTTGTTAATATAGACTATAGCAATGTTGCCCATTTCATTTGGTAGTCAAAACTAGTCTCACCTTAATTTAATTCTTCAAAGAATCAAAGAGACTAAAACCTAACTGGGATGTTAGATTTTCTTCCTCACTAGCATATGGTGCCAATAGACATTTGATAACACAAGGTGAAATTAAGACCCTAGGCATCCAATTGTTTGAATTAATTATAGCTAATTTTATCATACCCACACCTACCTTGTGCAATGCATCTCCTTGGATTTGACTGACAATTTTTTTTTTCATTTAGTTTCTTATCTAGGCCCCATTAAAACTGCAAACAAACTATGAGATAGACCACAACTAGTTACAACAAGAAGTCCTCTTTGGAGTCAACTGTTAATAATCTTCTATCTGAAGTATATCTTGGGTAGGATTCTGTCTCATCTACCCCAGATTCTGCCTCTATGTTTTATTTCAACATCAGTGTTGGCATCCATTTCTGCTTACCAGAAGTCCTTGTTTCTAACTGAATTCCATATACAGTCTTGCTTACAGCAATGCCCCCTTTACCCTCCTCCTTGACTTCATATTTACCCATTCCAATGAATTATCCACATTATGTACAACAGTCTTCTTCTAATACATGTCTAATAATTCATTATTATCATAATAATTCTAATGTTAATATCTGTCATAACATACACTATGGCCTAGGGTCTGTTTTGTCCAGTGAATATTCCAAGAAATACAATCTTATATAATTAACCTGCTATCACAAGACACCGTACTTTTTTTAATGTTATTCACATTGTATGAGGCTTATGATTCAATGTATTGATCAGAGAAACCCATTTAAAGTAACAATGATATAATCTATACATCTTAGTTTTCTAGAAGCTAAGATACCATGATATCTTAGCTGGATTTAAGCAATGAGAATTTATTTTACAGTTTTAGGCCATGAGAATGTTAAAAAAAAAAAGGCATCATCAAGGCAATGCCTTCTTCCTGAAGATTGACTCCCTGTGCTCTTAGGGTTCTCTGCCACATGGCAAGGCCCATGGCAAGACATGGGGCAGTGTCTGCTGGTCTCTCCCTTCTCTTTCCAAGTTGCATTGCTTTCAACTTCTTGCTTCTGCTGATCTCTCTCTCTCCTTCTTTATTCATTCTGTTTATAAAGAATTCCAGTAAGAGGACTGAAACCCATCCTGAATGAGGTGGGTGATACTTTCACTGAAGCAGCCCTGTCAAGGGGTCTTATTTACAATTGATTAACCTTAAGAATATAATGTTCCGGAGTACAAACCACTACAATATCTTAATGAACTAAAGTACTACAATAGCAAATCTTAAAATAATAATTCAAAAATAAATTATAAATAAAGTTTTAAGAAAACAAGTATGTCCCTGATACGCAGGAAACACTTTTGATCATTTACACATTTTCAAATGTTTAAGAGGCTTAAACATGGTTTCCTAATATAGCCCTAAGGCACAATTACCACCTCAGTGGTGGTCACAAAGGCCCAGAAATAGATAACTCACTCACGCCATGAAACTTGATGCCCAGACCTAAATCTTGGATGCTTCAGCCCCAAAGAAAAGGCATTGACCAAATTAGTATGGTATTAATTAAAGCAGATGAGCTTTGGGAATGTAAGGATTTAAAAAAAAAAAAAAAAAACCTGTATAAACTCTAGAGTCTTTCAGACTGTGCTCATACCTAGATTCTGAAAATTATCAGTCCTATTACAGAAATAATGTTACTTAATATTTTCGATGTTCACTCTTCTCATATGCTAAAGTGAGAGAGTACACTTAGAGATTTTGCAGATTGAATAAGAATACTGTACCTAAAGCATATTACAAAACACCTGGTTATCTTAAGCAGCCATACAATGAACTATCTCTATTAAGGTCAGGAATAAAAACCACATACTGTCTAGTAGGATCTATTGGTATCCAAAAATTATTACTGGAAATGATTTCTTCACTCAAGATAAAAAGCAAAAGTTTGATTAAGATTTTTCTTCTTTGAAAAACATATCTCTGATATATCAAATAAAACCAGGGAGAGGAGAAGCACAGTTCAATCTGGGCTTGTTGAGATGAAAGGGATAAAGACGTTTTTTGAAAATGAATTTTAAGTTATCTGGGTGGCAATACAATTTGCACTGTCTGTCACTATTTCCTTGAAATTCACAGATCCAAAACAAGGTGTAATGCCACAGATTGGCCAATGAGAATTTTTTATGACATTCAAAATCTGCGGTAGAGCCATCTCATTGCTTTCTCATCTTCCACATCTTCTTGACAGCACACACATAGTCCTCCAGAATTTGAAAGTGGCGTCACTGCCTCTACTAGTATGGGTCTGGTGTTCCTGGATAACCTCAAATTTACCCAACTTTGAATATGTCCTTATGGCTTATGTTCTTATTTATTTGATTATCTAATTCACAATGAGATATCAATGATTTATGATACATTTCCCATTTAAAATGTTTTGAAAATCACAACTACCACACCTGTCTTAGTATTTTTTTCATGGGGAGGGGGGATGTATAGCATATCTCAGATTTACCCCATACAGAAAAGATTTCACTAAAAGTTTTTATCACTTCTACCAGACTGAGTTATTATTTTTTCTAAATTAAAATTATTGAATGGATTTAACTTTATACCATTCTTAATATTCAATTAAGATGCCTTGTTAGATTAAAAACAGATAAAGAGACAAATAATACATTAAAGATGTTTTTGGGTCCTATTGATTTTTTTTAAAGAAAGCAAGTATAAATGATGCAAGCAGGAAGAATAAGTGGTTTGGTGACTCAGACCATTACCTCATTGATGGGAATGTCACCACAGTCAAGGCAGCAATAACACTGTTTCAGTTGCAGAATGATGTTTTCTCACATAATGCCTTTTAAATTGTCAGGACTCCATGATGCATTTTGGATGCATTTGCATTAATGGAAAATAGAGGGTTCAGATCAGAATAACATAAGGTGAAGTATCTGATTTGTTTCTAATGTAACTTTACTCATCACCTGTCAAGCAAGTCATTTCAAATTGGAACTTTGGTGTAAAACTTCACTTCAGTAAAATATTTTTCACCTTGGGCTTCGTGTTTTTATGTACATTATATCCTACCATTCTTTTATCTGCAATCATAAATGCTCATGGGTACATTCAGTATTGGGAATTTTATTTACCCACTGACTTCCCACATGAATGAATTTTTATCACTGATTATTCATGTAAATCTTTCTGTAAACAACAGATCAAACACATTTTTATAAAAATTCTTACTGAGAAAATATATTTCAAAGCAAGGAACTTTTTACCATCCCTGAGACCAATTGTTACTGAGAAAATATATTTCAAAGAAAGGAATTCTTCACCATCCCTGAGACCAATTTACAGAAAGCAGAAACTTTTCATTAGTCTGTTGTTAGCAGAGAAGGCCAGTCACCTTTCCAACCTCCAATCTTCCTTTCTTCCTTTCTAACAGAACCCTTGTGTTTTATTGTAGGTGACACTGACCCCAGTTAAAGTTTATGTTTTCTAATATCCCTCACAGTTAGCACAAGCCATATGGATATCTGATGAAATTTTAGCCAGTGTTAATGGAGTAAACCTGCATAAAGCATCTAGGAATGGATTGCTGCTATTTCCTCTTTGTTTTCCTTCATATTTTACATCTGATAAATGAACACGAGTTCAGGAGTTCCAGAAATCTTTGCAAGTCCTATGACTCTGTGAATAAATGCTGTGTACATGATACAATGTGGAGCATCACAAAGAGCAAAGACCAGCTCATAACATCCTTAGACTTCGTCATAGTTCTGAACTGCCAATGTCTGTATTTCTTTCATATCAGGAAAAATGTATCTTCGTTTTGTTTATGCCATTACAATTTGGGGTTTCAAATTCAAGACGCCAAATTTAATCCTAAGTGAAATATTACCAGGTAAGACAAAATTCTAAACATGTCATTCCCAAATTTCTCATTCCTTAGTTATTCAAACAGTAATCTAAGGACTACCATGAAGGCAATCTGCAGTTATAATTAAGGTTACAGATTTTAAAATAGGGAGATTATTTTAGGTTGTATGGTTGGTCCACATAATCATGAGTCTAAAAGGCAGAGACATTTATTTAACTGTTAGGAGAAAGATTCAGGAAAAGAGGATGGCAAGACACATGAGGCAAGGAAGAGGTCAGAGATACTCAGAGTAAGGATGCAACCCATCATTTCTTCAGGTAGTCTCAAGAAACTGGGAATGATGCTCAGAAGACATTCATCAAGGAAACAGGGACCTCCAGCATACAACTTCATATAACTGTATGCTCCAAAAACCTGAATGAGACCAGAAACAAATAATCCCCCAAGAGCCTCTAGTAACTAACTCAGCATCCTTGTTAATATCTTGATTTCAGCCTTCTAAGACTCTACGTAAAGCCTGCTAATCTTCTCATGAAAACCAGCCAAGCCAACCCAGATTTCAAAGTAGCGGAAGTCTGAAAGAATAAATTTGGTTAGTTTTAAGCTGATAAATTTGTGGCAATCTGTGGTAGCACTTTCTGGGAAAATATTTTAAAAGATGTTTAAATTGAGAACTCAAATAAATTCCTTTATATGAACACATAAATGGATTCCCCTAAGAATAGAGATACTTAAAATGCAGTATTTATTCTCAGTAATATTTTCAGAGGCCACTAAATATAAAAAAAGGAGAAAAGATAAAGTAAAAAATCTACTATGAAACATTTGGTTTCCAGTATTAGTGAGCTAGGTTTTCAGTAAAAAACTTCATTTGGATGAAAACTTAAAACATGTTTAATTAAGTACAAAAATATTATTCTTGAGCATATTAAGAAAATGGCAAGACAGTAAAAAAATGTCTAGCCAATAATAAGGGGACAACAAGGACTCAGAAAACTAAATGAACCATGACATTCACCATTTCTGACATTAAATTCATTTTGATGACCTCATCAGTGCAATGGAATTAGCAAACAAAGTCTAGGGCCTTTGAAGATGAGCAAATATAATAAAGCGCTTTCTTTCAAAATTAAGATGAGAATATAAATTTCTCCAAATAAAGAGATGAATGTTCCAGATGTATAAAAGCCTTTTTGAGGAATTTTCATAAGATATTCATATCAGCGGTATGGTCCCTTAGCTTCAAAATGTGAATTAGAGTCAAGCAACCATAATTACCTATGAGAAGGGTTGGCAAATATTCCTGAATGAAGGTATATACACGCTAAGCTTCAGAATGTCACTAAAAATAATATTTTATGTACTATAACCAGTACACTGTCAAAGATAACCAGACACACTAGTTGGTAAGTTATAATACAAGACAGCCATCAGAGAAGCAAACAATAGAGTCAGAGTCCTATAAAACATCCGATTTTATACTACATAGACTATGAAATTATGCACACTCTCTGTGGTGGTTTGAAGCTGTATGTACCCCTGAAAAACAGATTCTCAAACTTAACCCATTCCTGTGGGTGTGAACTGGTCCTAAGTAGGATTTTTTGATGAGATTCTTCGATTAAGATATGGCCCAGTGCCTGACCATGTAAAAAAAATAAAGATATGGCCCAGCTTAATCAGGATGGGTCTTAGTCAAAGAGAAGGGAGAGACCAGGAGATGCTGCCATGTGCCCTGCCACGTGATGAGCTAAGGACCAAGGTTGCCTGGCAGCCACCCCAGAAGGTACTGTCTTCGGGGGAAAGAATTACAATTTATTATCCCTTGATTTGGGCTTCTCTTATTCTCAAGACTATTAGCAAATAAATTTCCAGTGTTTAAGCTAACTATTGCATGGTGTTTGCTTGAGCAGCCTAGGAAACTAATATTATGCTTAAAACTATATATCAAGTTTGATGCATTTGTTTATAAGAAACAGGAAACTATCAAAAGTGACACAGAATATTTGGGTCACCTCTAGAAATAAAGTACATAACAAAAATTACAAACTGAATTTACATGTTTAATGGCAGATTAATTATCACTAAAGAGAGAATTTTTGACACAGCAGTGTGGTCCCATCTCCAGTGAGGAGAAACTAGGTGCAAGATGAAGCACATGACAAAATGAATGAACCTTGAGGACATAATGCTGAGTGAAGCTAGCCAGACACAAAAGGATAGATACTGTATGAGTCCACTTTTATAACTATGGTAAAAGTGTCTTACATTTAAAAGACTGAGTGATTGTTGGAAACTGAGATCTCTAGGGCAGAAAAACTCACAGACAAGATGATCCATGACTCATCTATCCATTTTACTGGTCTTCAAATCATTCTGAGCAATTCCCTCACATTGCAGAAGGGAACAGTAAACTGATATTGATAGATATTTTGGCAATGATGATTTTGAGAACTGAGCCATTATCTCATCTTTTGCAAAAAAGAACAGAAGGAGAACCTCGTGTGACAGAGTAAAGATATTTTTCCCTATGATAAGAGTGAACGTGCAAAGAGAATAAAAAAGCATAAATTATAAACACATATCTTCAGGACACACCAAATTTTTGTTTGTTTGTTTTTGGTTTTTGGTTTTTTCTACTCTCATTTGTCTATAAAACTAATAAAGCAATTGAGTATATACTAAAAAAAAAAAGAAGAGAGGTTGAGTCATTAAAAATAGACTAAATGTATTTATTAAATTGTTTGAAATCCCCAGGATGAAGTAGATGAAATGAACAACTGAGGAGTAATATTTAGAGAAATAGTGTTTGAAAAAATTTAAAAATTGATGAAAAACATCAATCCAAATAATTGAAAGAAAAATGAATATTTTCTATTGAAAAACATCATTGGAATCTGCAGAAAACCAAGGAAAAAGAGAAAGTACTAAAGGTACTCAGATGTAGGAGAAAAGATGGACTACTTTTAAAAGAGAAGCAATTAAGTGAACAGTGACAATGACAAAAGACAATGGAAGTTATCATCTGAGAGAGGAGATGACTGGTAATCTAGAATGCTATATTGAGATAAAATATCTTTTAACATAAAGAAATATTCAGAACAAAGAAGTAAAGAGGAAGAATGTGAAGGGGGAGGAGAAGGCAAAGGAGGTGGAGCAGGAAGGGAAAGAGAAAGAAAAAGAGAAGAAGAAACCGAGGAGAAGTTTTAGGTCCCTCATTGTTAAAGCAAGTACCATGCAATGGGTTGTCTTATATAAAGGAAATTTATTGGCTCACAGTTTTGAGGCTAGGAGAAACCCAAATCAAGGCATCAACAAGGTGATGCTTCTCCCAGAAGAATGTGTCTTCTGGACCTGGCTGTTGAAGATCCTTACCCTTGGCTCCTCTGTCACATGGCATGGCACATGGCAGCCTCTCTTGGCTTCTCTTCTTAATCCTCTGGGTTCTGTTGAGGTTCAGCTCCCAGCTGCGTCTTCTGGCCTTTACTCTTTCTCTGTGACTTGCCCTATAAGGCCTCTAGTAATACGATAAGACCCATCCTGATTCAGCTGAAATATTCTCATCAAAATGTCCTCTTTAGAAGAGTTCACACCAACGAAACGAGAATGGATTAAGGTTTGAAAACATGTTTTTCTGGGTTTAAAAACTCCAAAACACCTCAAAGAGGAAGAAGAAGAAGAGGAGGAGAAAGTAGGAGAACTAAAATTACCCCTAATATAAAGTCTTAAAACAAGAAGAGTAAAGAGTGGAAAACATATCATTAATTATAAATTATCATTAACCATATAAAATAATACCAGTTTTGCACATATTTTCAGACGAGTACAGACTTAAAGTGCACTGAGGTCATTATACAGATAAGGACAATTAATATTTTATTAAATTAAGATTTTGATAGTATGATGAATCATGTGGTTAATTTTTTGGTAACCATTTCTTTGGCACCCACAAACTAATTGAAAATTGATGCAACTATTAAATTAGTAATATGAATGGAATAAGACAAGAGATGCTGAAGGAAGCAAGAAAGGGAAGTGAAATATGTATACAAAAAGCAGAAAAAAAAGAAAGCACAATATAAAATAATAAATTTAAGCCCAAATATAATAGAAATTAAATTAAGTAATCTAGTTAAAAGACAAAGTTGGTCAAACTGGATGGGGGAAAATAAATTATAGCCAGTTCATGAGATATAGTGTATATTATAGTATATAGTATATATGCTATATATATACATATGTTATGAGGATGGAAAAAAGGTTATAGCTTGCAAATTAAAAAAAAACAAGTAATGCAGGGGAAGGATGTTAATATCATGCAAAATAGATTTTAAGTCGTCAATCATTACTAGAAATTGTCACTTCATCATGCAAACTGGTAAAACTTCCCCCCCAAAAGGTGTAAACATCTACAATTTAAGAGTTAAATACCACTAAAATATATTAAGCAAAAAAATAAAAATATAATTGAACATAGAAATTAATATGACAAGCTGAAGAGAAAGTGACAGAAACAGAGACAGGGATCTGTAAGAATAGGGATTTTAAGAATGTAATTAACAAATTTGACCTAGTGGCCAAGTATATAAAACTAATTTCACAACTGAAATATATGCATTCTTTATAAATAAACTAATAAATTTTTTACCTATTTTTGCCCCATAGAAAGTTTTGATACTTTTGAAAGGATTTAATTAACATAAAGTACATTCTGTAAACCCAATGGGAGTAGGTTAAATACAATAAAATAATAACTGAAAGCACCTCATATTTGGGTAAATTAAAAAATATCTTGAATAATCCATTGGCCAAAAAATAATAATGGAGACTAGAATATATTATACATATAGAAAACAGAACTATACAGTGTTATTTTAAATATATTTAAATATGCGGAATACAGATGAAGAAAAATAATGAGCTAATTGATTTCTTGAAGTAGGTAGAATAAGATCAGCAAATTAGAAAAATAAAAGGAAGTGACTAAACATGATTAAAAGAAAAATAATTGGAAAACAACACACATATACAGTAGAGGGGATTAAGAAAGCCAGATTCAGATTTGTTATTAAGCAAATAAAACTGGAAGATTGAGCAAAGGAAAAGAGAGAAAAACAAAAATAACCACACTCATGAATTTGAAAGGCTATTATATTGAATATATTTCAGTCAAGGAAAAAATAGCATGATGTGATTTAAAAATTATGTAAATAGGGCGGGCCGCAGTGGCTCAGCGGGCAAAGTGCTTGCCTGCTATGCCGGAGGACCTCGGTTCGATTCCCGGCCCCAGCCCATGTAACGAAAACGGAGAAACAAAATACAATAAAAACAAGAAAATGTTTAAAAGATGTTTCCCTTTCTTCCTCTCTTCCTTCCTTCCTTCTCTCTGTCTTTCCTTTAAAAAAAAAAAAAAAAATTATGTAAATAAATATGAAATATTTATTAATTTTTGCCCTTTTCTAGAAAATAATATAATTTGCCAAAATGGGCTCAAGAAAAAGTAGAAGCACTAAGTTATATAATCATTTTAGATGCTGTGTCAACAATAAAAATATCTTTCCAAGAAGAAACTTCCACATGACTTTATGAGAGGGTTAGAATCCATTCATGAAAAAAAAAAGAAACCCCTATTTAGACTAGGGGATAGAATTATATATGAAATTGTAGAAATAAATGCAAATATTTGGCAATGTCAATCAATGTAAAAAGGACTAAAATTTTTGATTAAGGGACAAAAATTTTAAAGATAAACTCCAGCCATAAGATTCTGTAAGATATACATCTAAAATATAAGGGTCCCAAAATAAAAACAAAAAAATAAAAATAAACAAAATATTATGGTCCCAGATAGGTTGAAAGTCAAGGTAATTATAAAAGATACACTTTACAAATACTGAGCAATATAATGCTAATGCAATTTTAATGATATCAGACAAAACATTTTCTAAATGGAAATAAGCAGGGTTACTAAATATATATAAATTATTCATTCAACAGTACTATTTATATCCATATAGGATATATATTATTGCTGAATATATACTATACATCATTTACACACATTCTTAACAGGTATTAAAACTAAACCTAATAACAGTCTTAATATTCATCACAAAAATTGACACAATTGCAGAGAGAATTAGACAAATTAATATTACTTGTTGGGGATCTTACTGCAAATCCTTCAGTAAATGAAAGATCAAGCAGTGAACAAAGCAACAAGGATAATTAACATTTGAAGAGAACAATTAAAAACTTGATTTATTGGACATGTGTAGAAAAGTGTATCCATAAGTGGAAAATGCATTCTCTTGTCAACCGGAAATGGATCTTTTATGCAAACTAATTGCATGATAGACAATATTAAATTTCAAAACTTTTGACTCCTACAGACTGCATTTTTGGACACAAGGTAATTGAATCAGGAATTGACAACCAAAAATCTAAACATCCCGCAAACACTGGAAACAAATCATGCATATAGTAAGAAATAATAACTTTATGAATTATGAAAAACTATGGGATTCAATTAAAATGATAAAAAGACTGACATTATAATTTTAAATGTTTTTATTACCAATGAAAATTTTTTCAAAAGATAGCTAAGTGCCCTATTTAAGTACATAGGAAAAAAAGCTAGGAAATATAAACAAGGCAAGAAAAAAGAAAATGTAATTCAAGAAAATATATATCTACATAAACATATACACAGTAAAGGGGACTAAAGGAAAAAAACAGAACTTTTTTGAGAAGATAAATAACATTGAAAAATTCCTAGTGAAGTTCATTTTGAATAAAAAAAGAAAGGTAAAATTGGACTATTAGGAAAGAATGTCATCTAAGTACTAATGCTATGAGTGATAGCCTATATTTATTAAAAGATGCAATAAAGAATTATATTTGAAAACTTAGTGGAAAAAATTCTATGGCATTAAAATAGTATCAAAATAAAACAACTACCTGAAACAATCTCATAATCATTAAAAATAAATTAATCTTCTAGCCTCCTATCTTCTGAAGCAGCTAGAAGGAAAAATCTGAGATGATGGAATGGTAGCCCATGACAAACTCTGGGACCTGTTGAAAAGTGCTCTGAAAATTATCACTTTTTTCTTTCTTTGCTTTGTATATATGTTATATTATACGATAAAAAAGTTAAAATAAATAAATTAATACTTAGAAATATTTCCACATGTAAAACACTAAGCCTAAAAGGCACTAAAGATTAATGCAATTCAACAGTCAAGGAACAGATGCCCCCAATCTTAGCTAAATGCTTGAAGGAAAGAGAAATGATGATAACACCCGTGTCTATTTTATGAGGCTAGCATGAACATTAATGCCAAATGAGAATTAGCAGGTAAGAGAAAGAAAAGTATAATCTTCCATGAGAACATATGCATTAGTTAAGAATGGCTAAATTGCTGCAGAAAAAAGAAAAGATTTCAAAACATACATGCATCAATAAGATAGAATCCCACCTAACTTTAATATGGTAGCCCGGAGTGGGTTAAGGATTAATGGCTACTTGGAGGCTGTGCTCAAGAGGATGATTCAGAGACTCCGGTTCCTTCTACCTAATACATCCATAATCTCTAGACTATTGGTCTCATGAACATAAATAACATCATTTGGTCACAATTTTCTTATGGATGTTGGCAGGTATTCTTCAATTGTATTCTTTTTTTGAATTTTGTTACAGAAAAGTCTGATGTCTTTGGATAGTCTCACTTTTTTCTACTTTTTGAGAGAAAGTTCCTTTAGATTGGCTTCCTGATGGATATTTTCTTTGTGAAATCCACAAACATTTATTTTAAATCTTTGAAAATAATGCACCATTTTAAGAGGTACATTGAAGTTTATTTTTTAATTTGGAGGTATTTTTCCATTACATCTTTAAACTTGTACTATTTATTGTCTTTGTTTTCCTCTTTGGGCCTTTCATTGTGTGTGTGTTGGGATTTCTTTGATCATTTTACATATATACTGTTGTCTCTCTGATCCTTTTGAACTCTGTTGATACATATGCCATTATATTTATTCTACTCACTTGTATTTTCTGTCTACTACTCTTTTCAGAGCAGCTTTTATTCTGCCTTATGCACCTCATAATTTTACTTTCATTTGCACAATGATTTTTATCATTTAACTCTTCTTTATGGAACTCTTCTGGTTCAAAATTGATTTCCTCTTTTTAGATGTGTTATATATGTATATAACCTGTTGCAACTCTGCTTTGTATTCTTGCCTCATAGGCAACTACTTGGTTCTATGTGTGGGCACGTGTTTGTGTTTGTATTTGCATTTATGGAGAAAGAACTGGCCACAATTTTCTCATACTCTTTGTAATGATTTCTCTCCTGATTGTTTTTTCTCTCAAATATTTGTCTGTGCATTTTAAACTCTTTTCTTTTATCTTTTTTTTATCAATTCTATGCTATTACCCTTTTCCTGAATACTTTTTCCAGAAAATTTATGTGTTGAGTCTTGGGCAATATTTTCGGTGTCATATTGGAAATTTTCTAATGATGAAGAGGTTTGAGTGAGTCAATTTTTTTTCTTTAAATCTTCTTAGCCAAGCATATGGAGAGACATAGGTCTTTCATACTATAAAACACCTCTTATTGCCCCAATTATCAATTAGAAATCAGAATATGTCAATAATGGGAAAAGTACGTAAAAATGGGTCATATTTGTAGTTGTTACATTGTGAATAGCATAGTATTGAGGAAATATTTCAATATTCAAAAATGATTCTCTCATTGGAGAATGAAGTCACATGTATCACTGCCAAATTAAATTTTGACACACTTAGTGATGAAACTGAAAGAGTTTAATCTGTATAATTTATATAATGTGAAAATTAGTTCTATAGTTAGCCCTATTGGACCAAAAGAAGGATGGAGAAATCATCTGTTGAATTGCATGATGTTTAAAGTATTTCATTTATATTAGGAATAACAAATTGATGAAGTAAACAAAATACTTGAATTAATATTCTCTTTACCTGTAATTGCTATCTTAAGTAGGATTCACATAGGCAAATATTTAGTAGACGAATAAATATTAAAACACAGATTCTGAGAATCATACAAACAATAACCATTTCTCTGATTATACAACAAACAATAACCATTTCTCTGACTATATATCCAATTGCATCTTTCAACATCCATAATAAACCTAATATTACTCCAAAATTAATGAACATATTTCAAAGAGAAAAACTTGTTTCATAGAGTTGTAAAACCTATGAGATTTCCAAACTTCTATCTATAACTCCCCCTGTCCTTTATCATTGCATTTAAATAGGTTAAATCGAAAGCGAAGGAATGTTACATATTATGCCAATTTGCATATGTAGCTTACATTTCAGTGGACATGCATTATTTAAACAGGAGAAATCCTAGGTTGCAAATGGTGAGATCATGTAGTCAGAAAGAATAATTAATAGAATTTTCAGTAAGTATAGCCATTCTCTATCTGTCCACTGTTTAATCTATTTTCAGCTTAGGTTTCGGTAAGGAAGTTGTTCTTTTTACCAGAGCATATGAAAAACAGCACTTATCATTGATGAACCTGTGTAGAGGAAAAGACTTTCACCTATCCAGCTAAGAACAAGAAACAGAATAAGTCTCAAAAAAAAAAAAAAATCACACACACAATCAAGAGGGCAGTTACTTACAGGACTGTAATTAAGAGAAGGAAATTTGCAAAACACACTGGAAACAACTGAAACCACCTTAAGCAAATAATCAATAGTGAGTCTTTCATCTTAAAGCTGAAATATAAGCAATAACAGAAATATACAGAGAAAATTCTCTATAGTTTTCATAAAACAAAAGAATAAGATTGTGGGAGAGGTAAGCATGGTTTAAAAACATATTGAATATTGGGAGAAAAATCATCCATAATTGGGCAATGTAAGGAGAGAAGAATTTCAAAATTAACTAAAGCCTAGAATTATTGTAGCCATTTTCACCACTTCCTTAGTAAGAGTTAACCGAATATATACAACAAAATATGCTTCTAAATCTATTAATTCAATTTACTTCTATATAATTTTCATTCTATGACATAAATTCAGACATCCAAAAGGAATCTCTTAATCTTTCATTAGGTATCCCTTCATGGATTCTTAAAGAGAGAATGTATTTAAACTGGTGATGATTCTAGATTCAAGAATGAAAAAAACAATTAGGTAAATAAAGCCTTTCGTGGGATGTTTTTATAAGGCCTATTTTTACTGCGATTTGATAAATCATATATAATTTTGGTGAATCAATGCATTTCACATTTCAACTTTATATGCAGATATACAAAGGGATATAATCTACAAATACATTTTAAAATGATATAAATAATTTATAAGCATGAACACTTAATTATAAACTATAAAAATGGCAAACATACACATAGAGGCACATGGCAAAAGCATGGTGTTATGAATGCAAAGTGTTTGTTTTTTTTTAACTCAAATACATCTCTTTTCTCATATTGTTGAGGTCCCTCTGTATCTGAATATTTTCAATACTGTGGTTTTATTTTTAAACTTGATGAATAGACCACTATTTTCCTTTAAAGATCAGCATTGAAATTCTGGTGGCTGTTGATTCATGTGGTTGAAGGAAAAGACACAATTATATCAATTAAAGTTTTGAAAATATGAGGTCTTCTCTAATTGGGGATGAATGGAAATTAATATTTCTAAATTTGCCACTCCATTCTCTTTATCTTAAGAAACTCTGTTGATCACATTTTCCAATTTAAGTTAATCTCCTTAAATCTGTTGACATAAAGACTGCTTAAATTGCTCAATTAAAATGCCTCAATTTATATTTCAGCCAACAGTTTTATTGAAATTTCAAGATAGCAACACTTTGCGATGCAGAAAAGTAATCACTGGAATCGTCAGCCTGACATCCCAGAAAGAGACTGCAAGGTAATATATTTGGGCGTCTTTGAAACTGAGTATGTCAGTACACTCAAAATTGATAAAAAGCAAGATTGCAAGGTTGAAGGCTAGAAACAAAATGCCAGTCTAGGAATTTAAAATAAGAAAGGCTACTAGGAGAGCAGGAATGTGTGCATTTTAACATGAGTGCATTTTCTGCCTCTGGGCAGATGTAATTTGAGGTGCCAGAAGATGGTATGCAGGTAGCTGTGTTATGGAATCTGAATAAAAGCCTATGTGATCTGCATATTTAATGGCATTTGACTAAGTGATTAATTAATTCATTTCTCCCTTCTCAATGGAAGCAGGATACTGCAAACCTTATCCTTTGGATTCCTGTTCTTTGAGCATGGCTGGGATGATAACGGCCAACTTTTGCATTTTCAGTTTTTTGAAAACTATTTCCAGGTTTTCTCTTTAGTAACTAATCCATTTAATGCCTTAAGATTATTAGCATCAAGTTTTGGGAATCATTTTGCTTGTTGAAGGTGACTTAGCCTGCAACGGTTCTTATCCATTTTTGTTCGGAATTTTTTATTTTATTTTATGTGACAATCTTCTTTTCCTTATCTTCCTGTTCTCAAGAAATGCTCCCTAAAGTCAAATTTTGGCAAAAATTATTGATCCCAATTGATTATAACCAGAAGAACAAATTTGAAATTAATTACTAGAATTAGTGCTTATGCCACATATAAAAAGCTTGACTACGTGGTGCGTTGGTTTTAATCTGTTGTGTATCTCAGAAAAGCCACATTCTTTAATCCTCTTTCAGTGTTGCTGGGTGTGATCTTTTTCATTGTTTCCATGGAGATGTGGCCCACCCATTCAAGGTGGGGTCGCTTACTAGAGCCTTTTAAGAGGAAACTATTTAGGAAAAAAGTTTTAGAGCTAATCAGAGCCCAGAGACCTTTGGAGATGCAGAAGGAAAACACCCCCGGGAAAGCCTTATGAAATGCGGAGAAAAAGCTGGCAGATGGCACCATGTGCCCTCCCAGCCGAGAAAGAAAGCCCTAACTTCATCGGTCTTTTCTTTAAAGTAACTTTTCCTGGATGTCTCATTTTGAACATTGTCAAGGCCTTAAAGCTGTGAATTTGCATCTAAATAAATTCCCTTTGTAAAAGCAATTCTGTTTTTGGTAGATTGCATTCTGACAGCTTATAAACTAAAACAAGAGGTAAGACTGATAAAATCTTTGATAATGCTTTTGATAGGGACTCGAGCAGGGCCTTCAAAATGATCACAATTTATGATGATGTTTGAACAGAATACTGCCTGAGGTAGCTATGGAAACTGCTGCCATTCTTGAGGAAACAATCTTCACTGGTTATTGTTTATAATTATCACGATATGCAAGTATCCATTGTTTGAATGCAATTGCACCTTTTATCAGCAAGGGAAAACAGCAATGTAAATACAAAAATTGCCACCACTTCCTATTTCTATTCTTCATGCATGACCTGCAAAAATGAATAATAATAATGATAATAATAATGGCTAAGATTTAGTAATAATCTATTATATATCACGGAGGTGTCAATCAAATTCAATGCATTCAACACAACCAAATGGACTAGGTCTTAAGAGTGACAGGAATTGGGGAAACTATCAAGATACTATATTATCCTTAAAAATATAAAATAAGATAAATTGATTTCAATTCTAAATTTCTACTTCACCCTTTTCTTGCCTTTTACATCATAACATAAGAATATGAAAAAAAAAGGAATTCTACTTTTTCACTTCATAGTTGTTCTTTATAGGCTACTTTTCATAGTTTATGTCAAGACTACAAAAGGAAAACCAGCTAAAGAAAGCAAAGGAAAATAGTCATTCATCTCCTGGTAAATGAAGATTATAGTTAATTCTGTAAATAATTCACTATGCAAATAATTATCTTTTAGCTTTATATTATTTATACTTACATTAGGGGAGATTAGATGACAAAAGTAAATGAAGCAAAGTAAATAAACACACCTTGTGCAAGTCATTACTTCTATTCTAACATGGCCTGGCCATTTAGACATTCAGCATGTGCTCAGCATGTGCTCTACTGTATCTGGATTCTTGTATTCAGCACCCTCCATGTGGTTCTGTGTAGTGGCAGCCATGATTCAATTGCATTTTTTACATTCAGATTTAACTACTTTGAACGTTCACCAGTCCTGATTATTACACAGTTTCTCCCCCACTTTGGGTGAAGCTTATACTTCAAAATATTACTTTTCCTTGATTGATTTAAAAATATTATTCATAAGCAAAATAAAACTTTTATTTTTGTTAATAGACACTTTACTCTCTATTTCTGCTTTCAAAGCATCACAGATTATATAGTGTATACGTTTTAAGCCTTCTAAAAAGAAAGTAAACTTAGTGCATATATATATTTAATGAAAGATATTATGTTTGTTGTTGGAGATACAATAGTAATCGTGAGCAGTACCCTCCTTCAAGGAAATTGCAACCATGGTAAGAACAAACACACAAGACTTGACTCTTTACCATTGTCTTTCTTTTTTTAATCACATTTCTTTAGTTTTACAGCAATCATGCCAAAGAAGCAATGTCTGGCAGATTTTGAACCTTATTATCCAAGGGCCAAGGCTTGACTTATTTTAGTAAATGGATGTCAACGTCTCAGTCTCTTTCTTCATCAATAATGAAGAAACTAACACCTACCATATAAAGTTGCTAAGAAAATCAAACGAGATGATACATAGAAAACATGTTTTAATATTTGTATAGCTATAAGATAATATATTATGAACATTATTTACACAGGGCTTAAACTATCACAAGTGAACATTGAAGGTAAGCAAAAATTAAAATTATCTCTAATATTTTTGAGATACCCTACAGAGGTGTCGAGGAAGTGCGATTATCAAGAAAGCCTGAAAGCAACAATAATGCTAAAGTCTGCATTATTTGTGCAGCTGTGAAAGCATGTTTACCAAGTCCCAGTCTTATAAAAGCTATCAGCTCTTCTATCACATAGGAAAAATTATCATCTCAGGTGCCAAAACAGTGATCACAGATGAATTTTTAAGAAATAAAATACAGATATGTTCATCAATAAAGAATGTGGTAAACAACTTACATAAGTCATGTGTAAGCAGATTGATTCCTAAATAGAATTTTCCAAATTCTCCCCAAGATGTCAGCAGCTGCTATTTGAAGATGACTGATTATACTGTAGTGGAAATGAGTCTTTGGAACTAAAACTCAGATTACTTTTTTTCCTCGTTAACGAACTGTTTGGGTACTGACATGAGTGTTGCCCAAGACTGAAATAAAGAAATAAAAGTAAGTAAAAAAGTTAAAAAACACTACCTCAAAATAATTTGTCCCAATCCGTGTTTTTCTTATACAGTGGAAATATTGCTTATAGTATGAAAATTCAGCAGGCAAAGCAAAGAGATTTAGTAGTCATAATCAAGTCTTCCTACTTTGCAAAGGGAGAGGCTGAATCACAATGGATGAGAGGTTATAAAATTATGCTTTATGCTAAATCTTTGGGGAATTCTTTCACCCCAATTTTCAGGACCATGCAACTCTGTTTTATTCAAATCTTCTGAAGTTCCAAAACCATTTCCTAACTATTCTAGCCCATGCCTTCTTTCCTCTATACTATTTTTAACCTCTTTTTGACCACAGTTTATATTTGCCCTGAAATTTTTGCACGGCCTGAAATGATATTTTTTGACATTTATCCCAGTAAGGAGTATCTCTGCAAATAGTTAATTGCTGTTGATGGCTACTTTAAATCTATAATTCATTGGCATTGAGCTTTAAACAACTAATGCAATGTGCCTAAATAGACACTTACTCTTTATTATAATTTAAGGTAATTTCTTCTTAAATAACATGTTTTCCTGAATAGTTGCAGTAAGAATAGAAATAAAATGTAGGCATTTTGTACAACAGATTTTTGATATTTAGATGTTCAAGTCATGTGAGGAAAGCATACGTTAGATGTTTCTTCATTCAGTCTTATCCACTTTTACAATGAAAAATTTTGGTCTATTTCCAAAATCTGATCAACTGAGCCTATAAATTTTCCTTCCTAAACAGTACATAAGATATGATTAAAAGAAAATAAGTGGATATAATTTGTATTAATGGAAAAATAATTCTAATTTTTAAAAACTGCCTAAGTATATTTACTATGTTCTTTTACTAAGTGTACTAATGGTATTATAGGAAAAGTAAATTAGATCAACTAATTTAAAACTTATTTGGATAATCATTCAAGGTACATGAAGTACATATCAAGGATAACCAAACATCATTTTCTATTTTAGAGAACACATTTTCATTTAGGTTTCACTAGTCTTAAAAAAAGCTTACATAAAAAAATAGTTCATTAAATGACTGACTTATAGCAGTTATATGTGACTTTAGGCATATTTTAAGAGAATTTATTAAGAAAATTGAATGTTATATTTCCTACTCATTGTAAGAAAAACATATTGATGCTAAATTATTTATCTTTTATCAATTTATTAGTGTGACTTAACACATCATATTGCCATGGGAAAAATATGTAACATAAGCAGCATTACTAAGAAACTTGGAGAGTAAAGTGAAATATTTGCTGTCCGACCTGTATATTTGATTTTTATGTACCTTCTTTACTTCCGACACTCTGAGCATAATTGTTTGCACAGTTTGTATATGACTATTTTAAGAATCTTTGCTTTGGGCAGATTGAAAGAAATCTCCATGGGGGGCCTAGGAGCTGAAAACCCGCAGTGATGGAATGTAAGTTCTGTTCTTTGTTAAAGGAACAAGAGATGAAGCTGAAAATAAAAAATTGGAATATATACTGATCTAGCTTCACTGTTCTTTGTAAAAAGGTTAAAAAGTATGAGATAAGCAATCTTTGTATTTTACTATCTGAAAAATTTAGATATCATATTATAAAACATATGGTGAAAGTAAAAACAAAGAGTAACCATTCCGTTTCCTAAAACAAGTTCATGAGCCACATCCCAGAACCTAAAAATGCATTCTACCAAATATGATGATAAACCTACTGAATTCACTGAAACTATATACTCTCATAGGTTAAAAAATGATCAAAAGAGTTTAATTTTATAATAATTCTAATTAATAGTATTTTTTCTGTGATTGCATTTTCTAATCCATATATTTAACTAAACTATACTTATGATCCCCAAATGGTTCATGTGAACAGTAATTTGACTTCTCTGGTTTCAGTGAATTCTGTTTAGAAGAATTTTGCAAATAAGGTAATCTGCATGACAGTAACAAAAACACATTACAACTGAGTTAGGTACACTACTAATACTTTAACATTCATTCTATGTTTCTGCTTTTGATTTTGAAGAATAGAAGATGGATAAAACAGAGGAATCAAAAGAAGCCCGATAAAATGAGATGAGGAAGAATTTTACAGCTTTAAAGAAAATAGAAATGGAAACTACATAATAATGACTTTAGCATCTGTCCTCTAGGATGACCTGTGATTCTTTAATACTTGTTTCTGAATAGAAATTGTAGGTAGACCCAAGCTAAAGTACACTAAACACATGAGCATCCATGCACAATTTTACACACCACCTCAGCTTTACAGTTTCAGTCCTTACACTAATTGTCTTGAAAATCAAAGCTTAATTAGAGGAGGTCACTTGCTGTCTCAGGAATGGGTGGCACAATATCATTTCTGGGCACTTGCACTCCCTTTCTCCAAGCATGTCTATATGCATCATTAGACTAGGTTAGAAACTCTTTCAGAATGATGCCTTTTGATTCCCTATAATCTCCTGAGGGCAGATGTTACTTCATATTTATCATTAATTCCACTGAATCTGGCATATTGTAATTATATGATGAACACATGTTTATTCAAAGATGTCAATGAACCCAATATCATCCAAATCAAGATGACCAGAAGGACTGCATACAAGTATTAATATGGCACAAAAATACTGTATCTTTCATTCATTTATTCATGGGAGGATATATATATATATATGATTAAAATATGAGGCATTTCCATTCATTTTAAGGGTAGGCCAGCCACATACTCTGGCTTGATCTCTTTCTAGGTTGAAAATCACAAATGGGTAAGAATCAGTAATCATATAACAGAACTATTTTTTTTTTTTTTTTTACATGGGCAGGCACCAGGAATCGAACCCGGGTCCTTGGGCATGGCAGGCAAGCACTCTTACCTGCTGAGCCACCATGGCCCGCCCATATAACAGAACTCTTATGAAAATGGAGGAAATGTAGTTCATATACATAAGTATATGAAGTTCAAATGTACTTCATATACTTATGAAGATACTAGAGCTTACAGAGCATAATATAAAACTTGACTTTTACTTACCCCAATAACAATTGAAAGCTGTGTGACTTCTGAACATGGCAATTTTTTGTTGGCATTTATGTGAACATGAAGAATGAATATGTTGATATACTTTCAAGTTCATTTAGAAGATGAAATCTTTTCATATGATGTACACACACACACACACACACACACACAGAAACATGCTTATGATTTGTATTATATATATACACATATAGAAACAACATAAATGGTTTAGCTAACTTTTTATTTCTAAAGTCTCAGATTATAACAAAAAGTGAAATGGTGTTCTATAGTAAATGTAGCCATATCATAATAAAATATGAGAATGCAAGTGATCTAAATGTCAGCTCCATTAATGTTATTCTTTGATTTTATCCCTTATTTTTAATGATGAAAATATGAGAAATAGGTCAAAATCTAGTCATGATAACACAATTTCCTAGAAAATATGAATTTCTATTCTATTCTAATAGAATAGTTTAGAACTAGAAATATATGTTTCCTTTAAAAATATATTGGTTTAAAATGAAATTTTAAAAATGTGAAGTCTATCCATATTTACCTATGAGGAAAATCTAATATCAACATAAAAATGAACACATTTTTATCACATCAAAATATTGACTGTAAAAGACATTAAAATTATGTAAGAGTACATTATGAATTCAATAAAACTTACACTTCCATAGTGTTAGATAAATTAAGAAACAATATTATAGGTATATGATAATCTCTGAATATCAGTGTGGTGAGTTGTAGAAATTGAGAAAGTTATTGATCATTTAGAAGAGATATTTACTCTCTGTCAAATGGGAATACTATTGCATGGATGAGAGACATTAAATGAGATAAAACATATAAAGGCATTGATTTAAAATGCTACTTATATATAATTAAGCCTGAATCTATACAACCAAACAGCACTTGCCCTTGATATCATTAAATTGTAAATGATACTACATTCATATTTGTATTTTATACAATAAGAAAATAATTATAATGACTTCAGTAACATCAGTATGCCAAAATGATCCCACCAAGAATGTTAAATATCTGGAAATTTAGAGCACACTTATTAACTGCAAATACAGACATGGATGATTTCTTATAGAAATGCATATTTTAACTTGAAATACACAAATACAAAAAGATAAAAAGGAAATGACAATGGGAACATTATAGTCATTATCGCCCTTTTAATGATTTGCACACTTCAAATACTAAGCATACTGTGCTCTAATATTAGGGTATGAGATTATAAAATTGAAAAATGATGTCAAAATGTTATAAACTGATAATTCTCTTGATTTTCTGTTTTCCAATACAGGATCAGAAAGTATTATAATAATCAATAATTATTATGTATGTGTTTTGAAGAAAATCAATTTTTCAGAAAGCATCTGTTAATATAAAGAGTTTCTTTGTATCATAATATTTACAGAGAAATAACATTATCAAAGGAATGAATTAGAAAAATACATTGAATTGCTACTTTAAATTGTTTAATGGAAGCATGCTCTACTAATTAGGATCGTCTAAGATTAGAACTTGATTTAAAATATAATCTGGTTTTTTAGAATTCTTATGGAACTTGCAGAAAGATAAATAAATATTTAAATTAAACTGAATACATAATTAATAGAATTAAATAAATATAAGAACATGTCACAAGAAAACTATTCTGTGAATTATTAAACCGATATTAAAATAAAATCATTGTTTTAGTTTGTTAATTCTGCCAGAAATGCAACATGCCAGAAACAGGTTGGCTTTTATAACAGGAACCTATTAACTTTGCAGGTTTACAATTCTAAAGCCATAAAAATGTCCAAACTAAGGCCTCCAGATAAAGATAACTTGACTCAAGAAAGGCTGATCTGAGAAGGCATGTGGCAGGTGACTGCTTTTAAAGAGTTTCCCAGGGGGCATTTTCTTTCTCCATCTCCAAATGTCTCTGTCCATGCTGGCTCTAGAACTTTTTCCAAAAATCATTCCCTCTTAAAGGACATCAGTAAGCAGATTAAGACCCACCTTGAATGGGTGGAGACACATGGAAGCTACATTATCAAAAGATCCCACCCAAAATTGGGGGGGGGGGGGAGGATCAGTCTCCATGGAAACAACTTAATCAAAAAGAACCTCAACAATAAGTCCACCCCCACAAGCTTGGATTAGAATAAAGAGCATGGTTTTTCTGGGGTACATTAGTTTTAAACCAGCACAGCCAATATTCATGAATGATAAAAGAACTAGATAATGAACTGTACTATGACATAAATCATAAATACATGTTTATTTGTTCAATGATTATTCTTCAACCTATATATTACCATATCAGCCTCTACTATCCAGTGTAGTATAGAGATGGTAAAAAATACTGATATTTGAGAAAGTATTTTAATAACTTTCTTAAGACAAAAGCAACACAAAGCAAGAAATTGTACATGCATGGTGGTTTTTCCAGAGAAGGAATGTCAGAATTAAGCCCCCTAATTTTCTCCTTGAAGCTGTTCTCCAAACTATTGGCAGGACAGCCAAAACAGAACAAGACAGATTCATCAAGCTGAAGAGGCACAAACTAGAGTTCTGGGTAATAGATGTTGCTGGAATTTACAGGACAGAATCCTAGAGAGGCATGAGCTGGACAGGACCTAACTCCAGATATTTGCATATGGCCCATCTGCATTCCACGGATGAATGTGAGGATGAACGCATGCGGGCTGCTGTGTGCCCAGCAACAACATAGCAAAAAACCACTATCAAGTGCTTGTGAGCAAAACAATAACCAGAGCTCACAGAGGGCTGTTAAATTTGGTTTCCTAACAGGCAGAGCGATAGACCTCATTGATGAGCAAAGACATAGAGAAGCCAGAAAACTCACATTTTAGGATTAGAGATAATGTAATGCTAGGGTGAAGGCTTTCCTAGATCTAAACCAAAGTAATAAAATATTAAGGTAAAGCAAGTGAATAAAGAAGCAAACAAGCAGGTAAATCTAGAGGAGAGAACGAGATTTTCTGAATATAAGTGAGCTGTCTATCAAAACAAACTTCAATGCTTCATAAAGGAAGATAAAAACAAAATGCAGACGTTTGGTAATCTAGTCATCACAGTGCACATCAAACCATCAAAACTGATTCCACCTTTGAATGTGGAATGCCCTTTACCAAGAGTAAAATTAGTTAATGAAAACAGGACAGGAAAAGTTTGAGCTAGTGAAATTAAAAGAAAAGGACTTTAATACAGCTATTTTAAATATGTTCAAGAATATAAAGGAATATATGAAAGTAATGAAGAAACAGATGGAAAACTTTGGTTAAAAATAAAAAATGTAAAAAAGAATCAAATCAAGTCTCCAAAAATGAGAAATAAAACATATAAAATGAAAAACATACTGGATGGATTAAGAACAGTTTAGACATTATAGAAGAAATATCAGTGAACTTATAGACAAGGCTGTAGAATGTAAATAAATTAAAATGCCCTCATAAAAATGTATAGTGCTTCAATGACCTGTGAGATAAAAGAAAAAAAAAAATCTAACAGGTGTAATTGGGAACCCAACCCAGAAAAGAAAAGTAAAAGAAATAGATATAAAGATGTAGAACTATAGAGAGAGAACAGAGACAGAGACAGAAGGACTGAAAGACAAAAATAATGGCTTTTTCCTACCCAAATTTGATTAAAATAAAAACACTGATATGCAAGTTCAAGGAGTCTCAAACAATTTGAAAGAAAAGAAAATCACATGAATCTACATTTTAATAAAAATGCTAAAAGTCAATAATAAATAGAAAATACTAAGAACAATATGAGAAAGATGCCTCATATATAGGAGGAACTATAAGAATAACAAACTTCATCAGAAATATAACAATCCAGAAAACAAAAAAATGTTGAAAGTGTTAAAATAAAAAAATTTGTTGCACTAATTTTCAAGCTTATGGAATGGCATATACCAGAATTGGGATGGCTTTTAAAAAGGGCAATTAAATGAGTTACAAGTTTATAGTTCTAAGGAAGCGAATGTGTCCAAATTAAGACACCAACAAGAAGTTAACTGCACTCAAGAAAGACCAGTGGTCAGGAACACCTCTATCAGCTGTGTAGTCACATGCCTGGCATCTGCTGGTCTCCTGCTCCTGGACTCCATTGCTTTCAGGCTCTGTTACTTTGGGGGTTCCTCACTTTACTTCTTCAGGGTTTGGTTTCCTCCCTTGGCTTCCCTTGGTTCTCTCCAGAGTCTGGCTTGCTTAACATTTCATAGCAATGTCTGGTGGGCCATGCACTTTCCCAAAAAAACAAACAAATAAGCAAAACAAACAAAGAAAAATTCAACAAATGGTTCTGCAATAATGGGATACTCATATGGAAAAATTAATGAAATGTGACCCACCGTTCAGAATACTAAAATAAAAAAAGAGGTGAGAGATTCATTTCTAGAAAATCTGGATTACAGAATTATTACTGTTTTTTAAATACTTTAAAACTGAAGCATAATGTTATCAGATAGAAATTTGAATCCTCACCAAGGAATAAAGAACACTGGAGATGATAAATATATGGCTAAGTATAAATGATTATTTTCATTTAATGTGTTTAAAGAATAACTGACCATTAATATAAATAATAATTTATTGGTGCTGTAGGCCATATGTAGTAGTAACATATACACCAACAACAACTCCTCATTGGGAAGATGTGGGAAGCATAAGAATAATTTTAATTATCAAAATACCAATAATTAATTTATCTGAAATATTGCATTTTTTCCAAAGACATCTAGCAATATAGGTTGGAAAGAATTTGTGCTATCATACAAATTTCCCAATCCATAAAAAATATGACTGCTTCAAAGCCTTATAGTATTCTCCCTATTTAATAAAGAATTTTAAAACTTTTAATGTGTATTTCCCTTAATTTTCACATTTTCTTTTTTTATAAACGCGTAGCATATGACTGTACATTTATATAAGAACACATATATTGTGATTATTTGTGTATTAAAAAAAATGAAGTTAAACTTCTTCCACTCAAATAGAACAGGTTTATTGGTCTTGACATACTTGAATTCACAATAGCTGCTTTCGTTCTGTGGAATAATGATTGTTTGTGTTCATGTTTTATTATAAATCAAAATTCACATTGTAAGGCTTACTTTGTGAGGAGAAACACCCTGTTTCATGACCTGTGTCTAGATGTACAAGATCAAGTCTGTATTTTATTTCACTACTTGTGCTAATAGCCAAAAAAATAGCAACAAATGTGTATATTATTGGTAATAGAGTAAGCTTGAGTGGTGGAGGAATGAGAAAAGTCAAATTTTAAAATCCATTCTCGAGCTGTTGTAACTGTTTCTAAGCTCTCTCTATTTCTTTCTAGCAGAGGGATGTGGCTCTAACTTTGTTTCTTAATTGTCTTTCAAATTAGATGAAGATTTTAGTATTCCAAAAATCCTATCATGGGTTAAAAAGGTTGAAGTTTCTAGACAATTTAATTTAATTTACCTTAATTCTATTCAGTTTGAAAAGCAGAAGTCAGAGTATGCATGACTTTTTAAAATTCAGAGTGGCTACATGTTTTTTCTACCAAGAAGAAAAGAGTAAAACTGTAGGAAAAACAAATAGTTTCTTTTTTCTTTTTTCTTCACAAAAAAAGTGACATGTTTACTGTCTGTTATTTATTTCTTGAGTAGTGACCTTGTTGCAATGGAAAGAATTCTGAATGGGAATTCACAAACATGGCTTTAAACCCCAGCTCTTTGAACTTATGAATATACAAACTTGACCAATAAATTAATTCTTAAAACTGTCTGGTGTAAAAATGGAAAGTTAGTAATTTATTACTTTGTTTCTTGAAATGTGGAAGCAAAGTGTAAACTATAAAGTGCTGTCAAATACAAAGTGATTACATCGAAGTCATTAAATTTGGGAACTCTTTTTAATATTAATTAAGTAAATATTTGGCCAGATTAGCATAATGAACCAAAATAACTGTTCAAATGTTTCAAAAAATTTTCTTGTGTAATATTGATGTATTTTTGCAATAATTTTAAAAATCATTGCTGCTGACTAGTTCCAAGGCTTATGTCTCTTTTTAAAACAGAATTTTAATGGAAGTAAAATAAATGCATTGCCAACATAAAATATTTAGAAAATTGTTGCGATAGATGTTGATCATGCTCACTGACCTCTCAACTTCTCTTATACTTCCATGCACATGGGAGGATTGCGTCTTTACCTTTCGACTTTAAGTGGGAAAAGACTTAAAGACTCAGTTTTCTGGGGTAAAAAAGTTAATTGCTCTATCAAGACTCTCCAGTATTCCCTCTACCATATGATGATGGAAATGTCTCATGATAGGAGCAGCCAGGGATGCTGAGAGACAACATGGGAGACAGTTACTGTCAAGAGTATGTGAACCCCCAAAGAGCTTTAAGTAAAGGGAAATAAATTCTGTTATGTTTAGTCCTGGTTAACTTTATATTATTTATTGCTATGTTATGACCTAACCCACTGTAACTGTTACAATCATAATTAAAGTAATTTAAAAATCATTTTTATGAAAGTATTGTATTTTCCACCTGCTCTTGATCTTGTTCTAAATGTGGATTGTACATTTGTCTAACAAACTCAAGGATTCTCTGTATATTTAGTTTTAATAGATGGTTACAGAGCGCTTATGTAATAAGATTAACCCATTTCATATTTTCACTGACAAGGCACTAGAATATCCTTGCTGCTCATGCCCACTACCTATAGGTATTTTAGCCTTCTTTAATTTTTTCTGGTCTGATGGGTTTTTGTTATATGAACATTGTTTTAGCATTTTTTATGGTTCATGTTATTTTCCAATTTCTGCTTTTTTTCTTAGTGTTTTTTTATTGCTATCATTTTTGTTATTTGTTTTGATTTGGTCCATTTGTATGCATTCTTTGTATATTATTTCTCCTCAGGAAAACAGGTGATATCAAATTTATTATTTGTCATTTAAATGTATGTTATAATTTTATATAAAAATAATATGCTAATATTTTCACACCTAAATAAGTCTACCTTTTGTTTTATTACTTCTGGGATACCTGTCTTGGTTAATTATTTAATTCAGCTGGAATTTATTATGCTAATATCATTGGTAATATTAACCAATTTATACCCACTTAAATTTAAATTTAAATTCTTTTATATTGAAATTTCATGCATTTCATTCTATAATAGTGAATAAATATTCTCTTTTATCTCATTAGTCTATATTGGTAAAGTACTGTTCATTATTTTCAATATACTTTATTTATAGTTTGTATTTTTTTAATTTTATCTGTAACCAAAAAGTTTCTATGAAAATAATTTTCAAAATTTCTCTCTGACCTAATGATTTATCATTTAAAATGAACCATATATAATATTATCTAGTTAAACACATTATTTCATGTGTTATACATTAGAATGTCTAAAATTTATATATTATTTGGTGGAAATTTGCATTTTAATGTTATTAATATTTCCTATCCAAGATGATGGCATATCTTGCCACTTGTTCATATTTTTAGTATTTTCCCTTTCTTAAAATATATATAGTTTTCATTGGAAAGGTCTATAAAATTTCTTGCTAAATGTATTCTTTAGTATTTGTAATTAGGTGACCATTAATCATGTAAAATTCTTTCTGTTGCCATTTCTAGACACTAGTTATTCTATCTTTTAATAGATTCCAAATCCACTTATAAATCATGGAAATATTTTTACTGTATTACTTGTATTTTCCACTTAATTATATGATTAGGTTTTAAGCAAAATTTAAAGTATTACTTAAATAGTCCAAGGCTTGCTGTTCCCTAAGGTGCTTATTAGAAGGCAACGCAAATCTTTACTGGAGGAATGAACTTCTACCTTCAGACTCAACAATACACTCAATATTTTTCAAAGAAAATAAGGAGGGCAATATTGAAAATAACTGGGAATCCCAGAAAACAAAGCACCATATGCAAGAAAGCAGAGAAAAAAATGTCAATACAAACAATCTTCAAAACATTAGAAAGTAAATTTTTTCGGAAAGAATATAAAGTAACAAGAATATAAAACAGCAAGCTATGTTTGAATATATAAAAGTCAAGTTTGAAAATATCTTCAAGGATAAAGAATGTGTATTTATCACTAAATTTCAGAGGATAATTTTAATAGCATATCATACAATTCGCCAGCTTAAAGTGTTTAATTCAATGATTTTTAGTGTATTCACACATTTAATGCAAAAATTTAAAACATTTTTATCACTTAAAAAGAAATCCCTAACCCCTTAACAGTCAGTCCTCATTTTGCTGTAACTCATTTCCCTAAGTCTTAAACAACCATTAATCTACTTTATGTTTCTATAAATTAGCCTGTTCTAGATAGTTCATATAAATGGAATCATACAATTTGTGGTATTTTTTTTCATGTATGTTTTCAAAGTTTATCCATGTTGTAACATTTATCACTAATTCCTTTTTGTTGCTGGAAAGAATTCCATTATATAGATATACCGCATTTTGCTTATGCATTCAGTAGTTAGATAGCAATGAAATATCAGTTTCTGATAGTTCTACTTTTCAGCTGTTCTGTACAATGCTTTTATGAACATTAATGTACAAGTTTTTGCTGGTACATATATTTTCAGTTCTCTTGGACTCATATCTAGGAGTGGAATTACTAAGTTATATCGGGATTCTAACCATTTGAAGAACCTCCAGACTGTTTTCAAAAGGGGCTGCACCCCTTTTATAATCCCACCAACAATATAGGAGGTTTTCAATTTCTCCACATCCATGACACCACTTACTGATTTTTTAAAATTATAATCATCTTAGATAGCATGAAATTTTATCTTGTAGTTTTCATTTGCATTTCCATAAGGCTAAAGATGTTGACTATCTTTTCATGTGCATATTGGCATTTATATATCTTCTTTGGAGAAATGCCTTTTTAAGTAGTTTGCCCATTTTTGATGTCAGTTGTCTTTTCATTATTGAATTGTAAGAGTCCTTTGTCTATTTTAGAAATAATTCACTTATCAGATATATGCCTTGCAAATATTTACTCTCATCCTATGGGGTTGTCTTTTCACTCTCCCGATGGTGACTTCTGAACTATAAGTCTGCAATTGTCATGAAATTCAATTTGATCATTTTTCTATTATCTTTCAAGCTTTCATTGTCATGTCTAAGAAGACTTTGCCTAAGCTAAAGTCACAATGAATCACACCTATACTATCTTGCAAAAGTTTATAATTTTAGCTCTTACATTTAGGTCTACAATTTTTTAGAGTTAGTTTTTGTAGATAATGTGAGGCAAGGGTCTAACTCCATGCTTTTTCATTTGGATATCTAGCTGTTCCAGCACCATCTGTTGATGAGACTATTCTTTCCACATAAGATTGTTTAGGTTCTTGCTCCCTGTTTATTTGCCTGGTTGTTTCTGCTAAACTTTTGTTTGGGGGGGGGCAGGGAGTGCATCGTCTAGGAATCGAACTCGGGTCTCCTGCATGGAAAGTGAGCATTCTACCACTGAACCATCCATGCACCCATACCCTCTCTGTAAAACATTTAGTTGATCTAGAGTTTGACTTTTCACTCTCAAAACCACCAGCTTTTTTTATTTGCTTAATGCCAAACTCTCCAATGTTTTTGAGAACTTTCTTAGGCTTGAACTTCCCCACAGTCTGTTCCAAACGAAGTCAGTTTTCTTAAAGAGAGTTTGGTAACTCTTTCTTTTTAAAACCTGCGTATCCTGATGGGGGAAAAAAAGAAAACATGTCTGTGCTACTTCTCTAAAGCTGGGGCCAAATTTTCCAGTCGCAGAATGACTACTCTTTTTGATATTGTGGTACCAGGCAGAGACAGTAGTTTCTTGTCCTTGTGGCTTGGCTTTCCTATGCTGTGATCTCTGCCCCATTTGCAAGCTGGAACGAGAGAAATAAGGTTCCCAGTATTTGGTCTCCATCACCTGGACTAGAGATTCCTCTCTACAACTGGGAGGTATCTGGAAGACTTGAACCCTAAGAACACTCAACCACTTTTTAAAAAAAACTTTTTAAAATTATATAACATATTTACAAAACAAAGAAATAAAAAAGCAATAGTCTTCAAAGCACTCTTCAACAAATAGTTACAGATCCCAGAGTTTGCTACCATACCATGATCTCAGACTTTTCCTTCTAGCTGCTCCAGAATATTGGAGACTCAGCCGCTTTTGATTGAAATAGAGCTTCTGCAGCACAGACTTCGAGTGAGGGGTACGAAATGTTGATGTCTTGTAGTCTTTGACTGGGAGACTGTAGCAGAGGGAGCCCTATGTTCTTGGCTGTACCTACCCATGGTACAGTTTTTGTCATAATGTGGGGTGGATAAAGGGGGGAGGTCATGGTTCAAATGCCAAACACTCTCATTGGTCTTACAGCAATTTAGTAGATTTTCTTGAATAAATGTTTCTTCTTTTCATGTATGTCCTTGGGATCATTTCCAGAGGCATTTTTGTTTCTTTCCTATTTTTGTCTAGGGACTTTATGATTGTTTCCCTAGGTACAAGGTCTGCAGAGCGCTTCATACTGCCGTTCTGGAAGTTGCCTTTTCAGAGGACATTATTTTATGTCACATTACAGAAATAGGTAGAAGCTGTTAAATGGATGAGGATGGCCAAAATATAAAGCCCAAAGGCAGCATAGAGAGGCAAAAAGATGGAAACAACTTAAGAGAGATTATAAGATACAGAACACAAGGAGAATTAGTACAAATATGATTACCCTGAGTTCCAGAAGAAGGACAGACAGAAAGAGATTAAATAGATAGATAGATAATATTTCATAAGATAATGGCTAAAAGCTTCCCTGAATTGTTGAAAAACATCAAAACAAAGACTCAAGTATACAAATGCAATACTATTCCTAGTGGAATGAGGCAATTTTTCATTTCCAAATGATCCAAATCCTCAATTTCTGACATTGAAGATCTATATAACGGGATAAAGCCCTGGTTCCTAAGCATATACCTCAATCCCTTGTCCTTTTTAACCCTCCCCCTCCCCCATATGGCAATTAGACAAATCTTGAACATATGATCCAGTATCTCGACTGTTATGAGACAAAGGCTACAGATTCTTTTGTCTGACCTGCTCAATAACCAATTCCTGAGACACTGCAGCTTCAAAGAGAAAAGTGTTTATTACTAGTCATGTAGTAGGAGAGCAAATGATGTATGAGCCCAAAATCTTTCTTCTCAAACTGCAGTAATTCTGATACCTTTATTAGATGGAAAGATGGGCAGGGTTTAGGATAATAAGCCCAGTGACCCAGATGATGTAATTAGTGGTGATCTGATTATTGAGCATGTATGAATCGATTACATGCTTAGAGAATGTGTGCAAGAAAATGGTAGAGTGAGGTATAGGTGACTTGTGATTTGAAGTCTAAGCTACTGCACATGTCAGACAGCCCCCTTAGGTCAGCCCCCCTTAGGTTACCTCCAGCCTCAGTTATAAAGATAACTTTGTACTTGAGGTACGTTAGTTCTGGGCTGACCCAAACTCCTTCATTAATAAACATTAGGGGCTGTCTTCAGTGATAACAAGGATCTAAAGTTGAAAAACTGGATAACTGAGTACAAATGAAGGTTGATCACAAGGTTTTTACAATCACAGGGGTAGCAGATAAGAGCTATACAATCATTAACATAGATCCAGGCAGTTGAATTACAATTTAGAGATTTCAGGAATGTCCCTCTGTCTACTCCAATATACCAGAAAGTAAAATATCTATATAACAATTCAGTAATCAAAATCATCCCCTAAATCCTGATTTCTCAGTTACAGGCCTGTACAGCAACTTCCTTCTTTGTTTATTGCTTATGTAAAATGAGAACATCCAAATAATGACAATTCTTATTTGTGATTCATTAAAAATATTTGTGTCTTCAATGTGTGTAGAAATTAAGACATCCAAACTGTCAAAGCTGATATTTACAGAAATAAAAAGTACAAATTCTGTAATTCTTTGTGCTGTGTATTTTTGATATAGGAGAAACAACATCCTATTTTGTTTATTGATTGAATTCACAAACTGGATGGTATAAGACAGAACATCAACTTTTTAAAGCATTGTCTCTTTATAGATAAAATAACTGAGCCTTCAGTATTCATTCCACCCTCTACCAGGACAGGTGCCTTAAGATAATGAAGTATATCATAAAAAAAAAAAAAATTCCATAGGAATGAAGTTATTTCTTGGCTTTTTCCCTGTAAAAATAGATTTTGTTAAAGAAAAAGAAACTGCAGAATATTATGTTGGTGAATAGGCTTATGTATATGTCAGTGGATTGTGGTACCCCTGGCAGAAGAAATGTATGCAAGGAAGGCAAATCCATGTCCAAATCTAGTGAGGCTAATGCTCTGATCCATCATGTATTAAGGGTCTAAATGAATTAACATCATCACGAGGCTACAAAATAAAGCAATCTACTGTTAATATCAGCTTTTGGAAGAATAGAACCCAGCAGTAGGAATTGTTAGATCAGCCTCTATGAGAACATGACAATATTTTTGAGTTCACACACAGCCTTTATGCCCCCAGTAATGCCACTTTGTAAATGGTCCCAGAAGATGAGCACCATCAGTGTCATTTATATTTATATAAAACTGTCTCGGCTATAGTCCCCAGTTACACAAAAAACACTAACCTAGGCATTCCTATGAAAGTATTTGTATAAGTAACTTAAGTCCTAAATCATCAGGCTTTAAGCAAAGAAAATTTTTCCTAGATAATCCATTGAAAGGCTGTAGGAGCAGAACTGCCAATTCCCAGAAGAAATTCTGCTGGTTGATTACAGCTTCAGCTGATTCTAGACTTCAGTCTGATCTTTATATTAGCCTGCCCTACAGATTTCAGACTTGCCTAATTAGCATCACAATGGTATAATTACCTGTGAAAATAAAATAATTATTAAAACATGTATCTTATTAGTTCTGTTCTTCTGAGAAAATGAAATAGGTTTAGGTGTCAGAAGTGGTCTTAGAGGAACAGAATTTTAAGGAGTTTTTAGAAGTGGTTCCAGGTGGTCTGCAATTTATTGTTTAAAATGTTTACATTCCAAAACACTAAGCTATATTTCCAATAGTAAAGAGGGCATTGATAGTCTATATCTTGATTTATCAATAGGAAAATGTAAAATCTTGCCATTAAACAGTCATAGTCAAAAAGCTATAGAAGTAAGGTTCTGGGTAACCATATATTTTATCCTACAGAACATTTTATCCAAACTAAGAAGCATTTTTCTAAACTAAGAACCAGAATGCTGGTTGCTCTAATTATATGGGAGAAAGCAGGTAAAGAGAAGTGTGTATTTGGACCTTCAAATTATCACTTAAAACACCACTTAAATGGCTTAAAAATTTCTATCTCTTCTCTGAAAGGAACTCATCATCCATAGTCCAAGGCAGAGATTTCCCAACCAAAAACACAGTCTTACCCTGTGAATGACTGATTTACAATACAAATTGAGTTCCTTCCCGTGAAGAGTGTCTTCTTTTAAAACGACAGAATTGATAAAGAAGGAATGTAATCTTGAATTTATAATATAGATTTATAGGCATATCCCAATGACCTATGGCATTGGGAAGTTGATCATGGTGACCCTAGAAATGCAATAAATGGGGAATCTACTAAATTATTACTTCATCTGTATAAACAGTAGGTCTCTAGTTTGAATGGAGAGAAGTGGTACTTAAATCTCCAAAACAAATTCATGACCTCTCAATTAATTCCCAAATTTGAACTCCTTTACTGACCCACAATATATTGAAAGAAGGGGAAACTGGTTGCACTTGATTAAGGACCCTGCAACACTGCCACTTAATTTTTACTCTTAATTTGTCTTGCATCCATTTCAAAAGGAGCCTATAATTATTTATCATGGTGATTATGTTTTGGGATAAGAAAATAATCAAACTTTTGAGGGATTCCTAGACTATAGCTCTGAACCGTCACTAATTGTTGTAGGCCCAAACAGCAAAGCAAGTTATCTCGTGCCAATATGCAAAGGAGGACATTCACAGGATACAGGTTTTCATTTCCATAGGGAGAAATTGGAAGGAAGACAGGAGTCACAAGACCCTAGCAGTTCTGAAAACTTGCAGGGCAAACACCATTGGATTTCAAAGTCTGAAACATTTATCCTTTGGCTTAGAAAGTGGCAGTCCCACCTTTTCCAAGGGCCTATGCAGTGGTCAACCTCTTTCCGAATCAACCTCAAGCAACACTGAGGAGACCACCTTTTTCTCGGCTCCACCTTCTCCAGACTTTGAGGCCATACCTGGGCTCTCTGCCATTTCCAGGGCACATGCTCAACCCCTCCATGTGGTGGCAGTCAGGCTCTCCCCAGTCCCCAAGGAGCATGCTGCACCTTTTCCAGGGCCTGAGGCTGCACGACTCTTCTACTACAATCAGATGGGAGACTCATCCTCTCCATGTGTTCTAGTTTGCTAGCTGCCAGAATGCAACATACCAGAAACAGAATGACTTTTAACAAGGGGAATTTAATAAGTTGCTAGTTTACAGTTCTAAGGCTGAGAAAATGTCCCAGTTAAAACAAGTCTATAGAAATGTTCAATTTAAGGCATCCAGGGGAAGATACCTTGGTTCAAGAAGGCCGACAATGTTCAACGTCTCTCTCTCAGTTGGAAGGTCACATGGCAAACATGGTAGCATCTGCTGGCTTTCTGGTGATTCTACTAAAAAAGGGACTGTCTCCAAAATGTTTCCTTTTTTAAAGGATTCCAATAAGCAACTCCATTTTCAGTGAGTGGAGACACACCTCCATGGAAATCATCTAATCAAAAGTTACCACTCACAACTGGGTGGGTCACATCTCCATGGAAACAATCAAAATGCTCCCACCCAGCAATATTGAATGAGGATTAAAGGGCATGGCTTTTCTGGGGTCCACCAGAGATTCAAAGTGGCACACCATGTATATGAGTGGGTCCACTCTCCTGGCCAAGGTTTCTTGGCTTCAGATCTGTGCTTCATTCGTCTCACTGTGAAAACTCCAACTTGTCCCTTTTGTGTCCCCCTTTTTCCAGATTTGCAGTGGTTCTGTTTATACCAGCAGTCTCTTCAAGCACTCCAGGACTTCTCCATCATTCTCTTCTCAGTTCCTCAAAAATATTCCTTTTATCCATCCAAAAAACTGTTCTAACAGACCTAGTATTTGCAAACTGCAGCAGCACCCCATTCCTGAGGTACCAAATCTATTTTAGTTTGCTAGCTGCCAGAATGCAACACACCAAAGATGGATTGCCTTTCAATAAAGGTGGATTTATTCAGTTAACATATAGTTCTTCACAGGAAAGGCAGCTAACTTTCAACTGAGTTTCTTTCTTACATGAGAAGGCACAGGGCGATCTCTGTTGGCCTTCTCTCCAGGCCTCTGGGTTCCAACATCTCTCCTTGGGGTGATTCCTTTCTGTATGTCCAAAGACCTGGGCTGAGCTGCAAGGTATGCTGAGCTGGTTGGGCTGTGCTACGTTGAGCTCTCTCATTTAAGCATTAGCCAATTAAATCAACATCATTCATTGCAGCAGCCATGCCTCCTAGCTGACTGCAGATGTAATCAGCAGCAGATGAGAGTCACATACCATTGGCTCATATCCATAGTGACAGAACTAGGCACCCTCACCTGGCTAAGTTGACACCTGAACCTAACTACCAAAGTGAACATAAATAAGAACTGATAAAAAATGAAGAAACAAATTACAGAACTTTTAGGAATGAAAAGTACAATAGAAGTGATGAAAAAATAATGGAGAACAATAGATTTGAAGAAACAGAACAAAGGATTAGTGAACTAGAGGACTGAACATCTGAAATTCAACACACAAAAGAATGGTAAAAGAATGGAAGAATATGGGCGGAGACTCAGGGAACTGAATGACAACATGAGGCACACAAATATATATGTTATGTGTGTCCCAGAACGAGAAGAGAAGGGAAAAGGAGCAGAGAGACTAAAAGAGGAAATAATCACTGAAAATATCCTCTCTTATGAAGGATACACAGTTACAGATCCAAGAAGTGCAGGATAACTTGAGTAGACTAGATCTAAATAGGCCTACCCCAAACACTTACTAATCATATTATCAAATGTAAAAGACAAAGAGTGAATTTTGAAAGCAGCAATTGAAAAGAAATCTATCACATACAAGGGAAGCTGGAAAAGACTATGTGTGGATTTCTCAGCAGAAACCATGGAAGCAAGAAGGCAGTAATATTATATATTTATGATTCTGAAAGAGATATACTGCAAACCAACAATTCTATACACAGCAAAACTATCCTTCAAAAATGAGGGGAAGATTAAAATATTTTCAGATAAGCAGTCACTGAGAGAACTTGTGACTAAGAGACCAGATGTTCAAGAACCCTAAATGGTCTACAGGCAGATAGAAGAAAACAAGAGAGACAGGTCTGGAGAAGAGCATAGAAAAGAAAACTAACAGTAAAAATAAAAATAAATATAGATATGATGTATAAAATAAAAAAGTCAAAGTGGCAGAAGAAAGTACTGCCTTTTCAGTAATACCATTAATTGACAACGAATTTAACTCCCCACTCAAAACACATAAACTGGCAGAATGGATTGTGAAACCCTTCTTGATCAAAAGGAGGAAGAGAGAAATGAGACAAAGTAAAATTTCAGTGGCTAGGAGATTTCAAACAGTTTAGACGTTATTCTGGAGACTATTCTTATGAATTATATAGAGAGCCCTTTTTAGTTTATGATGTATTGGAGTGGCTAGAGGGAAGTATCTGGGACTGTTGAGGTGTGTTTCAGTAGTCTTGATTCTTGAAGATGATTGTCGAAGGACATAACTTTTAAAATGTGATCATGTGATTGTGAAAACCTTGTGAGTGATGATCCTTTTTTCCCATGTATGTACAGATGAGAAAAAGAATAAGGATAAAAAATATAAATAATACGGAGGGGGGATAAAGTATAGGAAATTGAGTAGATTGAAGTACTAGTGCTTAATGAGAGGCAGGGGTAAAGGGATTGATATGTATGAGTGTTTTATCTTTTTATTTCTTTTCTGGAGTAATGAAATGTTCTAAGAATGATCATGGTGATGAATACACAACTATGTGACGATACTGTGAGCAATTGATTGCATACTATGGATGGACTGTTTGTATGTTATTTCTCAATACAAATATTTAAAAAATAGTAATAGTAGAGTATAATCCAAGGTATAAAATATTAAAATTTTAAACCAATATAAGTAAATAAATAAATAAATAAACAAATCACAAATTACCATGAAGAATTCCAGATAATTTTATCAATGTTTTCTCTTTAAGGAGCTGGAGTCTAATAGTCAGTTTGCCTTAACTGTCAGCTGTTTATAATGATTTTCTTCTAAAGAATACAGAATGGAAAGGGGGAAAGTGATACCTTTAAACTGATGAAGGCTTTATCAGCCAGGTGATAAAGGTTAACATCAGTAGTGATTAATCATTTGATAGTATGCACAGTTGGCATGATATAATAAAAAAAGACATTTGACTTCTGTGGTCCATATCCTCAAAAAACATAACTTCAATCTAATCATGAGAAAAATAATTAGAATCATCAAAAAAACTCCAATCTAATCATGAGAAAAATAATTAGAATCATCAAAAAAGATCTCTTGTTCTACAAAGTACCTGACCAGTATTCATTAAAACAAACCAAAGAAAAATCTGAAACACTGTTACATCCAAGTGGAACCTAAAGAGATATGATGACTAAATTAATATGGTATTCTGAATGGGACCTTGGAAAAGAAAAAGTACATTAGGTAAAACAAGGACATCTGCATAAAGTACAGTGCTTACTTAATAATAAGGCATCAATATTTGTCCATTAATTGTATCAAACATGCAATAAGAATGCAAGATAGTAATAAAAGGGAAACAGTGTGGGAAGTGCATGGGAACTCCCTGTACTACCTTTGCATTTTTTCTGCATCTAAAACTCTTCTACGATGTAAAACTTACTCAAAATCAAAAGTTTGCATTTTAAGTAGAGTAGAATTTAAATTTTGAGATGTAAAGGAGAAAGGAATTTCAAGTGAATATAAAATATGCAAAGACGTTGATATAGTTAAAAGAATGGCTTGTATAGAAAGTATACGATTTATTGTAAATTGACACTTGTGAGATTAAACCCAACTTTTAGTTAGGAAAAATTTTTATAAATTGATTCTGATTTGTTCAATTTTTTTTATTTTTACTTTGGGGTAATACCTGTGTTGAATTAGTAAAACTCACAAAAAACTATGTATGTACAGTAGTATGTAATTACTCTGTCTTAATTACTTTACCCTTGCTTTCCTTAACTCAGTTATCACCTCCTTCAGGTAAATTTCCATCTCGACATCTATGGTGCACTTTTTCTTTAATCTCATAGCATTCTGCTCATTTTCCTATCATAAATCTCACAAACTATTTGATATTTTATGCATCTCTTTATTTTTTCCATTTTTCTGCATTTCCCTTGAGGGCAGAAGCACTGTGTTGCTTGTTATAAGTTTCACACAGTTTCTAGTAGAAAGAATGGAAATACATATAAAATTGCATTTTTTGGTTTTGGACAAAGTCTAATTTAAAAATAGTTTGAAGAGTAAAATATTAAGTCTAATTTCACACTTACAGATTATATAACATTTAAACTGTACTATAAAAAAGTGTGTATATGCTGAGTGTGTTTGCAAAGATGTTTTATTTTAGAATTTGATTTCTTATGCAATGAGTGCTATTTGCTTTTCATTCATGTTCTTCCACATATAACAACCATAAAAGTTTACAGAGATTTTATCACTGACTCTATTAGAGCTTTAAAATAAACTTACTTTGCCACCTGAACAGCTAAAGCAATGAGGGATATTAAACGTGAAAATATTATATATTGTAGAATATATATGTATGTGTATATATATATTTGGAAAGCAACAATAAGCAAGGGCTCTCTCAAAATTGTAGTTACTTATATTCTTCTTACTCAGACTGTGAAAGAACTTTCCATCAAAGTTAAAATCAAGTCTTATATAGTTTTAGTATTGATATGACCTTTCTTCTTTTTTATTTCCTTCAAGGGTTGCACATGAAACTTTTCAGTCTTTTCTACTTTTATTTTGTCTTTAGATGTTTCCCTTTAAGATATATCTCTAACCCCAGATAGCTTCTGTAGAGTCTCATAAGCCATTTCTTACTCTGTAGGGAACTGATTGAGAAGGTACGACCTTGGTTTCAAAGAAAATTGACAGAAGAAAAAGGGGTGGAAACTAAGTAAAGCAATAGGAAGACTTGTACTATTTAAGGTCAGAGAAAATCAGAACATGGATGATTATAAAGAGGATTTAGGTCTAATTTCCTTTATATTTAAGTTTTAAATGTTATGCTAGTATATACTTAATCTATATCAAACACATAAAATACATGGATGAAGTATTTTTACCCATGCTCTTGAATAAATATGTACGTATACATATAAATCTGTACATATTTATTCCTTGTAAACTTCTTTACAATTTATAATTTTATATCTATTGCACGGTAAAATACACACATAATATCACAGATAAAGTAAAAAGTGAAAGCTGAGAAATTGACAGCTGTTTTTTATTATGAAATAATATAAATGAAATATCAACTTTTCTGCAATAACTGGGAAAAAATCACAATTATTGTTCACAGTCAAATTTTCTATGATACAATAAAGAATACATAATACAGTCACACTAAAAGTATATTTTAAAATAAACATGCTTTAATTTCCTACAAATGAAGAGATGAGTATGTTTAGCAAAAACTCAAAACTTTCTGAATAGTAATTTTCATCCTTTAACATATTGTATTGAAATATAATTACTTGGCATTTGTACTTTGAAGTTTCAAATATGAACTTTCAGTTATATGTATCAAAGAACCATAAGCAATGCTATAGCTAATTTCTCAGTTGATAAAATGTGATTTTATAATACTTCATGCCTAGAACAGAAGCCACATAATATGTACTTAGACGTAAAGTTACATTTTCATGCCTTTCACTCATATATCCAACTATTTATTTCCAAAATCTATTATGATTGTGATACATTCAAAATTTTAAGCATCATAGCTATTTTATGTGGAAATCTAGTAAAACTGTCAGATATTATTACACCTGAATGGAAGTGTTACTGGACAGTGAGAAAAGCAAGCAATAATTCATTCTACGGTTACATTTTCTCTAAAACAAATACTGAAGATAAATTTCACATTTTAAATGCAACATTATATTGTGTGAATACATTAAGTTGCCAATGTCTCTTGCAACTGTTCTACTACAACTATACTAGATACTATTTGTAAGTGAAATCACTAATTTTTTTCCTACATTGCGGAACATAGACAATAATCCCTAAAATTTTGTATATTTTAATATTAAAGTCATTTTTCAGTTAAATGTACTTTTGGGTTGGCTCCAATGAAACTAAATTATACTCGAGTTTACAAAGTGCTTTCAAATACATTATCTAATTTCGTCTGCAAATTCCATTCAGCAAAATTTGACTATCATTTCTTAAATATCATTATGTGCCTCATAATATGATAGACACTAGGGATCAAACACGAAACACATACAGTCCTTGCCTTTAGATGCAGTCAAATTCTGGGAAAATAAAAGAAACCAATACATTACACATGGAAAATATTACATGATAAAATGAGGAATTAATGATAGGAGGATATATATGTTGCTGTGTGAAGACCAATGTAGGCTCATTTCCAACCTGCAGATTAGGAAAGTCTACCTGAGAAAAAACTTCCTGATGTCTCCTATTGGAGAAAGCTAAATGAACAGGTAGAAAGATCATTCCAAAAGAGGGGAAAGCATGAAGAAGTGTAGAGATATATATATATAGAGAGGAATGTGTATAGGAAGACACGAGCTGATGATCAGGAATCCGAACTGAAGGGACAGGCCATGGGATCATTTGAGCCAATGCTGGTGACACAGAACAGTTCACATAGCCTCTGCTAAAGAGATTGAGTCTCACCTGTAAGCAATGTAGGAGATAGATTTGAGAATGAAAAACTTGATACAGAGTAGGGTAGAATCGTTTTAGTGGGGGAAAGTGAATATGGTGGTGCCGTGAATATAAAAAGATAGTGAGAACATTGATCAGAGGCAGATATAAGGGAACAGTGAAGATTTATTTTGAGCTTGATGTATCTGAAGATCAAGTCAAATATGTTCAAAAGTGAAAGATAATGACAGTAATCCACCCACAATTTTTGGCCATTATCAAGAGTTCAGTATTGGATGCAACACTAACATCATTTCTCCTCTGCTTTTTATAAAACTTAGGCTTCTCAGTTGAAAGCAATAGAAGATCATTAATGTGCAAATTATAAAATAATTTTACGTAAAGTATTAGGAATAAGTCACCAAAGAACTGGAAGTACTGAAAAAATTAGGCTTAAGCCTATGCATACCAAACCATACCATACCACAATTCAGGCTTCATCTTTGAATGTATGCGCTGCAGTTTTCACAGCATCAAATTCTGTGGCAACAATTTAATCTCAAAGCATAATCATGTTAAGTTAGTCTTCAGTTGTTTTCCTTCTGAGCCATGTTAGTAAGCAGGTAATTAGCTTTTTGGCTTCCAGTCATTGACACCTGCAAATCATCCTATAAAATTCTGGCAGAAATATATTTTAAAGGTATATTCTCAGATATCAATACAACATCTATTTTTTGGGAATGTTCTAGATTGCTAGGTGACAGAATGCAATATACCAGAAACGGAATGGCTCTTAAAAAGGGGAGTTTAACAAGTTGCCAGTTTATAGTTCTAAGGCCAATAAAGTATTCCAATTAAAACAATTTTATAGAAATGGCCAATCAGATGTATCCAGGGAAAGATACCTTGGTTCAAGAAGTCCGATAAAGTTCAGGATTTCTCTCTCAATTGAGAAGGCACATGGCAAACACAGTCACAGTTTCTCTCTCATCTGGAAAGGCACATGGCAAACATGGCATCATCTGCTAGTTTCTTATCCTGGCTTCCTGTTTCACAACGCTCCCCGGGAGGCATTTTCCTTCTTCCTTTCCAAAAGTCGCTAGCTGGTGGATTCTGCTTCTTATGACTATGTCATTCTGCTCTGCTCTCTCTGAATCTCTCATTCTCCAAAATATTTCCTCTTTTGTAAGACTTCAGAAATTTATCAAGACCCATCCAAATGGGTGGAGACATATTGTCATCTAATCCAATTTAACAACCACACTTGATCAAATCACATATCCAAGGAGATGATCTGATTACACTTTGAAACATACAGTATTAAATAGTGTTTATTCTACCTTATGAAATGGGATTTTGAATAAAACATGGCTTTTCTAGGGGACATACATTCTTTCAAACCAGCACAAGGAATAAACTTAATTTTTCAATTAAAATGGAAGACCTATGCGTGTGAAAAGATGCTTGCTACACAGAGTCTGAAGGAAGTGAGAAATGCTTGAATTGTGAGAAAGAAATATCGTGGTCATGAATTTAAAGATTCAGCATCATAAATATTAGTTCATCTTTAAGTTCATTTGTACCTTTAATGAAATGCAAATAAAAATATAAACAACACTTGGAAGAGAGTATTGACCAACTGAGGAAAAATCTCAAACAGAAATTAAAAACAAAACAAGATGATTGACAAATCGATAATGTTAAAATGGAAAATTTATGTGTGAAAAGTAATGTGTAGAGGAATGTGTATAGAAGACACGAGCTGATGATCAGGGATCCGAACTGAAGGGACAGGCCATGGGATCATTTGAGCCAATGCTGGTGACACAGAACAGTTCACATAGCCTCTGCTAAAGAGATTGAGCCTCACCTGTAAGCAATGTAGGAGATAGATTTGAGAACGAAAAACTTGATACAGAGTAGGGTAGAATCGTTTTAGTGGGAGAAAAAAAGAGAATGAAAGTTTGGAAAACTTCACAGTTTTAAGACAAAGATTTTTCTCTAAAAGAGGAAAGCTCTTGTCATTTGAGGTGAACTAGACCAACCACTCACTAGAAAAACCTATGCAAAGATCTTGTTCTACTCTTTTGCATTCCTCCCATCACAATTTTCTTCACTGTGTTTTTTTCTCACTTTGTCTTTACCTCTGCCTTGGAATTGTATTTTATAACAACCATATAACTGTGATTTAATGGAGGCAATTTTGAGACCCAAATCTTATGCACTGACACATAGAAAGGAACAAAATATAAGAGAAAACTGCAATTGAAATGTAAAACTTGAATCTTTTAGCCTAGAGACTGAAAACTTGGCGAGAGAAGTTGCATCGAAAAATAACCATTACATAATTTCTAAACATTTCTCACATATTCATAGTGACATGTCCAAAAATCTTTTCTTCTGGCAGTTGCTCTTAGAAAAAAAATAAACATTTTTTTTCTAGTATTTCTTCAATTTTTCACTAAAATTCAACCTCTATAGTTCTCTCTATATCTGTCTTAATTTTATGTTCATGGCTCTAAGGTGAATCTTTTCTCTATATATCTCTCTCAGACAAAATACACACACTCAGACACATAAACACACATACACAATTCCCCTTCTGCCATGCTGTGTCTTGAGAAATACTGAATGTTCTCTCAGTGATATTTGATTTCCACCAATAAATTGATGGTGTTATCCTTACTCATTGCACAAAATAAACGATAAAACACAGCAAGTAAGGAATCAGGAATCTTTTTAAAAAGTGTTCGTGTGTGTTTAAGGGAAGAAAGTGTTGAGGAGGAAAAATGAAAAACATTCTGCATTCTTTCTCTCCTTAATACAATAATTTATTTGTTTATTTCTCCCAGCAGACTAAATTAATGAAGGGTAGTTACTGACCTTATTTTAATCACTTATCCTTTCTTCCTGGCACACTACCTATCAATTAGGAAATTCTCAACATTCAGGCATTGAATACATGGGGACTAAATAAGTAGATGAATAAAGAATTAATGAAATTAATTAACATGCTATCATGATTAAGCACACAGGCTTTGGAGTCTGAAAAAGCAGATTAGAATTTAAATCTGTCACTTAAAATTTTGTATCATTTTGGCCTGTGTCTTAAATCTTTCTGATATTTACTTAATTATCGTTAAACTTGATAATATTTAATTTACAGTTAATTTGTGAAAGTTATATTAATTTGTTAATATAATTTGTTGAGGAAGCGATATCATGTTGTAAAACTTTTACATATAACAGCAAACAGTGAGATAATAGTGACATTTTCTTGCATAATTATTAACAGATTTATAAATAAGGCCTACTTTTGACTAAAGGTGTAGTGACAATACAAAAGCTAAGTCATTTATCCAGACATTATGTACATTTGTAAAACCCTATCCAATTTACTTTTCTTTTAAAAGCAATTTCCTCTATTTTACCATGTAAGAATGGGAAACTGTGACTGTGCAATCTCTAAATTGCATGACAAAACTTGTCACTGAGATTTCTTCTATAATATAAGGAGAAACTTTATGCGAAATAAAATTTTTGAAATGCTTTAACTACTCAGTTATAATTTTAAGTTCGTTATTAACATTTTAAGATAAAATTTGCACTGTTTTTGCCCCTCAAAATGTAATTTATTTCACAGTAACAAAATTATTTTACATCACATTTTTAATTTTTTTTATTTTTATAATGAATATATATACATATATGTATGTATATGCATGATATATTTTACATGTAAATGTGCTATTTTAACCATTTTAAGCATACAATTCAAGAGCACTGGTTTCATTCACAATGTTGTACAAACGTCACCACTATCTATTGCTAAAACTCTTTTATCACTCTGAACAGAAACTGTGTATCCATTCAGCAATTAATATTTCTCACTCCCTCAGCCTGATAACCTCTAATCTACCTTTATGAATTTTCCTATTCTAGATATGTGATATAAGTGGAATCATAAAATCCTTGTGCTTTTGTGTTTAGCTTATTTCACTTAGAATCATGTTTTTAATGATTGTCCATGTTGTAGTAGGTAACAGAAATTCATTCCCTTTTATGGCTGAATAATTTTCCATAGCATTTAAATATCACATTTAGTTTATCCATTCATCAGCTGATGGACCCTTGGGTTATTTCTCCTTATAACTATTGTGAATAAGGCTGCTATAAACATTCATATACACAACACATTATAATGGCTAATTTCTATATTATTCTTAATATGAATAGCTTGTTGTTTTATTTTTTCAGAGTCAATGATTTGAAAATATTGCTTCTTCTTTTCTTTTGAAAAAAGATGATTGCTCATATTTCCTGTATCTTTCTCTCTCCAATGTAATTCTGTCATTTATTTTTCCTCCTTCGTAAATACTTCTTGACATCATGAACTAGTCTACTGCACATTGCCCATAAATTGAATCTTATAATTGTGCAAAATATAAATACAGTTTTAATATTTAGCACTCAGTGGCCATTTCAGCTTAAAGTAAAATAAAAATGCAAATACTTAATCTAGTAGTTCATTTAATTCCCATGTGTAGGTTACTAAAATTATAGCTTCATTTAAAAAGAACGTTTTATCAAAAGTCAAATGAATTGAAAACATTTTATTTGACCTTGTATTTGAAACAAGACTGATTATTTGGCATTAAAATTTTTTCCACCATTTTATTTTTTTTAATGTTTTACTATTTGCAGGATCTTATTCTCCATCATCTGACATCTCTAAGAACATTTATTTGAACAAGTGTACCTTTACTCAGAAAACTTTCATTGTCCTCCTCCTATCTGGAAAGTTTTGTCTCTCTGTTCTACACAGGTAGTATCTTGAAATCTGCTAAATTTCTCTCCTGAGTTGGGACCCACTGACACCTGTATCTTGTGTCATCTATCTTTTTGTTCACTCCTGTTTTTTGCTCTACCAGTTTTTCAAGCGGAAAGAGTTGCAACCCAAAGCAGAATTTTGTGATAAATTATTTTCTGTCTTTCATAAAGCTCATAGAATGATTATACTCCCCCATACTTTCAATGTTAGACCTGGCCACATAACTGGCTTTGGCCAATAGAATGTGAGTGGATGTGAAATACAATTTCTAAGCTTGGGCTATTAGAAGCATTGTGTATTTCAGCTCAGCCTCCAGTAGCCTTCAATCTTCACTATTAAAGAAGATGCCCAGGGAAGGCTAAACCTCAGAACTGGACCCTGAATTATACATACAAAGCTGATCTACCTCAAACAATTCACTGTTGGCTAGCCTGACGCACAACCCACTCAAGTAAACAGACGAAACAGAAGCTTAACATTTACTATTTTAGATAACAATGAGTTTGGAGGTGATTTTTATATTGAATAGATCAACATATCTTAACTATGAACTCAAAACTTAAAATTTGCCTTGTGATAGAAATCTTGGGTGAAGATAAGTTTAGTTAAGAATTCTGAAAGTATTCCTGTATTATCTTCCAGCATCTAGGGGTACTGATGTCTTTACAAAGTCATGTTCTAGTCTGATAAACATTTCTTTAGAGTCGATTTGTTTTCTTTTTATGCACACTTTAGGATTTTTCTCTTTATCCTCAGTACTGTCAATTTTTAATATATTTATCAGTGTTTTTTATTAATGTTTTTGTCACTCAGTGGCCGTTTCAGCTTAAGCACTTAAGGATTATTTTACTCCATCTTGCATGCCATCTGTATTTTTATTCAGTAAAAATATACTGTTTGCAGTATGGATTTTCTTTTTTCTTTAATTTCAAGGTTATTGAGAGTTTGTACTAAAAGTAACTAATTTCAGTTGAAATAGTTATTTTTACTTTCCTTACTGTGCTGGTTTCAATTAAAATAGAAAATTAAGCAATACTTAGAAACATTTGTAGGATTCATTGTAGAAGTTATAGTAGCGATTATGTTAAAGAAACTGTTAACACTAACTCACTGAGTTGCATGAAAATACAGCATAGAAAAAGTAGGACTCTTCAACTGTCATTTTCATTTCATACATTTTAATCAAAAGTAATAATTTAAAAGTAAATCAGGCAATGTGGGGATATAATAGAGTAGGTAGGTCCAGGAACCTGTCACTCCACCAAAACAACTGCCGGATTGACAAGAACTCTCTTGACCAACTATTTTGAAACTCTGGAGTCTAGTGGAACTCTGTGCAGCATCCAGGGAAGAGCTGGAAGAAGAAGCTGATAAATTGAGGTAAATACCAGTGAATTTCCCCTAACCTAAGTCACATGGCATGCAGAAGTGGGTACTGCAGCTTGAACTCCAGTTGTAGCTTACTGGTCTCAGACTAAGCTACAAAGACCCAGTCCCCCAAATTTCAGAGCTATGTGGTCTGATGGCTGATCACTACATTTGATCAGCCACTTCAGATCACTGGTGGTTAGTTTTGACAGTGGTCATTTTTCCAAATTCCTTAAGTCTAAAGTCGCAGAAGAATTTTAAAGAGAGTACTTATTCTTCAAAATTATGATAACAGTTAAAAAGCTGCAGTAATTAGGTGAGGAATGAATTTAAAAAAATGCAGCTTCAAAAGATATGGGAGGATCTCTTGGGGGTCTTGGTGGCCCCACCTCCACTCCCCAGTGCAGTGCAGTGCCTGTACATCAGTGCCAATCTATTAAGTTGAAGTCTGAAAGACAGAACCGGAACATGTATCTTAGGCTCACCCTCCTAGAATTATTCCAGAAGGCAGAAAAGCAGTTTGTGGACATTGAAAGAGTGTAACAAACAATTCAGTTGAAGTGGCCTGAGGCAAAGGACTACCTGTACTGATTACACAGTAGAACACCCAGAAAGAGGTGAGAACTTATTTCAAAGGGAGTATAGGGGTATTTGAATGAATTTCTAAAAGCTGTAAATGGGTAAATTTCTAAAGCCACTAGCAAGCATAGACCTGGAAAAGGAAGCAGGATTTGTACTTTTGTACAGTCTCAGACAAGACAGAGAGGTCCCTACACTTTGTATTTGCCTTGAGTCTATCTACTTGAGAAGAGGGTTAAGCTCTAAAGGAAACCATCAGTCAAAGAATAGTCAATTTGCAAAGGCTGTTGATTTATGCATTTTGGCTAGTTCCTGCACTCAAGAAAATTTCTGTCAGATTGCTTAGCTAGATGCAAACTTAAGGAACAGGCAGCTCACATACTAAATCCCAGAGTTAATACTTCAAATTATTAAAATGTGCAGTGTGCAACAAAAGATTTTAAGATAAACAAAGAAACAAAAAGTGATAGCCCATCTAAAGGAATAAGATGAAAGTCTAGAAATCATCAATGAAGAGGACCAGTTTTGGGACATCACAGAATAAAAAAAAAAAGAAAAAAGATCCTTGACATGCTTAAGGAGATAAAGGAAAACACTGAGAAAGAACCAAAGGATATGAGGAAAGTAATAAATGAACAATAAGAAAATCTCTTAAAAAATTTTAGTAAGAACCAAACAGAAATATGGGAGTAGAAGACAATAATTAAAATGAAAAACAAAAATATCCCATGTGAATATGGATGCAAAAATACTCAATCAAATACTAGCAAACTGAATCAATAGTACATTAAAAGAATCATGTATAATTGCCCAATTATGCAAGGGTAGTTCAAATAAAAAATAAAAATATCAATTAACATAATGTGCCACATTAACATAATGAAGCAAAAAATGGCATGATCATTTCAATCAACACAGAAAAGGCATCTGACAAAGTCCAGCAATCTTCTTGATAAAAAACTTAGAAAATTAAGAATAGAAGGAAACAAACTCAACATAACAGAAGGAATATATGAAAAATCCACCACTAACAACACAATCAATGGTGGGAGACTGAAAGCTTTCACACTAAGATCATAAACAAGACCAGAATGCCCACTGTCAACACTTACTCAATATTATGAGGAAGTTCTAGTCAAAGCAAACCCACCCACATTAGAAAGGAAGAAGTGAAAAATGCTGTATTTGCAGATGACATAATCCTACAGAGAGGAAAAATCCTGGGGAAAAAAAGCCCACAATAAACATATTAGAATTACCAAAAGAATTGAGCCGAGGGGCAGGGTATAAAGTCAACATGCAAAAAATATATAGTATACTAGTAATAAATGTTAATCTGAAGAAAAAAATCCTTTTGAAATAGTAAGTAAAATAACTAAATATATAGGAATAAGTCTACCAAGGAAGTAAAGAACTTGTACTCAAAAAATTATAAAATAAAGCATAGAAAACACAAATAAGGAAAAAAAATATTCTGTGTTCATGAATTGGAAGACTAGATATTTTTAAGGTGCCAATTCTACCCAAAGTAACTTAAAGATTCAACATAATCCCAATCATATCTCATACAACTTTGTTTGAATATCTGGGAAAGCCAATTGTCAAATTTATATAGAAGATTAGGGAGCTCCAAAAAGCCAAACTCTTTGAAAATGAAGAAAAAGTTGGAGGTCTCACATTTCCTAATCTTAAAGCTTAATGCAAAGCCATATTAATCATTATGCTGAGGGAGATTAGCCAAAAACAAAAGGACAAATATTGTATGGTCTCACTGATATGAACTGACATTAGTGAATAGACTTGGAATATTTCGTTGCTAACAGAGACCATCAGGAGATAGAAATAGGGTAAGATATTGGGTAATTGGAGCTGAAGGGATAGAGATTGTACAACAAGACTGAACATAAAGACTCAGAAATGGACAGCACAATACTACCTAACTGTAATAAAATTATGTTAGTATACTGAATGAAGCTGAATGTGAGATGATAGAGGAAGGAGGGCTGGAGGCATAAATGAAATCAGAAAGAAAGATAGACAATAAAGATTGAGATGGTATAATCCAGGAATGCCTAGAGTATATAATGATAGTGACTGCACAAATTTTAAAAATGTTTTTGCATGAGGAAGAACAAAGGAATGTCATTACTGCAAGGTGCTGAAAATAGATGGTAATTCATATTTTAAAATTTCAACTTGTGTGAGACGAAAGCAAAAAAAATGTTTATTTAGTACAAAATTTATATTTTGACTAGTGCATTTCCTAATATAATTTATGTAGATAGCTTGGTTGAACACCATAAGTGCATGGAACCTTGGGTAGGACATGAGATTTTGTTGGTTTGTCCAGAGTGATGCCCCAATGAATCCCAGAGTGATTTGATCAGTGAGTGGAAAAGTATTTGCAAAGTCTTTTGGGAGAATGGGGGAAAATTCAACTTCCCCAAGTTGAATTCTTGATATTCTCACAAGCAGTGTGGACAGCCAAAGCTATAGGCTGAGCCCCCAGTCGTGGGATTTGTTCATATAAAACTTAACCCCATAAAGGCTAGGTCAAGCCTACTTAAAATTTAGGCCTAAGAGTCACCCCCAAGAGAGCCTCTTTTGTTGCTCAGATGCGGCCTCTCTCTCCAGCCAACACAACAAGCAAACTCACCACCCTCCCCCTGTCTATGTGGGACATGACTCCCAGGGGTGTGGACCTTCCTGGCAACATGGGACAGAAATGCTAGAATGAACTGAGATTCAGCATCAAGGGATTGAGAAAAAATCTAGAATCAGCTGAGACTCAGCGTCAAGAGATTTGAGAAAACCTTCTCGACCAAAAAGGGGAAGAGTGAAATGAGACAAAGTGTCAATGGCTGAGAGATTCCAAACAGAATCAAGAGGTTATTCTGCAGTTATTCTTATGCATTAAGTAGATATCACCTTGTTTTTCAAGATGTTATGGAGAGGCTGGAGGGAACTGCCTGAAAATGTAGAGCTGTGTTCCAGTAGCCATGTTTCTCGATGATGATTGAATAATGATACAGCTTTCATGATATGACTCTGTGATTGTGAAAACCTTGTGTCTGATGCTCCTTGTATCTACCTTATGAACAAACGAGTAGGACATATGGAATACAAATAAACAATAGTTGGAACAAATGCTAAAATAAATTTAGTTTGAAATGCTAGTGATCAATGGAAGGGAGGGGTAAGGAATATGGTATGTATAATCTCCTTTTTTTCTGTTTCTGTTTTGTTTCTTTTTCTGTTGTTTTTTTATTTCTTTTCTGAATTAATGCAAATGTTCTAAGAAGTGATCATGATGATGAATATGCAACTATGTGATGATATTGTGAATTACTGATTATATATGTAGAACAGAAAAAAAAAACATATTAATCAAAACAGCATGGACCTGATACAAGGGCAGATATATAGAACTGTGGAATCAATTTGAGTGTTCAGATATAGACCCTCAGATATGGTCACATGAATTTGACAAGCCTGCCAAGTCCATTGGATTGGGAGGAGAAGTCTCTTCCATTGGTAGTGCTGGGGGATCTAGACATCCATATGCAAAAGAATGAAGGAGGACCTCTACCACATACCATAGACAATTTCCCACCTAAAGTGGATCAACGACCTCAATAAAAGAACTAGGACTATAAAAGCTCCTACAGGGTGGGCCACAGTGGCTCGGTGGCAGAGTTCTTGCTCCTGCCATGCTGGAAAGCAATGTTCATTTCCCAGTGCCTACCCACGTAAAAAAAAAAAAAAAAAAAAAAAAGGCTCCTACAAGAAATGTAGAATCATCTTTAGGGACTTGTTTTAGACAATGGTTTTATAGAATTACAGTCAAATCACAAGAACCTAAAAAAATACATAATTAGAAGTATATATTTTTCTGTATCAAAGCATTTTATCATAACACTAAAAAGAAAATTTACACAATGGGAGAAAATATTGGAAACCTCATATCCAATTAGAGTTTAAATTTTAGAATACATACAAAAGTCTTATAGATCACATGCTGGGTTACAAAACAAGTCTCAGAAGGTTTAAAAAGATTGAAATTATACAAAACATCTTCTCTGACCATAATGGAATGAAGTTGGAAATCAATAATAGAAAGAGAACTGAAAAATACACAAATAAATGAAACTTGAATAGCACACTCAAACAATCAGTGTGTCAAAGAAGAAATTAAAAGGGAAAGCAGTAAAATCTTTACACAAATGAAAATGTGAGCACAACACTTCAAAATGTATTGGATGCAGTGCAGGCAGTGATGGAAGGGAATTTTATAGCCCTAAATGCCTGCATTAAAGAAGAAGAAAGAAAAGATTCAACTGCACACACACTGAAGAAGTAGAAAAAAATAGCAAATAAATCCAAACAAGGAGAAGAAAATAAATAAGAAAGACTAGAGCAGAAATAAATAAAATAAAGAATGTAAAAAAATAGAAAGCATTAACAAAATCAAAAGTTTTTTTTTGAAATAATCAACAAAATTAACAAGACCTTAGTTAGATTGACAAAGAAAAAAATATTGAAAAATGCAAATAAAATGAAATCAGAAATGAGAAAGAAGGAGCATTACTACTGACCCAAGAGAATAATAAAAATGATCATAAGAGGACACTGTGAAAACCTATATGCCAAAAAATTAGACAATATAGGTGAACCCGAACAACCTGCACTGACCCTAGAGGAAATAGATGATCCCAACAGACAAATTACAACAAAAGAGATTGTATCAGTCATCCCCTCCCAATAAAGAAAACCCAGGACCAGGTGGCTTCACAGGTGAATTCTTCCCAACATTACAACATACACTTTATTATACACTTACACAACATACACTTTATTATAGTGTATGGTATCATGCTGAGGATGCTTCCGTCTATTCCAAACATGCATGAAACTGCCCCCCCCCACCACCCAGCTAACATCATACTCAATGATGAAAGACTGAAAGCTGTCCCTCTCAAATCTGAACAAGGCAATGATGCCTACTGTCACCACTGCTGTTCAAAATTTTGCTGGAAATTTTAGCTAGACAAGTTAGGCGAGAAAAAGAGGAAAAAGGCATCCGAACTGGAAAGGAAGAAGTAATGCATTCATTATTTGCAAAAAACATAATCCTATGCATAAAAAGTTCTGAAAAATCTACAACAAAACTACTAAAGCTGATAAATGAATTCAGCAAATGGCAGGATACATCAATGTGCAAAAATCGATGGTGTTTCAACATGCTCAATCTGATGAGGAAATAAAAAAATTCTATTTATGCTTTATAACTAAAAGAATTAAGTATCTTGGAGTGAATTTAACCAAGAATGTAAAAGACTTATGCATGGAAAAGGACAAAACAACACTAAAAGAAATCAAAGGTCTAAATAAATGCAAAGACATCCCATGCCTATAAATTGAAGGTGTACTATTAAGATATCAATTATCCCCAAAATAATTTATGGATTCAATGCAATCCCAACAAAAACAAAAAAAATCCAACATCCAATTTTGCAGAAATGGAAAAGACAATTATCAAATTTATTTGGAAAATTATTTTGGTGTCCACAAGCCAAAAACATTTGAAAAAGAACAGAGTTGGAGAACTGTACTTAAAAGCTTATTAAAGAGCTACAGTGGTCAAACAAACATGGTCCTGTCTCAATGATAGACATATAGAACAATAGAGTCAAACTGAGAATTCAGAAATACACCCTTACATCTATGGCTAGTTCAATTTGACAAGGCTGCCAGTTTTAGTTTGTTAAATGCTGTCAGAATGCAATATACTGAAATGAAATGGCTTTTAGAAAGGGAATTTGCTAAGTTACAAGTTTACAATTCTAAGGCCATAAAAATATATACACTAAGACATTGAGGAAAATATTTCTTGACCCAAGAACGACTGATCGGAAAAGCACATGGCTGATGTCTATTGGTGCTTTGGGTTCTGGTTTCAAACAGCATTCATGGGTGGTGGTGGTATTTTTTCTGCATCTCCAAATATCTCTGTCTGTGTCAGCTCAAGCTTTTCCCAAAATGGTTCCCTCTTAAAGGACTCCATAGATTTGGTGAAGACACATCTCCACAGATGTCACCTAATGAACATATCCCACCCATAATTGTGTGAGACACATCTCCATGGAAACAACTTGATCAAAATTATCTCACCCAACAATATTGAATCCAGATTAAAGAAAGTAGTTTTGCTGGGGTACATAACAGTTTTGAACCAGCACACTGCCAAATCCACTCAGTTGGAAAAGAATAGTCTCTTCAACAAATGGTGCTAGAAGAACTGATTATCCATATGCAAAAGAATTAAGGAGGTCCCCTATCATATGCAAAAATTAACTCTAATTGAATCAAATATAACAACCAGGACTATAAAGCTCCTAGAAGAAAATATATAGAAGTGCCTATAGATGCTTTTGTTAGGCAATGGTTTTGTAGATTTTACATCCAAAACAGAAACTATGAAAAAAAAAAGGTAAATGGGACCTCTTCAAAATTTTAAAATGTTGTTTATCAGAGGAGTTGAAAGTGAAAAGACAGTCTTCTCAATGGTAGAACATATTTGAGATCACATATCTGAGAAGGGTTTAATATCCAGAATACATAAAGAAATATTCAATAATGAAATGAAAGCAACACAATTTTAAAAATGGGCAAAACACTTAAATAGACATTTATCCAAAGAGGATACACAAATGACTAAAAAATACATGAAAAGATGGGCAACAATTTTAGCTACTAGGGAAATGCCAATCAAAATCACAATGAGATGCCACTTCACACACATTCAAATGTTTATTACTGAAAAAAAAAAAACAGAAAGCTATAAGCACTGGAGAGGATATGGAGAAACAGAAACACTCATTCATTGCTGGTGGTATTATAAAATGGTATAGTCACTGTGGAAGACAGGTTGGTAATTACACAAAGCTAAATATAAGATTACTACATGACCTAATGATCCTTCTATTAGTTATAGATACAAAAGAATTTAAATCAGGGACTTGAAAACAGACATTTGCAAAACAGTGTTCATAGTGGCATTGTTCACAATTTCCAAAAGTCGGAATCAACTCAAAGTGTCCGCCAATGGACGAATGGATAAGCAAAATGTGGTATATGCATTCAATGGAATATTCAGCCTAAAAAAGGGAATGTAGTTCTGGTTCATGTGACAACATGGATTAATTTTGAACACATTATGTTAAGTAAAATGAGCAAGACACAAAAGGACAAATATTTGATTGCATAACTCAGATGAAATAATTAGAATAAGCAAAATTAAGGACATAGAAATTATAATTCTGGTTACCAGGACCTGGGTTGGGGATAAGGAATGAGGAGTTCATGCTTAATTTTTACAGGATTAATATTTGGATTGATTTTAAAGATTTGGAAATGAAAGGTGGTAATGGTAGTATAACATTATGATTGTAAATAACAGCACTGAATTTTATATGTGGATATACAGTTAAAAGGGGAATTTTAGGTCGTATATGTTTCTAGAATACAAATTAAAAAGTGAAACATAGGACTATACAAAAAAAAATTCTATAATTCAAAAGATAAAAAGAGAACAACCTAAATAAAATTTGGGCACCAAGCTTGAATCAACAATTCTCCAGAGAAGATATTCATATGGCCAGAAAGCACATGAAAAGATGTTCAACATCCTATTCAATTCACAACCACAATGAGATATCATTTCACACCGACTAAAATGGCTACTACTTGCAAAATGGAAAATTAAACTGGAGAGGATGGAGATGTAGGAACATTCATTAATTATTGGAGAGAATGTAATTTGGTGCAAACTATAGAAGACAGTTGATGGTTCCTCAGAAACGTAAGTTTAGAATTACCTTATAGCCACACTATTTCAGTTCTAGGTATATAACCAAATGCACTGAAAGCAGGAACTCAAACAGATATATGCACACTGATGCTCATAGTGGCATTGCTCACAATTGCCAGAAGATGGAAGCAACCCAAATGAAGAACGGCTAAAAAGAATGTACATATATACAATGGAATATTTTTGAGTCATAAAAGGGCATTATGTTTTGATAAATCTGATACCTGGATGAGCCTTGAAGTAATACTTTTATGTGAAATAAGCCAGATGCAAAAGGACAAATATCTTATAAGCTCATTGATATGAAAGAATTAGAATAAGCAAATTCATGGACTAGAAACTAGAATATTGGTTACCTGGGGCTGGGGTAGGTATAAGGAATGGAGAGTTAAGCCTTAAACTGTGCAAAACTTCTATTTAGTGTGATTGAAAATTCTGGTAATGGATAGTGATGATGGTGTGGACAACATTTTGCATGTAGTTAACTGCACTGAATTATAGGTTTGGATAGAGTTAAAAGGGACAATTTTTAAGTGGTATATATGTCATCAGAAAAGGAATTAAGAAACAAAATCATATGAGTGTACAGCACAGTGAACCCTAATGCAAGTCATGATCATATTAACAGTACAATCATAATAATATTCTTTCAACAATTGTAATAAATATACGACTGTTTCAAAGTGTTAATAATGGCAGGGTATGTGTGTATATTGGAACTATGTCTTTTCTGCATGACTTTGTATAAACCTATAATTTCTCAAAATGAAATGAAATGAGATTTAAATACAATTAAATCATGCTGGTTTTTTCCCTCTTACTTATGATTAGACTTCTCCCATTCTTGATCAATGAAACCCAAGCATGATTCTCAGGGAATATTTGGGAATATTTATATTTCCTTAATAAAAAGTATGCAGGAAGTATAAAACAGATGAAAGGATCTATGAAATAGTTTATACTGTTACTTTTGTCCAGCAATGGACCTACATATATATATTATAACCTGATATATGACCAAGGTGACACTACAGCGCTGTTGGTAAAAGCGTTCTTTTCAAAAAATGGTGCAGGTGTCAATGTGAGAACCTTAGAGAAAAACAGAACTTAGAGAAAAAAAGAACTGTGTTTTGACTCCTTTCTCTCTATTCAAACAAAAAAACAGTGGCATGTGGATTCAAGACAGTGTGGGAATGTAACAATAATAATAACAACAACAACAACAACAAAAATCACATTCCAAAGGCAAGAAACAGAAAGAAGAAGGTAAAAAATTCAGGAAATACATAAATGAGCTTGTAAAATATTAGACAATACAAATGAAAAATAGTCATAATAAATATAAATGGATTAAATTACCTATTTAAAAGTCAAAGATTTTCAGATTGCATCTCTACCTTTCTATCTATGCATACTGAAACAGAAAAAAAAACTGGCTGCATATATTTTATGAGAAAATGTAAAATATAAGAACAAAAATACTGTAAGTAAAGGGATATTAAAAGCTATATTAGACAATATACATAGTATATATTTGGATCTACTTATCAAATAAATAATAGAGATTATGACACATATTAAGGATAGAGGGAGGCATTAAAAATGATAAAATGTTTAATTTAGAAGACCTAAATACATAAATTTAACAAAATAACCTCAAAACAAATACAGCAAAATTTAATTTAACAATGGAGAGGAATTGACAGTGGATATTTCAACATACCCAATTATTAATTGAGCAGAACAATTAATAATCTTGATCTTTATTTGGCATATTCTTGTCACCTATTATTTATACATTCTTCTCATGAACCTGTTTAGAATTTATAGAACGTGATCATGTATTAACCACAAAATAGGCCTCAATATATGTCACACATTATTGGATAACCTATATCATTATATCAGTGATGACTTCCCCATGTGTTCACAAATGAGAATCAACTCCATATAATAGACCAATCATCTATTTTCCTGTGATTATTCCAATACTATAGTGTTTTAACAATTAACATTTTATTTAGTTTTCTAAAATAAAATATATAAATGAATTTCAAATTTTAATGAACTTTTTGCACATATAATAATTGTTTACAATTTAAATTTATATTTATGTATATGCATATGTATAGATAAAAATAATTTTTACAATATAAAACTTACTTACCTTTATGGGTAAGTCCTGATGGGTCATGGCATATTTTTCTTATATACTGATGAAGTTTTGGTTGATAGTATTTTATTTACAATATTTGCATAAAAACACTGCTCATCAAAAAAAATTATTTTGGGGAAATTTCCCTCTCTTTTTTTAATAATCCATATAAATATTTGATTAGCTATGCCACAACTGTTTTTAAAAAGCTCACAAAAAAATCTGACCACTTCATGCATGAAGATTCTAGTCAAATGATTCAATATTTTAATGTCTGTCTGTCTCTTTAGATCTTTTTAAATTTTTTAAAGAATTTTGATAGTCCATAGTTAGAATGCTCATATGTTTTAACTTTCAATTCATATGTTTAGTTATGGTATTTATTCATCAACCATAAACTAAATATAGGGGTTGAAAGTTTGCTTTCATTTCTATATTATTTTGTATAAAATTAATTTATATGGATAATATCAATTCTATCATATTATTGAGACTTGCATTAAAGCATGATATGTAGTCATTTAAAAAGTGTCCAAACTATGTTCTAAGAACACATTTTCCTTAAGGGTTGGATATCAGTTTATATATCAATGCTTTGATTTATTAAGGCTGACAAAATGCAATATACCAGGAATGGGCTGGCTTTTAACAATGGTGATTTATTAATATATGAACTTACAGTTCTGAGGACATGAAAATGTCCAAGTCAAAGCACCAACAAGATGATACCTTCTCCACAAAGACTGGCTACTGGCAATTTTCAGCTCCTCTTTCACATGACCAGGCACGTGGCAATGTCTGCTGGTCTTTCCCTTTTCTCCTGAGTTCTGTTGCTTCCAGCTTCTGGCTTCAATGGCTTCCTCCCTGAATTTCTCTTTGTGTCCTTATCTCTCAGATTCTCTGGTTCTTTTCTATGAGCTTCTCTGGGACTATTTCAATGTCTTCTTTCATCTCTTATCCTCTAATGAAGGTGTCCAACAAAAAGATTAAGACCTACCCTCAATGAGGTGGGCCATGTATCAACTTAAGATTCTACTCACCCAAAGATCCCATTTGTAATGGGTCCACACACACAGGAATGGTTTAGCTTTACTAACATGATCTATTCTGGGATATATAGAGCTTCAAAGCATCGCTTCAGGCCATGCCATACACATGTGTGTGTGTGTGTTAGCTCAAGCATCTTTTCTGCATTGCTTAAATCATCCATACTTATACCATTGTTTTGCCTCTTTTTCTTTGAAACTTCAGAGACAGTTGCAAGTTGTATTGAAATCTTGCACTATGAATGTGTGTGTGTGTGTTTACTTATTATGCTTGAACTTGCATATTTCAATGCACTTAGGTACAGGATTATTTGTCTTATTGCAATTTTTTTCAGCATCATTTGATGTTTACTTTAAAAATACTTTTCCAAATTTATTCTGTCATATTCATATTGTTTCCCAGTTAATTTTTTAAAATAATTACATAGGAAATGTTTTCCTCATCTTATTCTCATTTGCTATGTCATCATTTTGGTTTGTCAATTATTAATTGTTGATTTTTTTTTGCTTATTTTTATTTATTCTTCCTTATCTTGTTTTGGTTTTGCTTTTTGTTTTTTTGTGGGGTTCTTTTGTGGTTTGTTTATTTGTTGATTTTTAAAATCCAATCTAAAATCTCTTTTTTCTCTTTTAATAAGATATTAAATTATTAGCTTTTATTATGATTCATTGTGTATTTAGAATAATTTCTTACTTTTTTATTTTATGTTTTATCATTTTCCTCATTTTTTTGTTCTTTGCATTTATTTCATCCTTTTTCCAATATCTTGCTTCTGTCATGGAGATTCCCATATTATTTTAAAATTTAATAATTGGTCAATATTTTTCCTTTCAGCACTTAGCTCATATTTGAATTTTTAATTCTAGTAATAAAATTGTCAGAAGTTTTTGCTTGTTGTAAGTAATCTCAATCTTTTTGGTTTCCATTACCTTCTGTCCTTATGCTTTTTACATGTTATTTCCATGTTCAAAACAAAAAAAAATTTTTAAATAATGATATATAGTACTTGCAGATAATTTTATTAACCTTCTTTTACAGTCCAAAATGTTTCAATTTTTGTAATATTTGCTGTCCATTTCTCATGATGTTTTTTCCTATTTATATCTTATTCTACTATCTTATTAATATGCCATCTTTATTAAGATTTATTTTTAGGGATACACATGTACCTGGACTCTAGGTTTTCCTCCAAGGTATTTCAGTGTTTTCCTCTGAAAGGGCCCTAAAGACATCATTGACTCTAGATCACTTTATATGTTGAGTTATTAGTGCATGAACAACACAAGAAAAAATAAGATTAGAATTGCACTGAGATAAATGTTGTAGAGTTGGGGTTTTTGTGGGTGATGTTTTCTTTTTCCTTTATATCCCCAGGCTGGGAGGTACAACCTTTCTAGATCATTTTGTGTGAAGAAAACATCCCTTACAGATTCAGTCTTTATACCTACATTTTTATTTAATGCCTAAAATATACCTGAAGCCTAATCTCTTATCTTTATATGGGCATTAAAATTCAGTCCACTGAATACCCATAAGGCCTGTTTCCAGACCTAATCACCTTAGGGACCATGGAGCCTCTGCTATTCCTAATTCTTCTGGCTTGTAGTTTGCCTGCTTTTGTCTTTTGGTCAATTTTTTCTTCATTATTTTCCAGATTGTCTGGTCATTAGTGTTTTGATATTGTAATTTATTCAGCGTTGGGATATGTTCAAAATAAGAAAGGGGTCTTGCATATGACCCATCAAATGACAAAAAGCTGCACATTATTTTCCTTTGAGAATTTGTTCAATGCAAGTGTCAGAAATAAGCACTTATTGTTCGTACATTGTGTTCATTATCTCAATAAAGTGTCGAGATGTCAGGTTTACAAAGGAGAGTCAAACATATGTCACCCCTGAAAACAGATAACATAAAATGTATAATACAGGTGCAAATAAAAAGAACTAAGAAGTCATGATAAAATGTAAAGTATATACCAAACTTAATACTCTAATGGAGGATACCAAAAAATGATCCATCTAGAGTGAACAGAAATGTTCACATTAAGGAAAAAAATATTAAATTGAGACTCTAAGTATGAGAAGTCAGTTATATAGAGCTAAAGAAAGGGCATCTCAGGGAGATTGCACACATGTTTCATATTATTATTATTACTATTTTAGCCACTTTAAATGGTGCATAGTTTTAGCACATAGTGTGTTGCCTTGCATTTTCCTAATTACTAATGGAACTGAGCATTTTTCATGTTTATTTGTAATTTGTGAATCATTACTAATTGTCTATCTAAGCCTAATGCCCATTTTTATTTCAATTGTCTATCTTCTTTATTACTTTAGAGCTTTTAAATGCATTATGTAGTATGTTATACAAGTCTTTTATCAGATATATACTTGCAAATAATTTCTCCTATCATGTGGGTTATGCTTTCATTCACTATTAAAAAATTCATTCACTAAAATTAAAAACAACAAAGTCTTTAATTTTGATAAATTTGTAATTATTTAAATTTTGCTTTCTGGTGTATTTTTTAAAAATTGTTTTCCTAACTTAAGTTTACAAAGACTTTCTCCTATATTTTCTACTAGATAATTTATGTTATATAGTCCATGTCTTGTCAAGAACTTTGAATCATCAGAGATATTAACTTACTTGCAAGCTAACAGCGTATTAGAGAAAGGGAAGAAAGAATACACCAATGTTTATTTTAAATTTTCATTCTTTTTACTGACTAGGAATATAATTCATCCTTTACATCAAATGTCTAAGATGATTTGACTTTAATAAGTATGAAATGTGAAAATATTGCTCATGCATGAAAGACAAGAACTTAATTTTTGGTACTGGAAGGAAAGTAATTCTCAAATATTTGTCTTAAATTTGAGATTTATTCACAAAGACAAGGCATGATCTCCATTATGAAATTGCACTAAACTGAGAGAAAAGCAGAACAGACACTATAAACCAGTGTAACAAAATCTTGTGAATATTGACTTAGGCAACCAAATGCTGTAAACAGACTCGGTTTAAAATATTTTACACTTGGTATACTGAGTTTTTAGTCTCAGAATATTGGTTATATGGATATGGTATGAATAGTGAAGTGAAATGAAGGGGCAACAAAGAAGCAGGCAATGATAGTAAGTGGAACACCAAAGGGAGAGGAAAAGACATATCTGCAATGAAAAATGGATATCTCTATTTTTAAATTAAAAGTGAATTTTATTAATGCTGACTTGAATACATTATATATAGACTACTAAAAACTAAGTAAAAGATGTTTGAAAACAAAAGTAACTTTTATGCTAATTTTAAATACTGTTAATTAAGAAATTTGTTAATTCTGATATGCAAATATATTAAATAATATATTCAGCTATGTTTTTTGAAGACTACTTATATTTTTTTCGATGGAGTAGTTGAAAAGTATTAGTCAAAAGTAACCCTAAATAGCCTCTTCATTGAAATATGTATATAGATAAAATGTGACACACATTTCAGATTAAATTGCATTACAATAGAACTAAATGGCCTTTAATCATGTATCTTTTACTTCAGAAAAGAAAAATTATGCATTTTCTCCTTAGTGTCCTGAGTGAAAATCATGATTAACTGAATTTAAACATGGGTTTATCCTATGTGTTTTGGTAGTGGTATCAATGAAGTTTCTTTAAGGAATCAGAATGTAACATCAAACTAAGAAGACCCTGCTATCTAAAAATTTATGAGCTATTTTCTTGAATATATAATCTTATGGAAAGTGGAATGATATGCAACATTTTAGAATGATAAGCCTTTCAGACAACTTTTCCCTTACTTATTCTGCCAAACAGAATATGTATTATCTCTTATTTTTACCTGAAGATATCATTTTCTATTTCAATGATAATTTGTTAGGTGAACTATTATTGAAGTGCATAGCATAACCTTGGAACAAAAAGCATCACAAAAGTTGTTCAAATAACCTCAATCTTTTCATTTATTCCATAGGAACTTCTGATTTTCACAAATATTTCCACATTTATAACTTGGCTTTGTTAAAATACATTCAGATTGCAGTTCACAGCACAAGCACTTTTCACCTTAATGAGATAATGCAAACACCGAATCACATATATTACTTTACTTACTAAATACTCCTCTTTCACTTGGACAAAAAAGCTACACCATGCATAATTTAGCATTACAATCATATACAATTTCAAATAATGGTGGAGATTTAAATCACATTGTGTTAACTTCTCCTCTGTAAGTCCTAAAGGTGAATCATTGTGTAGTCCCTTAGAATTTTAGAGTATAGCTATGTCATTTTCTACAGGAAAATATTTTCTTTTTGAGAAACAGCTTCTAATGGCCCCTAGGACCTAGTAGATATTGAATGTTTAACCATGAGCTAGCAAGCTAGTATGTAAGCCAAACAATTTGAAATGTACTTGGTGTTGTCTTACTCACCAAGCCACAAAGTTAGGCATGGAGATAGCATAAAGCACAAGTAAGTTCTACACACAGGTGCCTATGATGCAATTGCTGTTATATTGCCTCTTTTCTCTCAACACAGACTCATAACTGTTTTCCTAGGATCAGTTGGATGGGAAGAAAACCATTCGGATCTTGTTTGCTCAAAGTTCTATTTGATATGGCTGCAGCATTACAACCCCTCTCCTGGATAGTACTGGACGGAGAGTAGTTAAAGGAAATTCTACCAGGGAGAAGAACTTCAAGTAGTTCACCTGGCCATTTTTTCTTCCAGGAAATAGACATGGCAAAAAGTACAGATATAAATTGTCTCATGGGCAGTGGATAGCATTTTGCTAGATGCTATTAGTGAAGAATAGTGAAGACGCTATTAGTGATGAGCAGGTATATTTGTATTCCATGTTTATACTCACTGAAGATCAAAGAACCACTTTTTTAGCTTTACTGAATGTGTTTATTATTTTATGATATGCAATAACTGTTCCACATTGTTCTATATTCTTTCTGAAGTGTACTCCATGGTGAAGATCTTAAATGTTTATGTTTTCGATAAATTGTAATGTGTATAAACCAAGGCATCTTGGCATTATTTATATCCCTTTCTACAGGTGAATCCATGCAGTTATATTAATACTACCTAAAGGTGTCACCTTGAACACTGCAGAAATATGATTGATGCACCTGTCATTGGGAGGAAAATAAAAAGTATATATAATATACGATGTTTAGAACATCTTTTTCTGAGCATGATGAAGTAGCTGGAGTATCTGATACTACTAATACTGCACACACACTCAGCTTTCAGGAATTGTACAGTGGGCAACACAGGGTTTTCATAAAATGCAGGGAGCCAGAAATCAATTAAATATTAGTAGTCTCCCTGAGTTGAATAGACAGAGGTCAGAGTTCAGAGTTTGGAACTGGAGATTCTAGAATTTGTGAATAAGTACATGAGATTTGAAAGCTCTGTAGATAAGAAAACAAAAAAACTCCAGAATTTGGAAAGGAGATAACCTTGAATCATTGATAGGATATTAAGTTTTGCATGCATATTATGAAACTCCAGTTGAAAAATACAACTACATATTTTTACACAAGATCCAAAATCATCATTTGCATATTAATAACCACGTGAAAAAGACATTGAAAGATGGCCATTCTGTGACTATCAGTCAGCCTCTCTCCTCAACCACCCTATCTCTGTCCAATGGGTCTGTAAACAAAATAGCAATGTTGCCAAGGATGGGTATTTTTCATGAAACAAGCAAAATGAACTTCTGTTCACCAGGGCTTATCTGCTTACAATCACTGCTGAGCCAGCAAAGATCAACCCTGAGGCTCGACATGGCCTGCCTAAGAAAGATGAGCCAGACATTCAGTACCGAGTTGTTTATATTGAATTACTTTAATCTTGGAAGCAGCATTACATTGTTCTCACTGGGAGAGAAACTTAACCTGTATTTGTATTTGACCACAGTGATTTTGCATAAACCACCATTTAAATGTATGCAGAGTGTCTCAGTCACCAGAATGCTTACTTCTGAAAAAGAATTCATCTTAGAGCAAATGAAGAGTGGAATAGACATATTACTGTGTTTACCACCTTAATGAAGGTGATGCCTGGTATAATGGTGGAGTGGCCTTAGGAAGATTCAGTATCAGTTCCTATAGGAAGTAAACTCCTTTTTGAACTACTATAATAACCTCAATTTTTTGGTTGCTAAGTAAATGAACAATAAATGGTTATGTTTCTTTCATAGTCACAATATCAGAAGGGTCTAGGAATCTAGGGGTAGAAATGAGATTTCTCTCACTGTTTACCCCCAAATACCAAAGAGTAAAAGTTTTGCTTTCCATAACCACAATTTTAAGCTCTGTTGTACCCAAGAGACACGTGCATCCACCAGAGGATATCATCTAACTTTCCATTAAGCTGGTTGATGTTCCTTTCCCCTGGATACTTTGGGTTTTGCAAATAAGAGTTTCTGGGTTAGACAAGCTTTTGAGCCTAATTTTTATTATATAACATGGCTAAGGAGAAGTTTGTAAGTAATGGAAAAATTCCGAGGACATGCGCTAAAAAACAAAGGACAACTGGAACCACTTGATACAGGAAGGATGCCAATGACCCAGATGCTTTAGGAATATAGATGGAACCATGACAAACCAGGTTACTAAAAACAAAGGGAATATGGAATGGGTAACAGAAGAAAGAAGTTGTAAATGCCACCTATCCATGGCAAGTTGTGAAATTAATGATGTGAGTTATAATGATGTTTCTCTTATTTTTTATATAAATATAATTGTGCTATGTATTTAGTTATTTTGTTTTTCTTCTACTTCTAATACTTCTACCAATTAACCATGGTATATACCCAAAAAGTTTACTCTATCTTCATATCTTAGTATTTGAGTAAGGGTATATCTAAAGGGGAAATTGGCTTAGTTAGAAGCAAAAGGAACATTACCAAAAGGTGAAAAGTGGAGTTTTCTATAATCTGTTAAGGAGATGATTAGTTTGTTTTCACTTGTACAAGTGTAGAGGCATTCTGGTAGATGGAAACATGAATTTGGATTTGGATTTATTGGGAAGCTAGATGTGCTGGTTTGAAATTGTTATGTACCCACAGAAAAGCCATGTCTTCTTTCCTAATCCAATCTTTTGGTGGAATACCTATTGTTTAGTGTGGGAATTTTTATGGCATTGTTTCTATGGACGTGTGACACAGCCAGTTATGGGTGTGACCTTTTAATTAGATTACATCCATGGAAACGTGACACACCCAACTGTGGATGTGGACTTTCGATTAGATGGAGATGTGGCTCCACCCGTAAAGGTGGGTCTTGATTAGTTTACTGGAGTCCTTTAAAAGGGGAAACACTTTAGGTGAAGCTCAGAAGCAGCATAGATGCAGACATTTGGTGACACTCAAAGTGCTGACAGAGAGAAGATGCCTAGACAGGGACATTTAGAGATGCAGAACCTGGCGGACATTGCCATGTGCCTCCTCATGAGACACTAAGCAATCAGAAGGCAGCGTTGTGTCCTGGAGGAGCTATGCAAAAGCCCACAGATGCTTAGAGAGAAAACCACTGGCATTAGAGTTGGAAACAATGGAACCAGGAATAAGGACCAGCAAGCACTAGCCACATGATTTCCCATGTGACAGATGTCAGTCCTTCTTGAACAAAGTATCTTTCTCTGGATGCCTTAGCTGGTCATTTATTTGTCCTTGGAACTTTAGACTTGTAATAAATTCCCTTTTTAAAAGGCATTCCATTTTTAACATATTGCATTCTGGCAGCATTTAGCAAACTAATACAGATTTTGGTACCAGGGGTGGGGTGCTGCAGTCTGCATATACCAAACATGTCGGAATGACTTTAAATGGATAAGGGAAAGATTCTGGAAGAATTGTGAGGTGTTTAATAGAGAAGGTCCAGAATGCTTTGGGGAGAGTGTTGGTAGCATTATTGGCTCTAAACATATTCCAATAAGGTCGTAGACAAAAATAATGCATGTGTAATTGCAAACTGAAAGGAAGGCAATCCTTATGTTACAGTGGCAGAGAATTCGAAAAAAAATTGAGTACTTGGATAGAGGGCAGAATTTAAAAGCCACAAAACTGGATATTTAGCAGAAGAGATTTCCAAACTAAATGTGGAAAGTGAGGCCTGCTTTCTCCTTGCAGCTTATAGTGAAATGTGACAGGAATGGAATAAGTTGAGGTCTGAACTTTTGAGTATAAAGAAAACAAAAATTGATGGTAAGGACAATTCTGGGCTTTTAGAAAGTGAGAACCTAGAGAATAGTGCTCCAAGTGAGGATTTAAACAAACATGGGACCAATTAGCCATTTCAGAAAAAGCCAGTATTGGAAGCGAAGTTATCTAAAAGGATTTTTGTAAAGTTCTATTGTCTAATAGCTATGATCCTTGTGTATTACATGGAAATATACATTCATTTGTTAAACTGACAGAATTCAATATACCAGAAATGGAATGACTTTTATAAAGGGAATGTGATAAGTTGCAACTTTACAATTCTAAAGCTGAGAAAATGTCCAAATTAAGTTACTAACAAGATGTTACTTTCACTCAAGTAAGGCAGATGCCATTAAGAACACCTCTGTCAATGAAGGATGTGGCTGGCATCTGATAGTCCCTGGCTCCTGGGCTCCATTGCTTTCAGATTCTTTTTCCGAAAGAGAGTGGTTTCCTCTCTAAGCATCTGAAAGTCTTCACCTAGCTCCTCTGAGATGGAAATCTGGGCTCTGCCTTGTTTAGCATCTCATGGGAAGGCACATACCAATGTCAGCTAGGCTCTGCCCATGTTTAGGCATCTGCTCTCTCTTTCAGCACTCTAAGCATTTCCAAACATCCTGTCAACGTCACTTCTGAAGCAACTGTTCTCCAGACATTTGTATCTGTGTTAGCTGAGTTCTCACCAGAATGTTTCCTCATTTAAAGGACTCCAGCAAGCTTATCGAGATGCACCCCGACTGAGCGGAGTTACATTTCCATCTAATAAAAAGGCCACCCATATCTGGGTATGCCACATCTCCATGGCGATAATCTAATCAAAAGGCTCCCACCAAAAAAGGGTGGTGCAACAGTGGAACAGTGGCAGAATTTCCATCTGCCATGCTGGAGGCCTGGGTTAGGTTCCTGGAGTCTACCCATGCCAAAAAAAAAAAAAGTTTCCACCCTGCAATGGGGATTAAAAAAAATAGCTGCCCCCCAGAAGATTGGATCAGGTTAACAGATGGCTTTTCCAGAGTACATAATAGTTTCAAACTGTCACAAAATCCAACAAATTTTTTGGGAGATCTGTATGAATGGAACCTATGCAAGTCTGGACTAAAAGGGACAGAAAAGAGAAAGACTGAAGGGAAATTTACTTCAAAGGCAGATCCATGGAAGCTAAGGTCTGAAGCCAAGAAGACTTAGGCCAGGAGAGTAGACACACCTATCCATGTGGGAAGGGTGAGTTTGTCCTAGAAGCAGAGGGTGGGTCTTCTGCCTTGATGTTCAGGAAGAGGTTTGGTACCCTAGTCCTTAGAGAAGGTAGTACACAACAAACTGGGATTGGGGGGATCCTGGTGATCACCCATTATTCTAGTCGGGTTGACTATGTGCTCTGGAGATGGTATGGGTGTTGCCCTGATGCTTGGAGATGGTGGAGCAAAGAAAAAGATGGTACCTCCAATTATCCCCAGTGTTCCTAACCTCACCCTAGCATTTGCAGAGGGCAGGGCAGCTGCACAGGCCATTTAAAAGTGTGGGACTGCCACTTTCTAACATCCTGAGGATGATAAATGACTCTCAGACTTTAAAATTGAATGGGGTTTGCTCTGCAAGTTTCTGGATCTATTTAAGTCCAGTGACCCCTGTGTTCCTTCCGATTTCTCCCAATAGAAATAGGAACATGTTTCCTGTGACTGTTCCTCTTTTGTGTATTAGAAGCAGATAACTTGCTATGAGTTTCACAAGTCTGCAGCCAGAGGAGAATTTTTGCCTTAGGACAAACCATGCTTTTAACTGACTTTCATGAGATTTGTACTGTTTTTGACTTGGTATTGTATTTGTATTGCTTGCTGCTGAAACGGTTCAAGGATATTTTTAATACTGTGATGAAATTAATTTATTTTGTATCTGGAGAGAACATGTTTATTTGGGGTCCAGAGGCTAGAATGTGCTGGTTTGAAATTGTCATGTATCCCCAGAAAAGCCATGTCTTCTTTTTAAATCCAATCTTGTGGGGGCAGAACTATTATTTAGGGTGGAAACTTTGATTGAATTGTTTCCATGCAGACGTGACACACCCATTCAGGGTGTGACCTTTTGATTAGATTACTTCAATAGAGATGTGTTGTACCCAATTGTGAATGCGGCCTTTGGATTAGATGGAGATGACTCTGCCCACTCAAGGTTGGTTTTAATTAGTTTACTGGAGTCCTACAAAAGGTGAAACATTTTGGAGTGAGCTCAATGTTTGGAGAAGAGTGGTTTCAGAGCCGACAGAGATGCAGACATTTGGAGATGCTTGGAGTGCCAACAAGAGGACAGATGCCTAGACAGGGATATTTGGAGATGCAGAGCCCAGCGGATGTCACCATGTGCCTTCCTATGAGATGCTAAGCAAACCAGAAGCCAAAGTTGTGTCCTGGAGGAGTTAAGTGAAGGCCCACACATGCTTACAGAGGAAAACATTGACGTCAGAAACCAGAAGCAACCAAATCAGGACAAAGGGCCAGCAGATGCTAACCATGTGCCTTCCCATGTGACAGACATTGACCTTTCTTGAATCAAGGTATCTTTGTATGGATGCCTTATTTCGGACATTTTTATGACCTTAGAGCTATAAACTTGTAAAGTAAAAATCTCCCTTTTTAAAAGTCATACCATTTCTGGTATATTGTATTCTAGCAACACTTAGCAAACTAATAAACTAAGTATAATTTAAAAGGGTTAATTGTTTTGGACTACTTCCATTAAGGAAATGATAGTGCTTTGTTCTCACCTGAATGGACATCTGAATTCTATGTGAATTTTTCACACAAGTTCACAGAGGATGGACCATGAATTCTTTACACTGTGTTATCTAAGCTAAGGAAATTTTCCAGAATTTCCTTCTATTTATAGACCAAAGTTAGAAATAACCATAAGAGAAAAATGGATGAGATTTGTAAGTGGCATGAAAGCCATTAGGCTTAGAAATTGCAGGGTTCCAATTGCCACTCTTGACAATGTTCTGCCACCTTCATTATCATGAAGTAGAAGCCCAGTCCACAGTTCTTCAGCTGTCTCCAAATCTTGCCTTTTAGTTTCTCCCAGTCCTGAACCAGGCGCATCTGTAACTTTGTGGTAAAGGCCCCCACATTCTTTGCATATCAGTTCTCTCCTCAAGTTTGCACTCTGCATGGGTTTCTGTGTATCTTTGAGAATTCCACTGTGCCTTCAATGGTTCCAAATTGTTGCACTTACCCCACTTCACACAGTTTTGATTCCAACTGCTGATGTGCTAACGTCCAGCAACTTCAGACACACTCTCAGACAGAGGAAAGATACCAGAAAATGCTTCTTCACCAGTTTCGCAATTGTGTGAGTCCAACTCTCTGTAAAAGATTTCTAGCTCCATACATATTGCTAATAATGATTCTAATTCTGTGATCAAAGCCCTAAATTATCTACCTCTGCTTTTATTTTTTTTTAGGATGCATTTCTTGAAGAATGTGCAATAACCAAAGTTAACAATGAATAACAGAAACTATTTGGTAGGAAATAGGTTTGACTTTAATAATTAGATAAAAATTTGGTTTCTTTTATTGAGTTCCTGTCCTGGTCACCCTTTTACATGAATTGGGAGCTTCAGGCAAACTCTTGAGCCTGCATAAAGCACAGCACTGTGAAATAATTCATTGCTTATCTGAAGTCCATTTTGTATTTATCATTTTGTTTCATAAACTTGTTTCTAATACAAATAGCTTAATGTCTTACCTATTATATTCTCCCTGGAATGTAGAAATAGGCACATATATCCAAAGTTTCAAGAAATACACTTTTAGAAATTATACAGGAATAACTATAAAATACGTGTAATACATATTTTAGTTTGATTATGTTACCAGAATGCAGTATATCAAAAACGGAATGTTTTTTTCTATATATAGCTCTATTATTAGCAGCTCACATTGGTGTGGAACATATGTTACAATTGATAAAAGCACATTTTTACATTTAATATTTTTTACATTAAAATAAAAATATTTTAATCTTTTTTACATTTAATATTTAATATTAATTAAATAATATTCAATATTTGTATTATTAAATATTAACTATAGTCTAAGGTTTAACTTAAGGTTCATTGTTTTAGCAGTTTCATGATTTTTTTTTAAATTTATATTCTGTTACCCTATGTACAACTTAACATTTTTTCTTTGAACTACATTCAGATGTATATTACAGATGCTATCAACACCATCATCACCAAAACATTTCCATCATTCTAGATAAGAACACTGCACATTTTACACCTTAACTTCCCATTCCCTATCCCCATTCCATCGCCTGGTAACCTATATTCTAGATTCTGAGTCTATGAATTTACTTATTCTATTTACATCAAATCAATGAGATCATCCAATATTAGTCCCTTTGTGTCTTGCTTATTTCACTCAACATGATGTCTTGAAGGTTCATCCCTGCTGTCACATGTATCAGGACTTTTTTTATTTTTGCTGCTGAATAATATTCCATTATATATACACACCACATTTGTTTATCCATTCATTGGTTCATAGACACTTGAGTTGCTTCTGTCTTTTGGCAAATGTGAATACTGCTGCTATGAACATCAGTGTGCAAATTATCTGCCCAAGCTTCTGAGTCCCATTCTTTGGGGTATAAACTAGTAGTGGATTGCTGGGTGAAATGCTAATTCTATATTTAACTCCCTGAGGTTCTCCCAAACTGTCTTCCATAGCAGCTGCACCATTTTACATCACCGCCAAGAATGAATGAGTGTTTTTATTTTTCTGCATCTTTTGCAAGTCTTTTCATTTTCCATTTTTAAATAACATCTGTTCTAGTAGGTGTGCAATGGTATCTCATTGTGTTTTTAATTTTCATTTTGCTGATGGCTAATGAGGTTGAGCATCTCATAATGTGCTTTCTGGCCATTTCTATATCCTCTTTGGAGAGATGTCTATTCAAGTCTTTTGCCCATTAAAAAAAATTTTTTTGTCTTTTTGCTGTTAAACTGAAAGGTTTTTTAATATATTCTCAATGTTAAACCTTAACCAGATATGTGGTTTCCAAATATTTTCTCCCATTGAACAAGTTGTCATATTACTCAAATGATAAAATTATTTGCAATACAAGTTTTTAATTTTGATGAGGTCTGATTTGTCTATTGTTTTTTTTTTTCTTTTGTTGCTTGTGCTTTGGGTGTAAACTCTTAAGAACACTGCCTAACACAAGATCCTGAAGATATTTCTCTATGCTTTCTTCTAATAGTTTGATAGTTTTTGCTGTTATATTCTCCTTGGTTTTTTTTTTTTTTTTCTCCAAATTTAGATACAGTTTAACAGGACCTTTTGTCGAAGAGATTATTATTTCACAATTGAGTGAGCTTTGCCCCCAAGTGAAAAATAAGTTGGCTACCATGTAAGGATTGATTGCTGAGCATTTAATTCTATTCCCTTGTTGTATATGTCTCCTGTTGTGCCAGTAAAATCCTGTTTTGGTTACTGTGGCTTTGTAACAAGTTTGAAGATCAGGAGATGTGTGTTCTCCAACTTCCTTTTACTTTTTCAAGATGGCTTTCACTATTTGGGTCCCCTTACCCTTCCATATAAATTTGATGACTGGTTTTTCCATTTTTGCATAGAATGTTTTTGGAATTTTGATTGGGATTGTATTGAATCCATAATATCTTTGGGTACAATTAACATCTTAACAATATTTAGTTTTCCAATCCATGATCATGGAAAGTTCCTCCATTTATTTCAGTCTTCTTTACTTTCATTTAGCAATATTTTTTAGCCTTCTTTGTGTAAGTCTTTTATATTCTTGATTAGATTTTTCCTAAATATTTGATTCCTTTCATTACTATTTTAAATGGATTTTTTTCTTGATTTCTTCATCCAATTGTTTTATTTGTGCATGACACACTATTGAATTTTGAAATTTTGATCTTTTGCCCTACCGGTTTGCTTAATTCAATTATTATTTATAATAATTTGTTGTGAGTTTTTCAGGATTTTCTGTATATAGGATAATATTATCTGCAAAAAGAGAAAGTCGTACTTCTTCTTTTCCAATTTGGATGTCTTTTATTTCTTTTACTTACCTAAATGCTCTGGCAAAAAATTTTGGTATATTTTTGAAAATATATTTCAGTGATATTTTTGAAAATATTCAACTGCTATGTTGGATAACAGTGTTTACAGAGGACATCATTGTCTTGGATGTAATCTTAGGGGCTAAGCTTTCAGTCTTTCACCATTAAGTAGGATTTCTACTACGGGCTTTTCATATATATCCTTTATCACATTGAGAAAGTGTCCTTCTATTACTAGTGTTCTAAGATTTTTTTATCAAGAAAGAATTTTCTCAATTGTATTTTCTGCATCAGTTGAGATGATCATTTTTTTGTTTTGTTTTGGGTATTCATTCTGTTAATGTGGTGCATGACATTAATTGATTTTCTTATATTGAACTAACTTGCATATCAGGGATAAGTCCAAATTAATCATGGTGTTAATTATTTCAATATGTTGTTAGATTTGTTTCTTTTACATTTTGTTGAGGACTTTTCCATCTGTACTCATAAGAAACATTGGTCTGTACTCTTTTTTTTGATAGCTTATCTAGCTTTGGTATGAAGATGATGTTTGGCTTGTAGAATTAGTTAAGAAGTGTTACCTCTTCCTAATTTTTTTGGAAAGGTTTTGAGCTGAATTGGAGTTGTCTTCTTTGAAAGGAAAAATTGTGTTTTGTAAAATTAAGTTTGCTAAAATTCTCCTATGAAGCAATCTGGTCCTGGGCTTTTCTTTCTAGGGAGGTCTTTGGTTACTGATTCAATCTCTTTACTGACAATTACTATATTGAGACCTTCTATTTGTTCATAAGTCATTGTAATAAATCTGTGTGCTTCTAAGAATTTATCCATTCATCTAAGTTATCTAATTTATTGGCATACAATTGCTCATAGTATCCTCTTATAGAACTTTTATTTCAGTCAGGTCAGTTCTAATGCCCCCTCTTCATATCTAATTGTCAGTCTAGCTAAAGTTTTGTTCATTTCATTGATCTTTTAAAGAAGCTTTTTTTTTATTCTCTCTATTGTTTTTTTGGTCTCTATTTCATTTATCTACACTCTTCAGATTTTTTATTGCCTTCCAGTGCTCACTTTGGGTTTAGTTTGCTCTTCTTTTTTAGTTCTTCCAGTATTGAGGTCATGTCTTTCAGGTCTTTCTTCTTTTTTAATGTAAGGATTTAGAACTATAAATATTACTTTCAGCAATGCCTTCACTGCACTCCATAAGTTTTGGTATGTTATTTTTTCATTTTATTTACCTCAAGATATTCCTAATTTCCCTTGTGCTTTCCTCCTTAACCCTTTCATTGCTTAAGATTATATTATTTAATTTTGAAACATCTTTAAATTTTCCATTTCTACCTCTATTATTGATATCTGGCTTCTCTCCATTGTAGTCAGAGAAGATATATTGTTTGATTTCATTATTTTTTAATTTATCAAGAAATGCTTTGTGACCCTATATATGGCCTTCTTGAGAATGATCCATGTGCACTCAAGACATATGCATTCTACTTTTGTTGGGCGAATTGTTCCATTTGTCTGTTAGGTCTAGTTGGTTTGGAGTATCATTCAAGTCCTGTAATTCCTTATTTATCTTCTGACTAGATGATCTATTCATTATGGAAAGTGGTATAATATAGTGTCCTGCTATTCATATAGAACCTTCAATTTCTTCCTTCACATCTGTCAGTATTTGCTCCATATATTTTAGGGCCTTGCTTTCAAGTGCATATGCATGTATACTTATTACATCTTGTTGGATTGCCATTTTTGTCACCATCTTTGTCCCTCATAAGACTTAAAGTCTCTTTTATACAATATTAATATAGCTATTCAGCTCTCTTTTAGTTACTACTTGCATGGTAATTTTTCCCCATCTTTTCAGTGTCAACCTACGTGTATCTTTGAATTTAAGAATAGTCTGTTGCAAAAACCATATAATTGTATCATATTTTTTTTATCAATTCTGCCTTTGACTGGAAGATTTTATCCATTTACATTTAAAGTCACTATTGACAATGCAAGACTTTGTTCTGCCACTTTACTATTTAGCCTTTGTAAGCCTCATACTTTTTTGTTCCCCAATTCTACCATTAATGCCAGTTTTTATATTTACTTGATTGTTTTGTGTTGTACCATATTGAATGACTTCTTTTTTCTACCTGGATTTATTTTTCCTCTATTTTCCATGTAACAACATGGAAAATGGAGTTAAAATGTAACATCTTAAATATATAGCATTCATATTTGGTTTAATACTAACTGTTTTAGTTTCCTAGGCAGCTTAAAGCAAAATATCACAAAATGGGTTGGCTTTAAAAAAATGAGAATTTATTACATTACAGTTTGAGCGGTGAGAATTTCCAAATTAAGGCACATCAGGGTGATGCTTTCTTCCCAAGGACCATCTGCGGGCTATCCTTGGCTCCTTTGCTATATGGCAAGGCACATGGCAGTGTCTACTGATCTCTGCCCTCTCTAGGTTTCACTGACTTCAGCTTTTTGCTTCTATGGTTTTCTATATTTCCTTCTGTATTAATTCCACTTATAAAGGACTCCAGTAGAAAGATTAAAACCCATCTTAAATGAGGTTGGCCACACTTTAACATATGTAGCCTCTTCAAAAGATCCTCCTTACGATGGATCCGTACCCATATGAATGGATTAGATTTAAGAGCATGCATTTTTTGGAGTACATACAGTTTCAAGCCATCACACTTCAACCTCTTGACACCAAACATACATGTCCTTTGTATAAGTAAAATACATTTGTTTCATTACAATATCCCAAAAGTCTTAAGTCAATTCAAGAATGATGCCAAGTACAAAATTTCCTAAGAATTAGTTATACACATGGTCTGTTCTGAGGTTCAATTCTCTTCCATCTGTTTAAGTATGGAATCTACATTTGATTTTAGTCAAAAGGTTAAGAAGGGATATGTGGACTTGTGAAACCTAGACAACATGTTATCTTCTTCCATTATACAGAAGAGGGACAGGCATAGGATAAACATTCCCATTCCCATAGGATAAATTGGACCACACAGATGGGTGGGTCCACTCTTTTGGCCCAAGATGGTGCCTTTGGTCCAGACTTCAGCTTCTATGGTTGTACCCTTGAAGTGAGTATTCCTTCAATCTGTTCCTTTTATGTTCCTTTTAGTCCAGACTGACAAAATTCTCCTCTAATACATATCTCTCAAAAAACATCAGTTTTACCTATAATACACAAGGGTCCAAACCACTGGACAAACATTTTTCAAGAATCCTTTATAGATAACTGCATTTCCAATTCCAATTTGCACTGAAATGGCTGATTTGTTTTATGATCTGTTAAATCCTTACATGGAGCACTTATCTTCTACTGACTTGTTTTCTGGAAGCTCAGAATTTTCCAAATCATAATTTCTTATTTCTTTGTGCCCAAAATTTCAGTTCTCAGCTTATCTCTTTCTCTAAACTGAAAGAAAAAAACGGGGCTGTACTTCCCATATTTAGCTTCAAAATCTCCTCACCTAAATATCCAACTTCATCACTCTCAAATTCTTACTTCCACTTGACATCCAGACTCAATTTTGCCTATTACTCTCTCACTTCAAAACAAAGATCACCTGCCTTCCAGTTTGCAATGACACATTCATCATTCTTGTCTATGGCCTCATTGGAAGTACCTTGAGCATCTGTGCCAGTTTGAATCTGTGTTGGACCCCAGAAAAGTTGTGTCCTTTAATCCTCATTCAACATTGCTGATTGGGAGCTTTTTGATTGTTCCCAAGGAGATGTGACCCACCAAGTTGTGGGTGGCAACTTTTGATTAGATGGTTTCCATGGAGGTGTATCTCCATCCATTCAAGGTGGGATTTCTTACTGAAGCCCTGAAAGAGGAAACCATTTTGGGGAGAGCCACAGAAACCATCAGAGCCCACACAGCCAAAGACTTTTGGAAAATATGCTCAGGGAAGCTCATGAACCAAGGAGCCAGGAGAGAAAGCTAGCAGACACTGCCATGTTTACCATCCGCCTTTCCAGTTGAGAGAGAAACCCTGGAACTTCATTGGCTTTCTTGAATCAAGGTATCTTTCCCTGGACACATTAGATTGGACATTTCGATAGACTTGTTTTAATTTGGACAATTTCATGGCCTTAGAATGTAAACTAGCAACTTCATAAGTTCCTCTTTTTAAAAGCCATTCCATTTCTGGTATATTGCATTCTAGAACAGCATCATATTTTTACCAACAGTTTTGCCAAAATTATCTAAGCTTTTTTCATCAAACAGCTCACAATTCTTCCAGCTTCTACCCATTAACCAATTCAAAGTCATTTTTACATTTTTTTTTTTATTTGCAATGGCAGAACCCCACTCTCCTGGTATGAAAATCTGTTTTAGTTTCCTAAGTTTCTTAAAGCAAAATGCCATGAAATGGGTTAGCTTTAAAGAATGAGAATTTATTAGCTTACAATTTGAGGCTGTGAGAATGCCCAAATCAAGTTATCATCAAGTGATTATATTTTCCTAAAGATTGTCTGCTTGCAAACCTTGTTTACTCTGCCACATGGGAAGGCACAGGGATTATCTGCTAGTCTCTTCTTTATTATCCAGGTTTCATTGTTTTCAGCTTCCTACTGCTGTGGCTTTTTTTTTCTCCTCTTTCTAATAAGATTAAGATTCATTGTGAATGGGTCAGGTCACACCTTAACTGAAGGAATCTCATAAAAAAATCCTACTTACAATGGATGTACACCCACAGAAATGAATTAGAGTTAGGAACATGCTTTTCTGGAGTACAGTTTTTCTTATACCCCAATAGTCTCCCAGTTTTTCTGTACCTGTTGTTACTCATATTTTCATACACTGATTTATTATTACTTTTCATATATTTGCATTTTAGCACCTTTAGGAAGAAATGGAGTTACATACCAAACAATACACTACAATATTACTAGCATTTACAATTATACAAATGGTTACTGTTACCAGAAGTCTTTATTTCTTTATGCCTATTTGAACCACTTGCCTGGTTTCCTTTCCTTTCAGTCTGAAGGACGCCCTAAAGCACTGCTTACAGGACAGGCTTAGTTGTGATGGACGCCCTCAGATTTTGTTTACCTGGGTACGTCTTAATCTCACCCTCATTTTTTAAAGAAAGTCTCACTGGTTATTGAATTGACAGTTGCTTTCTTTCAGCACTTTAAGTAATTCAGTCCACTGCAGTCTTGCTCCATGGTTCACGATGAGAAATTGGCACTCACTCTGATTGGGATTGCCTTGTACATACACTTTGTTTTCCTTTGCAGATTTCCTTATTCTCTTCTTGACCTTTGTATTTGATAACATGATCAACATATGCCAGGTATTGGCTTTGTTTCTCATATTTATCCTGCTTGGTATTCTCTGGGCTTCTTGGATGTGAATTGTCACATTTTTTACTAAATTTGGGAAGTTTTCTATCATTAGTTTTTTAAATATTCCTTCTACTCCTTTTTCTCTTTCTTCTCCTCTGTGATTCCCATAATGTGTACATAAGCTCACTTAATTGTATCCCAGGGGTGTCTTAGGCTATTTCTACTTTTCATATTTCTTTTTTCTTTCTGCTGCTTAGCATGACTCACCTCAAGCCTCTTGCTTTTTAGTTCACTAATTTTTTCTTCTGCCAGTTCTATTTTGCTCTTGAAATCCTTGAGAATGTTTCATTTCAGATATTGTGATCTTCAACTCCAGTTATTCTGCTTGGTTCCTTTTTTAAAATTTGTCTTTACTAAGATTCTCTTATTTCTCATTCATCATTTTCCTATTATCCCTTATTTCTTTCTCTGTATTTTCATTCATCTCCTTGAACATTTTGGGGATCATTTTTTTAAACTATTCTTTTTTTGCAGTTTGTCCACATTCTGGTCTTCTTTGTCGGTGTTTTCCTGTTTTTTATACTCTTATTTTGCACAGGCCATCATTTCCTGTTTCCTTGCTTGCCTTGTATTCTTTTGTTGCACATATATTTTATGACCTCTTCTCCTGCTCTTCCCTAAATTGTGTACAGTGTTCTACTGGCCTCCAGAGTATTAAAATAATTGTTTCAGACAGTTTCTGCCTATTTAATAGTTGTTCTGGTGGATTAAAAAAAATCCAGGAGCTTTCTATAATCCTTCCACGTATCAAATACTGTATTTTTTACATCTACAGTCTCCATATAATTATTAATTTAAATATTATAATTCTCTGATGAAAATGATTTTTTTTTGTATTTTCTCTGTCATTTCTTTTCATCTTGGAGATATTAGACATTATTAATTTAAAATCCTAGTTGATGAATACGAATATATAATTCATGGACATGTTTGTTCCTATTCGTTTTATTTTTCTCTTGATTTTTCTCATATGGCACTCCTTTTCAGCAATCCTATGATTGATGATTAGAACTTGATTTTATAAATTAATAGTCTCTATTACTATTTCATATTTTCCTCCACCAAACAGATAGCATGGCAGCTGACAAATGTAATCTAATCAGGCATTTTGCCGAAGCCTGGTTCTTTTGCATCCTGATAAGAATCAGTCTATCTTCATTCCCTTGATGTTTTTCAACTGAGAAACAGGTATATTCTTTGGGATTCATCCCTTTGGCATGATTCAAATGGTAATTGTTATTCTCCCAAAATAAAGACAGATCTGCTCTGTTTCTAAGAGGCTTTTTGATTAGATTTATTGATCTCTGCTGAGCTGAGTCCCAGTGTATTAATTTCTAAGGTTGCTTTAGTAACTTACCACAACCCTTATGACTTACTAATCACATTTGCAAAGATTCCATTTCCAAACAAGTTCACATTCACAGGACTTGACTGTCTCTTTCTGGTGAGGACAATTCAACTCCGAACACTTAATATTCAAGTAAAGTTGTCAGATAAAACCTGGTCATATGCTTAAGATTTGCCAAAATTTCTAATTTCTCACATCATCACTGCGACCTTGTTTGGTTTGCAAAGCCGTCTGCTACGATAAATATCACACAATGTGGTGTTAGTTTAAAAATGAATTTATTGCTCACAGTTTTGGAGAGTAGAAGGTTTAATTCCTCCTGGGATCAGTAACTTTCTGGCTGACCAAAAATCCTGGGGTCCTTTGGCTTTTATATCATATGACAAGCTTTCATTTCTTTTCTGGATTTCAATAACTTCTGACTTTGGGTTCTGACCTTCGGCTTTCTGCCACTATTTATGAATTTCTTCTTTTTATAAAAGATTCCAGTAAACCAGATTAAGACCCAAATCACTCAGTTGGGCTACGCTTAATTAAAGTTACAATGAGTTCACACTCATGAGAATGGCATTAATGATAAAAACATGTTTTTGCTTTTGTTTTCTGGGGTACATACCTTAATCTGCCATATCCATGTTCTCTGCCTTCTGCTTATAAATGTCATTTTAGATACCCTCATAGAATAAACTGTTATACAGATATCAGTCTCTCTCAAAATTTCTACTCTTTTTTTGTCTTAACTCTTAATTATCATTTTATTACTAGATATGTCTACCTTATTAGTAAGTTCCCAACTACTATAAAAATAAATAAACAAACAAAAAAAAACACAAAAAATACAGAACTAGGGGCAGGGGAGTGGTATAATATGGTAAATTGGATTAGGTACCTTAATTTGGAGAGTTTTCTTTATCTTAATCCACATTCCTATAAGTGTGAACCCACTTCAGTAGAACCTTCTGAAGACGTTTTTAGTTAAGGATCTAAAGAAAAGAAACTGGAAACCAGAAGTTGGAAAGGGGACAGGGAGAAGCCCAAACTCAGTGTAATCCATAATAACAGAAATAAGAGGATATTGCTATGCAGCAGGAGGTAGAGATTCAAACCAAGGAACCCCAAAGATTCCAGCAAGCCAGAACCAAGTGCCACAGACTTGGAAAGAAGGCATGTCCTCTCTGACACCTTGATTTTGGATGCCCAGCTTCTAAATCCATGATCCAACAAATTCCTGTTTAGTCAGCTTGTTGAGTGACGTTTGTCATAGCAGCCTGGCAAACTAAGACAGATATCTACATTTTTTAAAAAAACACTTTTTTTCAATTTTGCATTGGTCAAAATAAGGAGAATAAATATCAAGAGTTATCCTAATGTATATTTATGCATCTTTTACCAATTTCATCTATAAATTTTCCTTAGCTTGTCGGAAAATAATTTGCCGTACAAGTTTTTTCTAAATTTTTACTACTTGGATTGTTTATCCTCTAAAAACACAAAGTACTAAATCAATGTAATTCAGTCCTAAATTTTACTATTTTCTGAATCAATGTACCATCTTATTTTGAAGTCCACTGTCAAGTTGTCCATGTTTCCAATTTTCTTACATTTTTCTTTTTCCTTTAGAAAAAAATTGTTAGTGATTTTTTTTTTCTGTCCTCATCAAATGGCATTTATTTCATGAGCATTTTTCTGTTTTTCCTTTATAATTAAATCTTCACATTTGGAAAACCTGCATTAAAAAATCTGATTGCTTTCCTCCTGACTCTGTTTCAACTTTGATTTCTACCAGTTGCTCTCATGAACTCATTCTTCTTATAAGTTTCACAGAATTCTGTTATTTACTGATGTTTAATTAATTTAGACAGAACAGTCATAATTGGACATAGGCTGTCATTAATCACTAGGCATCTCCTTTTCATGCTATGTCCAAAGTTCTTTTCTCTTTGAAAGCAGACTGAAATTTTGTTTTGTAATTAATTTCAAGTATATAATTGACAAAAAATTTAGGTGGTAATTTTGTAGACAGTTACCATTAATTAAAAAAATATATTTGTTTATGATGAAAATCTAAATATCACTGAATTATTGAAGGTTCTTCACATTTAAATTTATATTGGTTACTCTGCTCATATTGAATTCAAATTAAGTACTTGGAAAACAGTTCTAATTTGAAAGGTAAATTTTATGAAACACAAAATTGTTGGGATTAACTCAATAAAAGTAAGTGCTGAACATAACAGTAATATTAATAGTATAACACAAATAGAAATTTAAAAATTAATGAAAACAAAATAGTAGAGAAGTAAGTAGAAAAATATCCAGTTTACATTTGCCCTCCTGCAAGTAAATGCATTCTGTATTCAGTTACTTAAAGTGACATTTTGTCACCCTCAAAGGTATACTAAAAGATAAAAGAATGCAAATAACTATAAATGTGAATGGTGGATATTTCTTGAGACTAATTTTCAGGTTGTAAATCAAGTACTACCGTAATTTGTATATGTCTTTCTTCTTATAAGAAGATTTTATAGCTAATTAACATTGACTACATAATGAAACAGTGATTATATTTCAACTTGTGAGTGATCTCTCCAATGCCATCATATAGCAAAATTCAAAGTTATATCATGGACTTCATAAATTTGAAAACAATATTGTCAATAACATATTTATGAATTAATGAAACATACAAGTTTTATGAAATTCTGAAATTGTTTTAAAATATATTTTATATTATGTATTTTAATTATCTCCTTAATTTAATATTATTAGATTTTCCTCTACTATCTATCAATTTCTTGCTATGGAACATATAAAGTGAGACAATGTAGATATGCAAAAATGATATACATAAACATTTAGGTGTCTGTGAAATTTTAACATCTTTGAAAACACTTAAATATTGAATTTTTAGATGAACTACACAACTGGATCAATACAAAAGATAAAAAACCTGAAAATCTATGCTAATGAAAAAATTTAGGAAATACCTATATATCCTATGTAGAAAATCATTTTGTAATGCAGACAAATATTTAATGCATGCATGTAATAAATTGATTTTATGGGTAATTTTCCTCCAATCTTAATTTGCCGCATGTTTTTATTATACCTACATATGTACTACCCAAAACAGTTAAGGGTTATATTCTTCTCTTGCTGTTTGGAATAATGTGATGACTCTGAAAGCCTAGTACAAGTATAAATAACTTGAGTTATTTTTAATAGTGCTCCTGCAATTCTCGTAGAGTATCGGAGGGCGTATTTGCAAGTCTGGTCTCTGTCATTTCATGCTTTACCTGAGGCGCAGATGGCATTTAATTATGACTATTCCACCATTCAACACTGCTATAATCTGAAGAGTGAATTTAGAACTCAATTAAGAAGAAAGTATAGAAGGTTATATTTTGCATTGCTTTATCTTTCCCAAGGATTGCATTTATTGAATTTCTTTGGCATGATGCCATTTGTCTGCTTACCAGAAAGAGACCTGTGAAATGCATTGCAAACTTACTACAACAATTCAGTTTAAGTTGTTTACTACATTACACAGTGTTCACTACAAGGATTCTCGGGAGAAAATGTCTCTCTCCTCTCAGGACCGCAGGACCGGGAATAGTTATTCTTCTAGGGAACATCTGGTTTGCTTTTTTCTTAAGCACACTATAAATCAACAGAGTGATAATGTTCTCCTGTTTGCACTGGCTACAGAAAATCTTAGCACTCAATTTGTTACACTCTTCTTGCAAGTGTGCTGGACTTAATAGCATATATTTCACACCCCAACCTCCCTCTTAGTTTTATCTCGCCTCCATTATTCCTTGACTTTGCTTAAAAATATTAAATTCGGTGTATACAAATCATTTTTTGCAAGTAGTCTTAAATATTTTATTGTGAACTAAGTGAAGTATAACATATACATCCTTGTATCGAAACATTTAAAAATCAGAGGAAGGAAAAATGAAGACATTTTAGTCTTCTAAAATTATCACACTCCATTGTTCATGACTAGGCTGTTTTAAAGACAATGAATGTTGAGTTTGCTCAAGAGAAAGTTTAATTGAATAGTTGGCTTCAAACGGCTATTTCTATATTACAATTTGGGCATTTAAAAAATCTGCCAGCAGGCAGAGCAAGAGCAGCTTGGTACAAATACAATGTGATATTTTTTTGTTTGTTTATTTTAATTTAGTATAATATTCCTCATAAAGCCTTCGCCACATGTGTGTCTGGCATATGGATTGGAGAATTTATCTGTGCTTCAGGCCAAAAGTAAAGAAAGAAGAAGACTGCTGTGAAGTTTAGTACAGACAGAAATAATGAAAGCTAAGATGTGAACCAAGGTTAAAAATGCAAGATAGGGAGTAGAGAACTAGATATTTTCAAGTTTTTTATGCATAAAACTTTCTCCAAAGCCTTCAGGTTTGGAGAAATGTTGCTTAACCTCTCAAATATGTCCTGAGTTTTCTCAAATGTAAAGTTGAATACAAATACATAAAACTTCTAGTGCAATGTTAGCTATGTAGCATTTAATAAAAATAATTTCCATCCGTTTTTCTCTCCCTACCTTTATTTTTGTTCCTATACTTTATTTACAACAGTGATTATCTAAATAAATTCACCCTTAAAAAATATCATCACAGTGCCAGCATCCTGTCTGCAGGCCACTTGGGAAGTTGACTCTTGCATGGGGCATCTGGTAATCTGCAATTTTCAAGCTTTCCAGGTGACCTTATTTCTACCCAGTTGTTATTTTCCCAAACAGCCTTAGAATTATCTGGGAATTTGCTTAGCTTTGGATAGAGCTTTTGAGTCAGAGTATCTAGTGCATGAACTTTCGAATCTAAGCATGCAAAAAACTTTAGCTCAGAATAGAGTTCAGCAAATGTGATTATCAATTTCAAGAATAGTATAAACCCTTTCACATCCACTTCTCCTGCCTTCCAAGTTTCCATATTTGATTGCCCTGAAACCATTCATACAAATATCACGGAAAAAATTCTGTTTTGTTAAATTCTTATCCCCAATTGCTCAACTTCTCAGAAGAACTTGATCACTTCCTTTTTGCCAGAATTTCTCTATTTCTTCACTACAAGGAAAATCTCACTCTCCTAGTTTTTCTTCTACTTTGCTGGTTATTTTTTCTGGGTCACCATTGCCCAGAAATGGTGGAATAGCCTCATTTTCCTGATGATCCATATGCCCCAGGGCTCACTGCTCTGTAATTCCTTCTGTAATCTCCTCTCTCCATAGGAGATTTCATCTAGCTCCATAAAGTAAAGTGCCATCTCTATGCTGAAACTCCCAAATTTATATTTTCAGTCATGGCATTTCCCTATATTAAGACTCACACTGAAATTTTTTTACTCTTAATATCCCCTTGAATATTTTATAGGCATCTCACACTTAGGATGCCCCAAACCAAAGTCCTTGTGCCCTCCTCCAAACTTGCTTCTTCCCAGTGTTTACCCAATTAGCAATTGCCGCAAATAGTTCTCTTCTAACACATACATACGTGCATAAGACCCCCAAAATAGGAATCTTTAATTTCTTCCACATTCCATGTTAAATATCTTCAAATCATCTCATATCTATTTCACACTTAGTTCCAAACTCACATCACTTCTTATTCCCTCTATCTCTGACCCATCCACTCTCATATCTCATTTGAACTAGTAATCACCTAGTAAATTTTTCTTGTCTATTCTAACCCATACCTAGTGACATTTTAAAATGTAAATTCATTCACGTGCTCCTACCCTCAATACACACACACACACACATTTCCTTAACTCACTAATGGTTTCCCAACCATTTAGAATAACATTCCAAATGCTAATCAGAGACCAGGAAATCCTGCATTATCTGCTGGGCAGAGCTTGAGCTTCTAATGCATTCCCTAAGGTCATGGAACTTTTCAGTGCTGTATTCCACTCCTACCATGCTCTTTCTAAAATACTCATTCCACCTTTGCATCTCCCATTCCCTCTGCCTGGGACATTTCTCCCACTGATGTCTGCATGGTTGCTCATTCACTTCCTTTGTTTTTTTTTTCTCAGAAGCCACTTTCTCAGCAAGCTTCTCCTTGACTCTGATATCATGCTCTGTCCCCTTATCCTGCTTAATGTGTTTTTTATAGCAACTATCTAAATGGTAATTTTCTATGTACAAATGTCTATTTATTTATTTATTTATTGTATTTGTCCTAGCTCCAAAAATGAAGGATCTGTAAATCAGAGAATTTACCTGTTAGTTCCTGGTTTAAGGCTCAATATGGGGACTAGTTCCTGCCATATAGAAGAAATTTAATAATAATTTTATTTGTTAAAAAATTATATATCTGAGTGTTATTTATTTTCTGGTTGTTCTTCAATTGAAATAGACCTACTGTTGGAAACTTAGATGCCACATTGACATCTCATAACACAAACTCACCAGAGCAGGCCGTTTTCACAGCATTTGTTGGCATTTCTCCAGCCTATTAAACTTTCATTTAAATTCTTGTCAATACCTTAGCTTTCTTTACAATTGCTTTCCTTTTTCTATTTTTAAATTAATTAATCTATATTTTATGTATATGAACTTCAGAAATATCCTCATCCAATGAATACATATTTCTATGTCTACCCATGTGTGTGTTTATCTGCAGTTTTTATGACTCAGTGCCAAAAAGGACATGCACCAGTGTTTGCGATCAATGACGTGAGGAATGTAAAGGCTCCTTTTGTAGGATGTTATTTGCAAAGATATTATAGCTCAATCTATCTACTACTGAGGTCACCTCTTTATTGGTTTAAGAAATCTAATTTTCTTTCTCTAAAAGCCCTTAAAATTAATTCAGGGTACATTTAACTTTGTAACAAAACCAGCACTTTGTGAGACCTTTTTCCATTCTATATTCAGCTGATTGGTATGGGCTGTCAAACTCTGTTGTAATTTAAAGGGATTTTTACTTTTTCTAATATAAATATGGGCTCCTGTAAGGAAATCCAGATACCCTACTCTTAGCATAATAACATGGTAAATTAGAGTTAAAATAACAATAATAAAATGAAGACCATGAAGCCAAAAGATCAGGAAAAAACTCCAATTTCCCTCTATAGCATTATGATATGGTGAAGCCTCTTGCAGTATATTTCTATTTTAGCTGTTCATATCTGAAGATTATTAAACAAATGAGAGCACAATGATTTTTTTATTTCTCTGTCTAATTATATACAGATATGTCCTTGGCTACAATGAAAAGATTTTCCTGGTAGAATATTGCACTATAAGAACTGTGTCAAAAATCAAGCCAACAAATCAGTTTCATGTCAATTTGATTTCTCTTTAAGGAATATAGAGAAAAAATAAGAACAGTGAAATGTTTTCCAAGTCTTCATTCAGAAATGCATTTCTGAATCTACTTAATATTCTGCTGCTATAATTTTTTTAACAGAATGCAAATGCTGCATCAAAAATTCTAGGTTTATTGTTCTCATCCCACTTCATCTGTAATCATGTCCTAGCTCCACCTTGCCTACTACTTTTCAACACACAGTTTAACTCAAATAACTTCAGTACCCTGAAATCTCTTCAAATATAACAAATAACACAAAGCTGATGAGGTTAATAATTATTTTATCTGATTTTAAAGATTAGGATAGGCTTAGATAAACATAAAAATAGAGAGAGAAAGAAGAAAATTACCTAGCTAACTAGCTGGTTAGTCCCTAGGCATTTTGTTGATACCATTCCTATTTTGCACAGTCAAGGCTGATGTTTGCTAACTCAGCCAATTGTCCTCTCAGGTCTATCATTGATTCTCACCTTTGCTTCTCTAAGTCTCCAGAAATGCAGAGCATTCTTTAAAGATGCAGAGGCCCAGAGATCACTTCCTTAAACCTATTTGATTTACAGATGCAAAAACTATAGTATTATATTTAAACCTTTCATGCAGAGCAATACCATGAGAGTTAGAGCTAAAAGTTCAGGCTGATAAATGACCATTGTAATTCTATGAAAGTATTTTCTAGAAAAGGCAGCTTATTGTATTCCGAGATAGTCTATCAGTAAATAGCCTTATTCATCAAAAAGGTCTCAGTGTGAACTCAAGTATGTCTTTAGTTTCAACTTTTTTGTCCTAGTCTTATCTAGGGAGATGTGCAGGTTTGAAACAATTATATACCTGAGAAAGGTCATCTTCTTTTAATACTTATCCAATCTTGTGGGGGTAGACATATTGTGGGTGTGGCCCATTGATTAGATTATTTCTATGGAGATGTGGCTCCACCCATTCAAGGTGGGTCTTTTTAGTTTACTGGGGTCCTTAAAAGAGTTCACAGAGAGAGACAGTCAAAGTCAATACACAGAGCAGAAAGAGGGATCCAGGTGACAGATGTTTGGAGATGCTAAACTAAAAGATGAAACTCAGAGTTGCTCTGGACAAGCTAAGGGAGAACCCACAGGTGCATAGAGAGAAAACCACTCAAATCAGAGCTGTTTGAAGCCAGAAGCCAGGAGAGAAGGCAGCAGACATCATTATGTGCCTTCCCATGTTGTAGGGGAATCCAGATGAAAGCTGTCTTTCCTGTGATGAACTGTAAATTTGTAACTAAATAAATCTCTCTTATAAAATCCAATCCATTTGTGGTGTATTGCATTCCAGTAGCTTTAGCAAACTAAACCAGGGGAACAGAACATCTTTATTACCATATTTGTATAGATCCTTCAAACATTTAGAGATGTTTATTACCCCCCACCTCATTCTTCTCGACTCACAGTGTACACACATCTGGGCCTTCAATTCTTTACACGTAACAATCTTATCATCATCTGTGTCCCTCCCCCCATTTTTCTATATCATTCTTAAGTCAAAACACTCAAAATTGAACACAATACCATTAATCGAGATTAATAAAATTTAGCTTTCTTAATCCAAGCCAAGGTATTTAGTATCTAGCTACTTGGATGTATGTTCAATCTTCCCTAATTTCAATATTTATATAATTTATTTTTAAGTGTTTCCCATCCTCCCTCCCTCCATTCCTCCTTCCTTCTCTCCCTCCCTTTCTTCCTTCCTTCTTTCTTTTTTTTTAGAAAGGAATTATGACCACTGAAAAAAAGTATGAAGAGTCTGAAATTTTACTGTATTTGTAAGCTAAGCTGACTTGACACAAATTCATGGATACCAGAAGACAAGACTCTTTACTCAGATACGAAGGCCTTCATTGCTCACAGTGATAGCAGTAGTCACAGAATCAGCATTTGCATTGATTCCCAGAGTCCCAGTTTCCCAAGGGTGTGACAAAGAGGGTGAAGTTACTCCTACATACAGCAGGTTGCATTCCAGCAGATAAACCCTGAGTTTAGAGAACCTGAGTCTTTTCTAGTGTGGATTGAACCCACCTGACATTTCTACTAGAGGAAAATGTCATCATTATTAGAGTGGGCAGAACAAAAATTTATCATTCACTCTGTAGGAGGATGTTACCTCTATTGTCCAAGACTGTTCATGATAAACATCCTTGAAAGATTGCATATAACAAAGGCTGTCAGCTCCTCTGCCCATAGTATGAGCAGAAATGCTCAAGATCCAACAACACCTGAAAATGTCTTGACTTAACACTTTTTTGTGTTCTTTTGTTTTTTCTATCAAATTTAGACAATTTTTAACCAATATTCTCTCAAATAACTTTTTTTCTGTTTGATTTTCTCTATCTTCTCCTTTGGGAACTCAAATTATATATGTGTTAAACTGTCCAACAGAGCATTAAAATTCTCTAACTTCTTTTCATTTTGTTTCCTCTGTCCTTCAGTTTGAATGATTTTTATTGAACTGAATTCAAGTTTGCTAAAACTTTTTCCTGTGCCTAATCTGCTTTTATAATAATTTTTAATTTTATTTTTCCATGCTAAGATTTCCATTTGAATCATTTTACACTTTCTTAATTTCACCTGAAATTCCCCATTTCTGCATCCATTATTTATTTGTAATCTTTGTCTCCTAATTGCAACATCTATTCAAATTATTGGTCTGGTTCTATCGACTAAATTTTTTCATTCTAAGTTAGATTACATCTATCTCTTTGTTTTCATAGTTATTAATTTTTTAATTGTATGCTGGGTAATAATTTATGAAGACCCTGGATTTTATAATATTCCTCAGAAAAGTATTGAAAGTTTTAGTAATGGGCAGTTAAATAATTGACTGATCACCTTGATTTGTGGATTCACTGTTTTATATGTTGCAGTGTCAATATATTTTGATTTGGTCTTTAATCCTAGGAAAAACTCTCAGTTGTAAGGTGTAGCCTTTCTGGGATATCATTGGGAAGTTCAAAATGTTTGCCAAATTCCTCTGTATTGTCAAGACGAACTCCAGACTGTAAAGAGAAGCCATTTAGATCTCTACTTTGGGCTTTGAACTTTCCAGCTGTGTTTTTTTTCCCCCACACCTCCTTGATTAAGATGAATAAAATAAAACAACTGGATTTTACCTACAGAGTCTTGGGTGCAAATTTTATACTAGGCCTAACTGTGGCCTGTCCCTACTACCCACCCAGTTCTCCAACCACACTCCTGTCCCTAATCACCTGGTGGTGTTTCCTGAAAATTGGAGTTTTAAAGATTCCCATTACCTGGGGAAGGCCTCAAATAAGCCAGGCAATTTCAGTATATACTTTGGAGATTTAAGCTGATACAGAATAAAATGTGTATGAAGCCCATTTAACCTGTAGCATCATAAGAGTTTCTTTAATGGGACTAAGTAATAATAATAATTATTATGATATGAAGATGTAAAGGTCAAGGCTAGAGAAGGAATAATGTGTCCAAGTCTGACAGATTCTGACACATTTAGTACTTGACTTGTTCTCTAATAAATGCTTAAAAACTTTTTAGTGATTCATTGGATTAGTGGACACTTTACTGCCTGGATTTCATAAACTTACCACATTTAAGTAATTAGGTAATGTCTTTTATATGAACTATTACTTGTAAATATTGCCAATTAATACTTTTCCTTTTTCCTTTTTTTATTTTCTTTTTTCAATGAAATTTTATATTAGAATGTACTATGGATTAATTTACTTAGTTTCATTACATATTATCTTCAGGTGCAAAATCCAGGTTTCTTTATGTGTTTATGAATTTATATTTCAACACTTCCCTGTCCTATTTAATATGGGCTACAATAACAGCTACACTCTAAGGCTAAATGTAATGGCTTAAAAATAGATTTTGACGTGTATTTGCATTTTTAAATGAACATTTTGTTTTAATTTTTAACATGTGTTTGTATTTGGAGTAGTGGAAGCAGCAAGGATGAGCTGGCTCATTCTTAGCTTCCTCCACAAGGAACTACTTGTTTTGTCATTTAACTGCTGATATTTGCAAGTATAGTTTACACTGCACTGTGTGATACATTAAGAGTAAGCACTTATATAATACTTTTAATATACAAAGTTCTGCTCTAAGATCTCTTTATATAGTCAGCCATCAACTCCTCCAAACAGGCATATCAGGTAAATATTTCCATTTTTCATAACTTTACACATGAAAAAGGCCCAGAGAGCTTAAGAAAACTGTCCAGATATGAAATAAAAACCCAGACAAACTGGCTTCAGAACATGTACTGTTAACTACTCTTCTTTCCTATCTCTCTACAAAAATAAACCAACAGAGACTTCCTGGAAGATGGCGGCTTAGTAAGACGCGCGGATCTTAGTTTCTTCTCCAGGACACCTACTAGGGGAGTAGAAACGATACAGAAAGCGCCCAAAGCCACAACAGAGATAAAAAAGACAGCGTACCCCATCCTGGAACGGCTGGCTGGCTGAGAGAAGCAGCTCGGGTGAGATCGCCGAGGCGCGCGGGCCTTACCGGGCGGGGTGGCAAGCGGCCGGAGTTACTCCCTTCCCCCTTCCCGGGCCGGCTGGGAGAATTGGAGAGGCGGTCCCCTGAAACAAAGACGGCTGGCGCCCACACCACGCGCAGCCCCCGGACCAACTGAGAGAATTGTATCGGAAACCCCCAGGCCGTGGAGAACGGTGACGGGTGGGGGAGGCGCCTTCCAAACCCGTGACTCCCGGGGAACGTGCACTCTCTCGGGCGGGCCGCTGCCGCTGGCGCCCTCCCGCCACGCTTGTTGCCCAGGGCCGACTAGGAAATTCGGATGGGCTCTTTCCCTGGCTGCGGCGACCAGCAACCCTCCCTGCGTTCGGACCCCGGGCCGGCTCAAGCCGTTTCGGCTAGCGAAACCCCAGGACGGCGAGAGTTTTCCAAAGTTTAAGGTCCCACAGCACCTTTTACTGGTGGGACCCGCAGACAAACGTGTGCCACGAGCGCCACCTACTGGGCAGGATAAGAAAAACAGAACCCAGAGATTTCACAGAAAAATATTACAACCTTGCTGGGTCCAACACCAAGAGAAATCTGAATAAATGCCCAGACGCCAGCAGCAGAAGATAACTGTCCACGCTCAAAAGATTGAGAATATGGCTCAGTCAAAGGAACAAACCAATAGCTCAAATGAGACACAAGAGCTGAGACAACTAATGCTGAATATACGAACAGAAATGGAAAACCTCTTCAAAAATGAAATCGATAAATTGAGGGAGGACATGAAGAGGACATGGGCTGAACATAAAGAAGAAATAGAAAAACTGAAAAAACAAATCGCAGAACTTATGGAAGTGAAGGATAAAGTAGCAAACATAGAAAAAATAATGGATAGTTACAATGATAGATTTAAAGAGACAGAAGATAGAATTAGTGATTTGGAGGATGGAACATCTGAATTCCAAAAAGAAACAGAAACTATAGGGAAAAGAATGGAAAAATTTGAACAGGGTATCAGGGAACTCAAGGACAATATGAACCGCACAAATATACGTGTTGTGGGTGTCCCAGAAGGAGAAGAGAAGGGAAAAGGAGGAGAAAAACTAATGGAAGAAATTATCACTGAAAATTTCCCAACTCTTATGAAAGACCTAAAATTACAGATCCAAGAAGTGCAGCGCACCCCAAAGAGATTAGACCCAAATAGGCGTTCTCCAAGACACTTACTAGTTAGAATGTCAGAGGTCAAAGAGAAAGAGAAGATCTTGAAAGCAGCAAGAGAAAAACAATCCATTACATACAAGGGAAACCCAATAAGATTTTGTGTAGATTTCTCAGCAGAAACCATGGAAGCTAGAAGACAGTGGGAGGATATATTTAAAATACTAAAAGAGAAAAACTGCCAACCAAGACTCCTATATCCAGCAAAATTATCCTTCAAAAATGAGGGAGAAATTAAAACATTCTCAGACAAAAAGTCACTGAAAGAATTTGTGACCAAGAGACCAGCTCTGCAAGAAATACTAAAGGGAGCACTAGAGTCAGATACAAAAAGACAGAAGAGAGAGATATGGAAAACAGTGTAGAAAGAAGGAAAATCAGATATGATATATATAATACAAAAGGCAAAATGTTAGAGGAAAATATTATCCAAACAGTAATAACACTAAATGTCAATGGACTGAATTCCCCAATCAAAAGACATAGATTGGCAGAATGGATTAAAAAACAGGATCCTTCTATATGCTGTCTACAGGAAACACATCTTAGACCCAAAGATAAACATAGGTTGAAAGTGAAAGGTTGGGAAAAGATATTTCATGCAAATAACAACCAGAAAAGAGCAAGAGTGGCTATACTAATATCCAACAAATTAGACTTCAAATGTAAAACAGGTAAAAGAGACAAAGAAGGACACTATATACTAATAAAAGGAACAATTAAACAAGAAGACATAACAATCATAAATATTTATGCACCGAATCAGAATGCCCCAAAATACGTGAGGAATATACTGCAAACATTGAAAAGGGAAATAGACATATACCATAATAGTTGGAGACTTCAACTCACCACTCTCATCAAGGGACAGAACATCTAGACAGAGGATCAACAAAGAAATAGAGAATCTGAATATTACTATAAATGAACTAGACTTAATAGACATTTATAGGACACTACATCCCACAACAGCAGGATACACCTTTTTCTCAAGCGCTCATGGATCATTCTCAAAGATAGACCATATGCTGGGTCACAAAGCAAGTCTTAACAAATTTAAAAAGATTGAAATCTTACACAACACTTTCTCGGACCATAAAGGAATGATGTTGGAAATCAATAATAGGCAGAGTGCCAGAAAATTCACAAATACGTGGAGGCTCAACAACACACTCCTAAACAACGACTGGGTCAAAGAAGAAATTGCAAGGGAAATTAGCAAATACCTCGAGGCGAATGAAAATGAAAACACAACATATCAAAACTTATGGGACGCAGCAAAGGCAGTGCTAAGAGGGAAATTTATTGCTCTAAATGCCTATATCAGAAAAGAAGAAAAGGCAAAAATTCAGGAATTAACTATCCATTTGGAAGAACTGGAGAAAGAACAGCAAGCTAACCCCAAAGCAAGCAAAAGGAAAGAAATAACAAAGATTAGAGCACAAATAAATGAAATTGAAAACATGAAAACAATAGAGAAAATCAATAAGGCCAGAAGTTGGTTCTATGAGAAAATCAATAAGATTGATGGGCCCTTAGCAAGATTGACAAAAAGAAGAAGAGAGAGGATGCAAATAAATAAGATCAGAAATGGAAGAGGAGACATAACTACTGACCTCACAGAAATAAAGGAGGTAATAACAGGATACTATGAACAACTTTACGCTAATAAATACAACAATTTAGAGGAATGGACGGGTTCCTGGAAAGACATGAACAACCAACTTTGACTCAAGAAGACATAGATGACCTCAACAAACCAATCACAAGTAAAGAAATTGAATTAGTCATTCAAAAGCTTCCTAAAAAGAAAAGTCCAGGACCAGATGGCTTCACATGTGAATTCTACCAAACGTTCCAGAAAGAATTAGTACCAATTCTCTTCAAACTCTTCAAAAAAATCGAAGTGGAGGGAAAACTACCTAATTCATTCTATGAAGCCAACATCACCCTCATACCAAAACCAGGCAAAGATATTACAAAAAAAGAAAACTACAGACCAATCTCTCTAATGAATACAGATGCAAAAATCCTCAATAAAATTCTAGCAAATCGTATCCAACAGCACATTAAAAGAATTATACATCATGACCAAGTAGGATTCATCCCAGGTATGCAAGGATGGTTCAACATAAGAAAATCAATTAATGTAATACACCATATCAACAAATCAAAGCAGAAAAATCACATGATCATCTCAATTGATGCAGAGAAGGCATTCGACAAGATCCAACATCCTTTCCTGTTGAAAACACTTCACAAGATAGGAATACAAGGGAACTTCCTTAAAATGATAGAGGGAATGTATGAAAAACCCACAGCTAATATCATCCTCAATGGGGAAAAATTGAAAACTTTCCCCCTAAGATCAGGAACAAGACAAGGATGTCCACTATCACCACTATTATTCAACATTGTGTTGGAGGTTCTAGCCAGAGCAATTAGACAAGAAAAAGAAATACAAGGCATCAAAATTGGAAAGGAAGAAGTAAAACTATCACTGTTTGCAGACGATATGATACTATACGTCGAAAACCCGGAAAAATCCACAACAAAACTACTAGAGCTAATAAATGAGTACAGCAAAGTAGCAGGTTACAAGATCAACATTCAAAAATCTGTAGCATTTCTATACACTAGTAATGAACAAGCGGAGGGGGAAATCAAGAAACGAATCCCATTTACAATTGCAACTAAAAGAATAAAATACCTAGGAATAAATTTAACTAAAGAGACAAAAAACCTATATAAAGAAAACTACAAAAAACTGCTAAAAGAAATCACAGAAGACCTAAATAGATGGAAGGGCATACCGTGTTCATGGATTGGAAGACTAAATATAGTTAAGATGTCAATCCTACCTAAATTGATTTACAGATTCAATGCAATACCAATCAAAATCCCAACAACTTATTTTTCAGAAATAGAAAAACCAATAAGCAAATTTATCTGGAAGGGCAGGGTGCCCCGAATTGCTAAAAACATCTTGAGGAAAAAAAACGAAGCTGGAGGTCTTGCGCTGCCTGACTTTAAGGCATATTATGAAGCCACAGTGGTCAAAACAGCATGGTATTGGCATAAAGATAGATATATCGACCAATGGAATCGAATAGAGTGCTCAGATATAGACCCTCTCATCTATGGACATTTGATCTTTGATAAGGCAGTCAAGCCAACTCACCTGGGACAGAGCAGTCTCTTCAATAAATGGTGCCTAGAGAACTGGATATCCATATGCAAAAGAATGAAAGAAGACCCATCTCTCACACCCTATACAAAAGTTAACTCAAAATGGATCAAAGATCTAAACATTAGGTCTAAGACCATAAAACAGTTAGAGGAAAATTTTGGGAGATATCTTATGGATCTTACAACTGGAGGCGGTTTTATGGACCTTAAACCTAAAGCAAGAGCACTGAAGAAGGAAATAAATAAATGGGAACTCCTCAAAATTAAACACTTTTGTGCATCAAAGAACTTCATCAAGATAGTAGAAAGACAGCCTTCACAATGGGAGACAATATTTGGAAATGATATATCAGATAAAGGTCTAGTATCCAGAATTTATAAAGAGATTGTTCATCTCAACAACAAAAAGACAGCCAACCCAATTACAAAATGGGAAAAAGACTTGAACAGACACCTCTCAGAAGAGGAAATACGGATGGCCAAGAGGCACATGAAGAGATGCTCAATGTCCCTGGCCATTAGAGAAATGCAAATCAAAACCACAATGAGATATCATCTCACACCCACCAGAATGGCCATTATCAACAAAACAGAAAATGACAAGTGCTGGAGAGGATGCGGAGAAAGAGGCACACTTATCCACTGTTGGTGGGAATGTCAAAGGGTGCAACCACTGTGGAAGGCAGTTTGGCGGTTCCTCAAAAAGCTGAATATAGAATTGCCATACGACCCAGCAATACCATTGCTAGGTATCTACTCAAAGGACTTAAGGGCAAAGACACAAACGGACATTTGCACACCAATGTTTATAGCAGCATTATTTACAATTGCAAAGAGATGGAAACAGCCAAAATCTCCATCAACAGAAGAGTGGCTAAACAAACTGTGGTATATACATACGATGGAATATTATGCAGCTTTAAGACAAGATAAACTTATGAACCATGTAATAACATGGATGGACCTAGAGAATATTATGCTGAGTGAATCCAGCCAAAAACTAAAGGACAAATACTGTATGGTCCCACTGATGTGAACGGACATTCGAGAATAAACTTGAAATATGTCATTGGTAACAGAGTTCAGCAGGAGTTAGAAACAGGGTAAGACAATGTGTAATTGAAGCTGAAGGGATACAGACTGTGCAACAGGACTAGATACAAAAACTCAAAAATGGACAGCACAATAATACCTAATTGTAAAGTAATCATGTTAAAACATTGAATGAAGCTGCATCTGAGCTATAGGTTTTTGTTTTGTTTTGTGTTGTTTTGTTTTGATTTTACTATTATTACTTTTATTTTTTTCTCTATATTAACATTCTATATCTTTTTCGGTTATGTTGCTAGTTCTTCTAAACCAATGCAAATGTACTAAGAAATGATGATCATGCATCTATGTGATGATGTTAAGAATTAATGATTGCATGTGTAGAATGGTATGATCTCTAAATGTTGGGTTAATTTCTTTTTTTCCGTTAATTAAAAAAAAAAAAAAAAAAGAGAAGGGATAATTGGAGATGAAGGGATACAGACTGTACAATGGGACTGGATATAAAAACTCAGAAATGGACAGCACAATACTACCCAATTGTAATGCAATTATGTTAAAACACTGAATGAAGCTGCATGTGAGGTATAGGTTTTTTGTTTTTGTTTTTTTTGTTTTTTTTCTTTCTATTATTGTTTTAATTCTTATTCTGTTGTCTTTTTATTTCTTTTTCTAAATCGATGCAAATGTACTAAGAAATGATGAATATGCAACTATGTGATGTTATTAAGAATTACTGATTGTACATGTAGATTGGAATGATTTCTAATTGTTTTGTTAATTCTTTTTTTAATTAATAAAAAAAAATAAAAAAAAAAACACACCAATGGAAAATAGAAGAAGTTAAAGCTAAAAACCAAAACTTGTCTCAATTATCTCTGAGAGGAATGAAATTCAACATTTCTCACTGATCCTCCTGATGTATAAAAGCCATTCTTTTCCTGAAAAAGTCCTCTCCAGGGATTATATACTATTACCATGCTTTTTTTCAGGCTATTTCTTCTAAAATTTCTTCCACCATTAAGTTCTGCACATCTAAATCTTACCTCTTCTCATGGTATTATAAACTTGTGTGTAAAGATCTTTTCTTGTCAGATCCTCAGGAGAGGAGACTCTGTAATTTCATATTGTATCACAACCTTTTATGTAAGGTTATCTACCATGAAACATTTCTTGATTTCTTCATTGAAATGACATCTGTCTCTCAGAGAACATCCGTAAAATGTTTGGTTCTCACATTCATATCCTACTTAGGTGCAGACATTAATTTCTATTTCTCTGTTTGCCTAGATATTTTTCTCTGTCCTTCCATATCTACCAATTAAATCACTATCGATCCTTAAAATACATGTGACTAAAATGCTTGAAAAACTATAAAAATGCTTGAAAAACTATAAAAATCTAACAGAGAATAGATATGCATTGCTGAATCAGTTGGTCAACATTTCAGTGTCAACTTGCAAGAAAGCAATTACCAGAACTGGATAAAAAATGATTAATTAAGAAATGTTAAGATAGAGAAATGTTGTGCACTACACTTACAGCATATCTATAAACATTTCCTTTTGTCTGAAACAAATGTCCTCTAACTTACAATTCAAAATAGGAAGCAATATGGCAGATGGTCTGGAATTTCCATTTGCCAGGGGAAAGGAAAATACCCTACAAAACTAATAAAATAACTACTACATATTTATTAATGTATTAATTATTTGGTAATATTTTATATTTATTAATTATATTATAAATTTTTATGTTTATTAATTTCATGGTATATTGTGCAAAGCCTATGACTTTTAAACTTTCAAGACATTTTACAAAGACATTTATCACCAGTTAATGTAATTAAGAAAAACACCATTTGAAAGCCATGAACACTGAAAATAAAAATGGAAAAGATCTTGACAAATCCTTCATAGTCTATAAAAACAAAAGTAAAAAAATAGCGGTGGGCAGTGAGACGGTGGGTCAGTGGCAGAATTCTCACCTGCCATGCCAAAGACCCAGATTCGATTACCGATGCCTGCCCATGCAAAAATCAAAATAAAAATAAAAATAAAAATAATAGTGGCATTAACAAAAGTGATAAGATGATAATTTGATTTTCATGCTTCCTATTGCACAGAAAACCTAATTAAAACTATCTTTCATGCTTTTTTGAAACCACAAAGTCATCTTCATGTATTTTAAATCAGTGAAAACTACATGTAATTCCAACTTAGATTTGGCCTTTCAATGCTGTAACTTTCCCCCACTGAGTACCTACTCACATTGCATAGTGGCTCAATAGCAGTTGCTAGCTGCTGCAGCCCAGAGACTTTAAATATGTCTGTACTGTAGATCTGTAATAAAACTTTAAAATTACGATGTAGAAAGATTGCATCTGTGATGATTAGCAATCTCAAAATATTTAGGATGTCTACTAAATTGCTACAAAATGTCTTATTTGCAGCTTTTTTTGGCACTGAATTTGCAACCTAGCACTATGCAAATGCTTCCATTTGGTCATCAACTGAGCTAAAGCACAGCTAATTTGTACAGATTCCAAAGATGATAATTAAGGTTATTACAGTGATAACCCCCAGCATTTTTGCAGACTTCCTAGGCAGTAATAATAACCAGCTCATCATATTTTAATTACAATGGTAGTCATTCTGTTTTCTAAAAATAAAATTGAACCCCATTTTAATATCAAGTGAACAGTATATTCACTATATTAAATGCTTTATTTTAGTTTTCATTTGATGTTAGAACATCTTTGCCTCATGTGACCCATATTATCAACTAAATTTATGATAAGAACATAGTGCCTATAGTAAACCGTAAAAGAAAAAGTAATTTATTATTTAAAAAGGAGCTGATTTTTTAGTACTTTCACACCTTCTGCAACTGCATGGTGTTCTTTATAAACAGAAAAAGTATAAATGAATAAATCTTGCAATTTTTGAATAAATGAATGGATGTATGGAACAATGTAATTGATCGACAGTAATAATCCAGGTAAATAATTACATGATATTTATAATTTTAGCTTTCTCAATATTTTTGAGTTTACAAATATGATTTCCAAATATTCAAGAGCTACCAAAGATTAATGTATACTTAAGCAACTTTAATAAAGAGGGAGAGGTGATAGACCAGAATAAATAAACCCAGGACTTCTTAGGATATATCAAATTAGAGCAGATTTAGAAGTATTTTCTGAACTGAAAACTAGAGTTTGATTTTAAAAATAAAATATTTTACAAATACTAGATACTGTGCTTCAGTGACAAAATTTCTTAAATGTTAGAAAGACTTCATATTTTTCATCAAACCCTATCATTTTCATTCAAACTAAATGCATGCTTACACTCTGTTATGGTTGTTCTCTTTGACAATTGAAGGAGCAAGCATTGAAAATACTTTCTATAGATACAAACCACCCTTAAATCTGCTCTTTTTACTACTATTTCCATTTTTAAAACACAATTTTTATTTTTACATTCAAAATATTTTTATACAAAATCATGAATTATTTGGACAGGAAATGCAAATTTAAGACAAATGTTAATATTGTTTTATATTGTGGTTTTGAAGCAGCATAAAATAGGGTCGCTGTAGATCCCTGGTTTTCTATTCAGCTCTGAACGAGTTAACAGACAACCTCAAGTCTCTTATTTCTTATCTAGCTCCAAAGATGCTAATACAGACCTGCAAACTTCAGCTGCAAACTTACTGGGACAAAAATTTCTCTCTACAGCCCCAAAACCTCCAAAGACCATTGCGACCTCCCCAAACCATAAAAGCTTATAATAAAATGCTGGTCCCAAAGCAAATTCATAGTTAATGATAGGAAGCACAGGGTCATAAAGATTGTGAACCATTTGCCCAGACACAAAATTTAGATATATGACAACAAAACCAAGAATTCTGCTAGCTATCTCCTAGAAAAAACAAGACACCAAGTGTTCAAAGACTATGGAAACCTGCTACTGCCAAAACTTTCCTATAAAACAAGTTGATCCACTCCCCTCAGGGCATGTCCCTCCCTTTCGCATGTCTGTGCCAAACATTTTAATGTGTACTCCTCTTTTTAATAAACTTTGCTACTTATACCTACTGGCCCTCTGGTCTCTAAATTCTTTTAGTTTTGAGACTAAGGAACCTGGATTAAGGCTCAACTGGCACCATTGCCAGCAGGGCACTTGTTACAGTTTAACATATTGTTGAAAAGAGGAGTTAGTACCCCTTGGTTATGTTTCATTACATAGTATATGATTTGAATTGAGTCATGTTAGTTTTCTGCTTGTTTCCTAAATTGAAAAAAAAAAAAGGACTTTAGTTAAACAAGCCATTATACAGCAATACTTTATATTTGCATTTTGATGTATGTTTTAGCTTCTTAGGGATGATGGGTGATTTAAAGCAACAGAAATTTATTGTCTCATGGTTATGGAATGTGTAATAATTCACACATATGCTAAGAAAAATGAATTTAGCCTTGTGACGATGCGAGGGATCACAAATGTGATGGTTGGGTTCTGGTGTACACTTGGGTAGGTATTGGCATGGTCAGGCTTCCTTTGAAGTCTGTAGGTAAAGATCTATTCCATGCTTCTGTCCTGGTTTCTGACAGTGGCTTGCCAGCGATCGTGGCATTCTCAGCCTCAGTTCTCATCTGGTGTTCTCAACTATGTATGTCTTTATGTCTGTGTCCAATTCTTCTTCTTTGAAGTATGCCATTCATACTGGAACAGGGTCCACCATAATTCAGTTTACCCTCATCTTAACTAATACCATCTTCAAATACCCTATTTTCAAATAAGATCACATTCACAGGACCAGGCATTAGAGCTAGAACATGTCTTTTTTTGGTGATACAATTCAAACCATAACAGTATGTTTTTGATACTTTATATTTTAAGAAATCTTTAATGTAAGCAAAAAGTGGCCTCTATCCCCCTTTCGTGTAGGTGAAAGTGATGGGTTCTGAGATGACACAGTTGAAAGATGCAAGGAACTTAGTCTTAGTCACAGTTTGAAGGGAGTGGCAGTTTCCTTTCTGCCTTAATGCATGCTCTATCTCATAATAATTGCATACTTCAAAAACTTTTATACTTCATACATTTTAGAAAATGATGTCAAATAGAACTTTATGTTATGATCAAAATGTTGCATAATTGTTCTGTTCACTAATCACTAGCCATATGTGATCTT